>NC_139844.1:14289468-14822862 GCF_963691815.1 Echiichthys vipera | reverse complement strand
ACTGCACGTTTTAGCAATAAAACATTTCCTGTTGCTCTATTATCTTTGTCTTCAAGCTTGTGTTTCCAAGTCCTGTCAGTGCATTCAGCATCAGATAATCACTTCAATAAGGAGCTTCAACAACAACAACGCTTTTTTTTTAATCCCCAACAGACGCAGCAGAAGTGTCTTTAAAAGACAGAAAAGTCTTTAAAGCTAAACTAATCCATATATTTATGTTATGTAATGTGAAGGTTATCCTTTATAGTGACAAAACTACAAATAAATATCACCAGATTTTGCATCTCTACAGAGCATTTTAGCATCTTTCAGCTCGTTGTTTGATGAATGTTTCTTCAAAAACTGCACCCAGCACACGACCCTGCACAGACACACACTCAGACCCTTGGTTAACCCTCATGTAGTGTTTATCTCCCTCCATGTGTTTAGGATAACAGAAGTACAGCTGCTCAAATCACTTAACACAGCTCTCTGTTTTATTTCAAGTGAAGCAGCGCCACGTTCATTCAGAGGAGGGATGTTGCCATTATTTAAATAACCTCTTCCCCGTGTTATGACACCAGGCTCCACACTCTGCCATATTTCTGAATACTGCCCTCGCTGAGCATAAACATTCACAGAAACGCGTGCATAAGTATGCTCGGCTTTCTGGGTTTCATTTACACATGAAGGAAAAACAAAAAACAATGCGTGCTTAATATTGTCACATCTTTATAATGTGATGTAATATGTCTTGGTGCCCCATCTTTGCAAAGAATACATCTGATGGTTTCAGTACCTGACCACCAACATGTGCTACAGTCTACACTTACATGAAAGGTAAGAATAAAAGTCAGAATTTTATCGTCCAAAACATAAACTAACATTTCCACCAATGTGCATCTGTTTAAACAGTTTGACTCCTGATTCATTCATTAGAGATTAATTTAAAGAACCAGAGGAGGAAAGTTTAAACAATGATTGAGTTTGAAGGTCATGGCCTGCTTGTTGTTTCTAACAAAACAATCTAAGGGACTAGTCAATGATGCCACGATGCTCTGCAGATCTATTCGGAAGCCTTTTGTGTCTGCAGCTGTGAAATTTACGGAAGCTGTGAGAGGCAAAAAAATCTGGTGATAATGATTCAAATTGTTTTCTCTCCTGTGTTTATGACTTTAGAACAGGTGAAAAAAGGTTAATCGGTAAGTTATTTAAGAAACATAATAAATAACATATCACAAATATCTATATTATGTATATATATTTACATTCAATTATTATTATAAATATTATCAATATTATTTTTTGCCCCTCGATCTGATCTTTTATAGGCCTTCTGTATGTTTTATTGTTTATGGATAAGAGACCTTCTGACACTAATGTCCTCTTATATTTTAATGGTGTTACTATGGTTGTATATGTTCCATATATTGTCTGCTGTGTTTTGTGTATATTTTGTAAACGTCACTGTTCACAGGCGACCAAACTCGAACCCACCTCTGGGGATTAGTGGAACCAGATGTGTTGTGCGCTTGTTATGTGCTGGTGTAGGAACAGTGTGTACCACACAGTGTTACGGCACTAGTAGGTGAAAAAGGAACACTGAGACAAACAAGAGTCATTTTAGGAAAACAGATCCACTCCAACACAGATAATCATTTCCATGGGGAGCAGATTATGGTGAGGCTGAAATGTGACCAGGCTTTAAATGTCCTGATAGCAGCACTAGTGTGGGTTTGTCGGAGTCAGGGGACCCCGGGGCAATCAGGGTTAATTATGGGATGTTTATAATGTCATTGCCTCAAACACACATAAACATGTACGCACACGCAACCACCCACCTCCACAACACATTCCTCACTCATGTAAACAGAAAATTAAGAGACGAGATTGAGTCAGATCCCCCTAATTTAGAAATAGTTTTAGAGGATTTAAGCCAACATCTTTTAGATTCTTAAAAGCTCAAAGTATTCATATCCAGAAGACCCTTTAATGCTTCAGGATGATGATTTTTTTTACTTAAAATCCATCGTACAGAAAGGCAAATGGTGTCCCAAACTGATCCTTTTCCTGTGTTGCATCACAAATCACATCTTCCCTCTTTATATTCAAACGGCTTCTTTCTCGCTGTCCAAACATTCCTCTGTCAGACTCGCAGGAACCTCTCCCCAGAGGCCTCGGCAAACCTGGCTCCCATTAGCTTTTGGAAACCGTTCAGATTTTTGTATCTTTTGATCGATCGAGAGCGCCCGTTTACCCTGGAGCCTGCTGAGGAGTCACGAGCAGAACTGCTGACACTTCCTCTACTCAAACTGAAACTCCAAGAGGACTGAAGGAAACGTTGGCCAGTGGGGTTTTTTTTGGCCTCTGTCTGACCCCCAGAGGCTTTATTACGCTGTCAAGAACATGTAGTAAATGAGTGCTCAAGTGTCATGCATGCATATCATGTTGGAGGTGCACGACTGGTTGATACACAAACAAGATCAAGTATCTACACAGGAAGTTTGTATATATAACTACAAAAAGAAATACATTTTAATTCATGCGTAATCCACATATTTATTACAATAGAAATTACGTCCAGAGCAAGGAAAGTAAATCATGTGATGCAGTATATGACTGCTAAACTCCACGTAGAGACTTTCACCTGGTGGACAGGTGTTCGTGTCCCGGTGGTTCATCATTTTCTCATCCTGACCAAGTCATTTTGGATGTATTAAGAGAACTGGATACAGTGTTTGAGGCAGAGCCCCATTCATTACTATGAAAGGGGCTTCTTTCAGCATACGTCCGCAATGCTTGCCCATCCAATATTTATGTTGTGAAGTAACACCCATTCAAAGTACTATTTCCTGGTCCAAGCCGTTCCAAGCCTTCGTATTTCTACAATGCCCGTTGTTTGAACAGATGTGAGTAAGGAAAGACAATTTAAAATGCCATTTTACAGCTTTCCTATCGATAAAAGGAATCTCACTGAACAAAGAGGTGATTGTAAAAAGGTTCACAGGTTTTTGACAGGTGTTACATCAGACTTAAAGACCTAAAAAAGGATAGAAAAGGTGCACCGAAGACTTCTCCCAGCCGTTTCGGCAACTTCCGGTTTAGCGCTCTGCTAACTTGAATGGGGATTCATAGATTTAACTGTTAGGCTCTTCTACAGCTCTTCTAGAGCCTAACAATTAAATGAACAAAAAATGTATCCACAGATTTACGGACATCTCTTTGTCTAAGTCCATGGGAAAAAGGTTTTTTTGGGCCAGTGGAGTAACGTCACGGACACGGAAGTTGTAATTCAGCTGGTCACTTTGTCAAATTGGCTTCAAAGCCCGGCCCATTTCCTTGGGGTCTGTGCCTAAACCTAACTGCCCCTTTTTGTTGCCTAAGCTTAACCCTCACTGTCAATTTCTGGTTTCACATCATCATATTTGGTAGGATATACAAACCCATTTCATAGCGTTAAAGAAAACGGCATATTTCGTAAGATATTATACGAATCATATCATATCAAGAAACATGTTGATAAAATATGTCGATCCACATATATGTAAGCAGAAAAAGGGGATTTTTTGGGGAGTGGAAACTCACTCCATCATTTATTCAGAAAATATAATCATATAAACTTTTGTCCAATGAAATAGATTTTGTGCTTTGTTTTTCACTGCTGGGCATTCGAGTACTGCAGCCGCATCCAGTTTGCAGGAGGGAACAACAGATTGGTGGTAAATGTGGTTTTCGTGTTACATTTTTCACACATCTCCCCCATGGTCTTGTTTGTTTTCCAAACTCACATTAACATATTGCATTTAATTTGACAATGAGTGAAGTAAATGGGGGGTCAGAGCTGTTTTATCTCCGATACTTTTACTGTAAATAACCACAAAATCATAAACATGTTATGTAAAAGTAAAGCTCTCAAACACACGGCTGCCAGATTGAACAGCAGGAGCGCACATGCTGAAAATAACAAATGATCTCACGGGGCTTCACTGCAGAACATCAGCTGGTAAGTGTTAGCTGCACGTTCTTAATAAGTCTGATCATAAACTTGAGAAGAAAAATTATTTGAACTAAATGTGGAGGATGCCACTGACCCGGAAGAGCCACGGCAGTGAAATGAAAGAGGAGGATGTTCGGTGCTGTTCATGACACTTTAATGAAAACATGATGGATGGTTTATTTCTTCTCTTTCACCTCGAGCCCGCTCGTCAAGTTCCTGTAGAAGCTTGAACGTAGATACCGAAGAGTCTCAAGCCACCGAGTATGCGTGCAGCAGTGGGCAGGGTGAGGACACATGCAGAATTTCTCAAAGAGGGTGAAAGAGCAGATGTGTTTCCAGCCCCTTCTCAATTTTTTTAAAAATGTATTTCTGTGCAGCAAAACCGTGTTAAACAAAAATATGAATAAAATGTGTCTGGAGTGGGACTTTAAGCGTTTGCTCCTCTAAAGTTTCTTTGAGCAGTTAAAGAACTGAAAGCAAATGTTGGCTGTTTTTAGACAATCATCACGCCACGTGATGCGCCACAGTCTGTAAGGCTGTATTATAGTGTTACTGTTGCCAGACAACAGGCTTTGAATCTGTCATGATGTGGACGACTTCATTTGGGAAACTGGTAATACCCACATCTTCTCCAGCAGCACACAGACACAACATGTTACCCTTTGAAACAAATCAGGGTCGACCTTCTGCACCCCCTCATGGGTGGCTGGTTAACACGCCCAGGGAAGCATGTCTGTATGCAAGGACACACACACACGCACACACACACACACACACACACACACACACACACACACACACACACACACACACACACACACACACACACACACACACACACACACACACACACACACACACACACACACACACACACACACACACACATAAACTTGAGGCTGTTTCATTATCCAACAAAAGCAAACACAGCTTAGTGTGTGCATGAACATGTGACACTGTGCTCTGGTGTGAGGTCAATATGGCCGACACATGGGGTGAATAAATTCTCTCAAGTGTGAATACAATATATGCAGGACTGCTCATGGTATTTGTGTGTGTGTGTGTGTGTGTGTGTGTGTGTGTGTGTGTGTGTGTGTGTGTGTGTTATCACAATTAGAAACACTGAGGTGGTTCACTTCACTGTCCACACACGTTGACATGGTGTGTGTGTGTGTGTGTGTGTGCGGGAGGTCCTCTTCTATTATTTTCAACCACCAGCAGATGTTAGGGTGACCACCATGGGGGTGGTAGATGCTATTTCCATGTTTTGTGTGTGTGTGTGTGTGTGTGTGTGGGTGTGTGTGTGTGTGTGTGTGTGTGTGTGTTTGTGTGTGTGAGAGAGAGAGAGACACCACTACAAGGGTGGTAGAGGTTATTGTGGCTGGAAGCCTCACAGATAAAACAACATGACCAGCTGAGACCACCTCAGACCTCACCCTGACTCTTTCCCACACACACACACACACACACATACACACACACACACACACACACGCACGCACGCACACACACACACACACACACACACACACACACACACACACACACACACACACATACACACACACATACACACACAAGCTGTGTGCAGACCATTTGGCACCATGGGTAATTCTAAAAAATGTTTCTTTTTTTTACTACTTTGTTGTAGGTGGAGGATGGACTATGGAGGGAGAGGATGACAACATATTTCCTATACACATGAACCCACAAACACAAGAACCCACACACACACACACACAAATCAATGACAGCACAGCTTCTACAAGAGCTACTTGTATTACTGTAACTGATAAATCCACACATTTTATCTCCACAGGAAAAGACATAAGAACGACAAAACGGAAGCAATCAAAAGGAAAATCGCTCAAAATAAATATGAATTATATAAAACTAGGTCAAGGAAAGAGGAATATATTTCCTTCATGAATTTTCTGTATTCGGTCGAGCCGACGCCCTGCGCCACAGAATGAGACCTTTCTTCCTCGCTTGTTCAGGTGAAAGTCCTCACTAATGCACTATTTCTTACATCCTGGATTAAAGGTTTTCCATTGGAGAGCGGCCATTACGCTAGACCAGACAGCGGCCTCTGGCTGTGACCACTGTGGGATTTTAGAGGCCACTACTCAAGGACTGCAAAATGCATTTGAGAGCTTTATAATGTTATTTTGTTGCCAGAGTATTGTGAATGAAGAGGACGTTAAGATCCTGGTCCTATATGGTCTATAGCGCCACACGTCTTGACAATCCATGTGAAGTAACAACAATGTTACTTCCATTGTTATATTGGTAGTATTTATCATAGTAGCTGTACAGTAGGAGTAGGGCACTGTATTAGCTTGTTAAGAAGTTATTTACCAGCATGCTTTGGAGCAGGTGAGAAGCCTCAGTACAACCGAGTACAACAGAAGACAGCTGGACGATCTGGGATCATGTTTTCCAAACAGACCTCAGAGCAAATACAGCTTCAGCTTTTTACAGTGGATCCTTCCACAACCTTTTTGAACACCGCTAGCTAACTTTAAACTTGCTCCAGTGAATCGTGGGGAAAATAACTCTAATAATAGGCAGAATAATATCCTCCACTCACAGCAGGAAAAATAATGGAAATGAGGAAGGGACTTCGGGGTCCAGTAAAAGCTGAACGACGCAGACACATATTGAAGACATGAATTGTGGGAACTGTGGGTGTTTGGCAGGACATCTCGTAATTTCTCCCCATAAATATGAAATTAAATGTCAGTGACAGAGCTGGACCTGCTCCCTACCGGGAAAGTCTGCACTAATTTGTTCTGCCAGACCACTCTGCCTCTCCCAGCGTCAATGCCAGCACTTTTATTGTGGTTGATTGGGCCGACCCTTTGCCCTTTGCAAATTACCGTATCACTCGCCAATATTTTGCTCCCATGTCATTTCAGAAGCTGTCATTGCTTTTCTGTCCTGCAGTAGTGCATGACCAGCTTTTACCATCGCCTTCACCTTCACACCGATCTGCACACCTACTCCAAATTCCCTCAATAGCTCCCTGCTATATTTACCTTGAGCAATTGTTTTGCAATGACCCATTGACCGTCTTTTTGGATTTGTTACCTTCCTGCTTGTTGCTGATCCCTGTTTGAATGAGGACACAGTAGACTTTTCTTTTACTTTACCTCTTTTTTTTGACGTGTCGTGCATTTAAGAAAGTAAAAGTCCTGTATTCAAAATCTGAAAATGTCCTATATTGTAAAAAGTGAGATTTCCATATCTTTTAAAGCAGGTGGAGGTGCTATATATATACTGTGAAAGTATCATAACACTCAATCCACAGAGAAATGCACACAGCCCATATTCAGAAATTGTGCCTTTAAAGGAGCCATCAGGACGTCTGTACTGTTGTAATGTCACAACTATACTTTATTTAGGTAGAAAGTGCAGTTATAGTCATTCCCCGGCTGCAGTGAGAGTACAGAGATGCCAAGAATGTAGATGTGGAAGACTCGGAAACACTGACCAATCAGAGCAGACTGGGCTTTTCGGGAGGGATCTTAAAGAGACAAGGAGCTAAAACGTAGTGTTTCAGACAGAAGCGGAATACAGGTATATTCTCACAGACACGATAGGAACAATAATGTGTTTTTTGTACATTAAAGCATGTAAATCTTTTCTAGTAGAAACCCAAAATACGTATGAGCCTGAAAATGAGCAGAATATGGGACCTTTAGGTAAAAGGAGCATTCAAATTAGCTTCAAAATATATTCAAAGTACAAATTTTGCAGAGAGGAAGTGTAAAGTAGCAGAAAACAGAAATAGTCAAAGTACAACTACCTCAAGATTTACTTCAGTAAATGTACTACTGTTAAATTGAGTACCCATAATTAATTCAGTTAATGCTTTCTTATGAATCAGGTTTTACACTGCAGTAGAAAATAATAAAATCACTAAATTAAATACTGTGGGACTCTTTCTATGTCAATTATGAAGACATAGTGTTATTAATAATGACAAAACAATACTTCTTTAACTGCCAGGGTTAATTAAAGTCCCGCAACACTCACACAGGTGTTTTCTCTGACTCTTGTCAAAGCACATGTACAGCAGTTAGTTATTAATAGTTTGTTTTAGGTGTAGGGGATTTAATCACTGCTGAGCCTGTGTCTGGATATGTTACACGTTACTGTAAGATTTACAGGAGAACCTCTGTGGTGGCCTGTAACCCCCACAGCTACAGGAACAATTACATAGTTTTGCTGTGCAGCTTTAATGACCTGGAAAATACAATTCTTGTGGTAAGACTTTGTACATAAAGTGACTGTGCGACAGGAAGTGCTTCTGTTATGATTTATTCTCCATATGTGCGAGCCTGCAGACAGCCTCTAATGAGCTGGTGGATTCCACAGTTTCTCCGTCACAAAGAAACAAAGCAAAGCTGCAGACACCACGTTGACTTCCACAACAAGAAGAAGGACAAAGCATTCTTATTTTATGACATGTTTTTACAGCAAAAGGCCAGACTAATTTATTTATGAAAGCACAGCAAAGCAAGACAACAACATGGGAAGTCGCTTGTCTTTAGGTGGACTTGAGAAAAGAAATAAACACTAAAAGGACATTTAAACACTTGAATACAAGTTACACCTCTGTGAAGTTTCTTGATAGAATATCTGCACCACCTTGTGTTGAAAGAGCACACTCCTGCATGTGCAGTGATCTGTTGTAGCCTGACAACATGCAAAAAATATATTTTGAGTCTTTGATGTAAAGTATGTATTGTATGCATTCAGGTTTTGTTTATATTGTTTTCATAAGTAAATCGATAATTGGTCAGTGGTGGAGGAAGTGAAATAATAATAATACAAGATCACAATTAACCAGATCTCAAAGTGACACATTCACTCTACTTGTTTAATAATATTATTAAAAATAAATCATCACACTTGAGAAGCTAGAACCATTAAATGAAGACTCCTAAAATTGTTTCAAATTACTTTTCTGTCAATCAATTAATCAACTAATAATTTCAGCTCTAAATGTATATATCGTTGGGTAATTTAATCAGGAATGCATCAAACTTTCTAAACTCTTCATATGTTTTTTATGTACAATCTTAATTTGTAAAGTAACTATGTAGACAAAGATATGTGTATTTAGTATTGGGGTAGAAGTATGAAGTACTTAAAAGTACCTTGTAACATTTCACCAGTGAAATTGTGTTTTTAGTAATGAAACAAATATATGTAGCATGAGTCACCAGGTTTTCTTTTACTGATATGAAGTTGAAACATGTTTTTAACTATCAATAAAAGAAATCTTTGTTTGAAAGCTGTCTCTAATTTAGCACAAAATAAAAGCAAGTCTGCAGATTGTTTTGTTTACATCGTAGCTGGATTAGAACCAGAGTCAGCAGCACGGCCCTTCCAGTAAAGTGACTGTTCAGCTGAGTGGGAGCTGAGTCACGGAGCAGCTGGAGGCTGAAAGAGGATGGGTGGAAACCTGCTGAACCATTAATGTCTCTAACAAACACTGTGCAAAGTCCTAGACCAAGAGAAACCAATATAAATGTGTATACTTATGCCATATCATGATATACCAGCAATGTACTTCAGGGTACAACCTATGTGTTTGTGTATCATGTTAAAGCAGTTTTAGTTTGGCACTTTAATAAACTTTGAAGTGTGTTTTTATCCTATATTAGATGACATTTTTTTCTGTACTAACGAGTGTTCATGTTCATAGTTTAGCTTTTATACCTCACAATGTGCAGGAACCAGTGCTTTATTTTCCACGTTGGCGGTTAGTAACGTCACTTTTTATTATTGTGTGGTCTTTTTAGCTCTTTAATTCACCAACCTATAATGCATATAATGCACAGCAGAATGGATGGATTATGGATTATTGTTAAATGACTAAAGAACATTTATATTTTATTGAGGGGAGGGTAACCTTTCTGACGGCTTATTAGAAAATGGGTTCATCACAGTTTTAATGCCTTTATTAGCTTGCATAACTGCAAAATGCATAGTTTATTTAAAAGGTGAGAAACTTATAAGAACTTATTTATGATTTGACAATTAATGACCAACCAAAACGTTGCTCTTCTTAATGGCTTATAAATCATCATTATTAAATAATTGACTCCCCATTGCAAGAGCCGTAAGTCAAAATACAATCCTTTACAAAAAGTGACTTACTCACTGAAAGTGGTATTGACTGGGGATCATGCATGTAAGTGTTTGCAGAAAAATATTTGTCTTTTGTTTTTTTCTTGTATTTTGCAAAGAAAAACCTTGAATGAATGTATTATCTAAATGTGTGTTCTCGGCTTCTGGTAAACCTATATATGACATTAAAAGGCACAATTAACTGTGGACATGTCAGTGGTTTAATCAATTAAATGAAAATCAAAAACAAACTTTTAAACAACTTTCTAATCACATTCATGATGAGGCTGTAACACTGATGCAACTCTTTTTATCTTACCATTACAATGTTAACGGTACAATCATCTTTGGAACACAGTTTCAAATGCTGTGTATTATGAACTGGATCACTTCCTTGTTATTCTCGTTGGATATTGTGTAGTAGATGTTCAGCCTGCAGGAACAAAACAGAACATATTAACTGTTCTCATCCATACACTCATATTTGACAAAAGGCACTCATGTTCATCATAAAAAAGGTGTACTGCGTCACTACCAAAAAGTCGACGGGGTCCTCTGGTTTGATCTTGGATGACTCTAACATGGCCTCAGTGAGCGAGGGCATGACATACTTCATCAGATAATTCCTCAGAGGAAGAGAGTGAGCTTCCAGCAGCTCGTGTTCCTGTCGCTTCACCTCGGACAAATTCTTCTGCTAATCAATAACAAAATAATGTGACTGTTAGTATTTACAAGTCACTATTGAAGCACATTAACCCGATGTGGCATCTGTGAATGTATAACAACACGCACCCACTCCTCGTACTGAGCAGCCATCTCAGCCAGTGCAGCTTCATTCCTGCGTTTCTTCTCAGCGGCCTCTGCAGCCACTTTGTGATCCCTCTCTTCTTCTTTCTTTCTGTCCTCCTCCTCCTGCTCTTCTGGACTCAGGCCATAGTTCTTGGGAACCCCCACGATCTCTGTGATCTTCTTCATAACCTCTGTGTACTCTGGATCACCTGTAGTGACCTCTGGAGAGGAACAAGACACTCTTACTGTAAAGAAACAGTCACGGAGAAGCCTCTCTGAGATTGATTTAAAGCACAAACAAGAAAACTTGCTGTCTTTCTTAATATGCAAAATGCTGGAAGACTGCTTCATTCAAGAGTTAGAAGAGAAGCTTGACGTCTGTACAGTGGAGCCAGCAGCTGGTTAGCTTAGCTTAGCATAAAGACTGGAAAAAAGGAGAAACGGCTAGCCTAGCTTTAAGATAAGATCTGTCTACTAGCACCTCTCAAGCTCATTAAGTAACACCATCTATCTTGTTTGTTTAATCTGTTAAAAACATTTTAACAGATTAAACAAACCTTAAAATGATAAAATGAGCAGTTGCCAGGCAACCAGCAAGGAAACCAGGTAGTTATAGGTCCAGGCCAAGAAAAAAAAAATGTCACGGTTTTGCTTTTTTCAACTGACTAAACAAACAAATGTAATTGAATCTAACTCTTGGCCATGAAAGCGATTAAACAAATTTCCCAAAATGTTGAACTTTTCCTTCAAACTGAATGTGTTTTAATAACAAGTTCTCTCTTTGAAATATGAATCATAGGGGTTTACAGGAATAATCGCAGCATATAAACATAACACAGACAGAGTCAGGGTGACGCAAACCTGCTTCTTATAACCAAACTTGTTGCCTGATATAAACTGTGTGTCTTTGAGGAAAATACCAATGTGTTCTGGGTGAATCTCAAGCTCATCAAAGTAGTCCAGCAGGGTTTCCTCAGCTGTACTGCGCTCTCTGTATCTTGTCAGGCGAGGGGAAAATTCCTCCTGGGTGTATCGCATTTTCTCTGCCACGCTCTGTGGAAGTCCCCGAGCTCTGTTTGTCAGGAAATCATCAGTAGCATTGAGGGCAAAAACATGCTCTGCAAAACATAAAACAAGTAGAATAGGAATGTTTTGTATTATTAAAGGTATGAAGAGTTTAGATCTGGGTTATTTTATATTTATCAATTCTATATGTGGTAAATTAATGCGAGAAGTACATCAACAACCTGGAGTGATATTCTTGTTGTATAAATCCTGGTTCTCCGTGGTGTCCGCATCTGATAAGAAAAAACACCAGTGTAATCGATATTATATCGTTTTTGAGTGAGTAATTGCATGAATGGATGAACCTACCAAAGAAAATCAGCTTTGCTTGCACATAGGTCTTGGGGAAGCCATCAAGAACAAATCCTTGGTTCCTGCATGGCTTCGAATTCAGCTTTTCTTGTAAAATTTCAAAAACTAGATGGTCAGCCAGGCGACCTAATGGACCAACAGAGATGTTTAAACATAAGTGAGGAACTAAAAGACTCAAACCATCACCTGTCCAACTGCTGATATACAAAATGCAAAGAAAATGTCAATTTAAAAAAGAGAATAACCGCCTGGCCCAGGCTGTGTTGTAGACAATGACATGAAAATTACATTCCTGCACCAAAATAACTTTGGCTAAGGTAAAACATAAGCTAAGAACTTTCAGGATGCATTAAATGCCACTTTTTCTAGATAGGTTTATGGAGTAATAATGGGTATCTTTCTCACTTTTAATCCAATTAAGTAGCTGCAGCCAAACATCTAAACCAAAACTTTTAATGTCAATAAATCATAGAAAATGCTCCAAGGTTCCATAACTGACCTGCATTCATTTCCATGCTTTTGTTCAAACGTTCTAGTTGCTTCTGTGCAGCAGTCGCTACCTCTTCACTGGCACTTTCAGGGTCAGCTTCATTAACTAACTTCTTCTGCAGCATATGGAAAGAAACATGAAAAATTAACAATAAATTGCAAAGACGACCTTCCAGAAGAGGGCAGTATATTTCCTTTAGTTACATGACAGCAGCGAGAGAAAATGGATTAAATCTGTCTAGTAGGCAAATGCCGTCTTTTTATTACACTGACCAGTTGTGTGATCTTTTCCTCAATGACCTCTTTGATCTTGATGTGGTGTATTTGGTAATGGCTGCAGAGCTTCTCTGCAATGGTGGTTTTACCGACAGCTGGAGGTCCAACCAGGCACACTCTGATTGGCTAAGGAAAGAAATAGGGGGGAAGAGGGAAATCATAGCGGCTTTTATCTGGTACCAAAATAGCTTCTATGGCTCAAAATGCCCCATTAAGGTGTTTGCATTGTTTCGGATTACTTTCTAAAACTAAAAACTAAAAAGGAAAACTAAAAGCAATCATTAAAATAACATGTAATGCTAGTCTGAGTCAGAAAACCAGGCCGGTTGTGACATCTTTTGACCTTCAAATCACCAAATCAATGATCTCCTAAACTCTACTCTTTATTCATTAAATTATCTGCTGCCTATCAGAAGAGCTGCTGTGACTATTGACGCTTCACTTAACTCCAGAGGTGTCAGACAACCGTTGCGTTCCATAGTCGTAACTGTTTCCACATCATTTACTGACATATTGAGTCGGCGAATTCTGTAGACCACAGTAGCGTAAATAATCCAAATATATTTACGCCTTTCCTGTTATCATATAACACTCACAAGTAGCTGCCTGGTGTCTTTGTATTCTTCCACAATGCTCGCCATGTTCTCAACCATCCCGGCTTTAGACGTCCAGCTGAGACTGAAGGAGTCTTTTATGATAAATGCATCCAGGCGGAGGTTGATGTTTAGGTACACCAATTCCTCTGGCTGAAATGAGAGGGGGGAAAAAAACAGTTACCATCACAGGATAATTTTGATTCGATATTAACTGGTAGAATATGCAATCGTGCCATAAAAGGCCGACAGTGCTTTCATAACAACACACATCAGGTGGTTTTGTCTGATCCTGTATCTAGAGCCACTACAGCTAGAAACAGCTGATATATTAATTCATGTGTGTGTTGTTTCTTTACCCATTTGTAAAATGTATATTTGTAAATGTGACCAACTCTCACTCAAATACAAAGCATAATACATTTTTCCAACTTATAATAATATATAATTAGTATATTGTACTAAAGCTTGGTTGGGTATTCAAACTTTAAAGTCTTCAAAAGCAGCCTTTCATTAATTTTCCATGCAAGCAGCTCTATATTTAATTGCCTAATAATATGCCACTTTTGAGTGTTTCTAGGTTGAACTCCCACTCTGAGAAACTTAATCATAGTCATAGAGAGACTTGAATATGCACATTAAGCAATAATCTAGGTACTAATTCATTTAAAATAAGAAAAAAAAGAAAATACAAAAAAAACCCATTAAATACTGTACCTGAAAAGCGTTCATGGTGATCGCTTCCTGCTCTGGTACTTTGTTAATTTTTCCTGGGCCAAGTGTATCGCTTATCATCTGAAGGGTTAAGAAAAAAATATTTTAATCCTTTTCACCGTTTTTTCTGTCATTTCCTCTTTGCAGCTCACGGTAGTTCAGGGAGAGAAGACATATAACAAAAATCACCAGCTGGATCCAAATCCGTCTTGGGTCAATACACTGACCCACAGTAGTGTTTTACAACAAATGTAAGATTCATTTTCTTTGATGTACTGCGGCATTGATATGTTTAAGAAGGTTACCTTTACAATATCTTCTGAAGTGTTCTTAGAGTCATCCACAGCAAGAATGTACTTTGACTTAGGCTTGAGTTCAATTATGTTTTGGATCACTCTGAAGAAGAAACACAGGTCAGCCGTAATGCAGTAATTATCTCCAAAACAAAAGACAGCGTATATAAACAAGACTACAGTGAATTAAAATCACCCTCCAAGGTCGTATACGTGAATCATGGGGATGTGATTCGTGCCCTGCCCAAAGAGAGGAACTTCTGGAAACTGCATCAACCAAGACACCTGTTTGAAAATACAAAAACATTTAACAGACAATGAAATTTTAAATTAGATGCAGTTCACACACAACCATACAGTATACTGATCACATTAATATCTACCTTGAAAAAGTAGTGAAAGAGGTTTTCTCCTTTTCCGTATTGAAGACCACAAGATACAACATAGCCAGTCAGCTTGGACTTTTTCTGTAAGATTGGAAAATACGAACATTTAAAAGTATGTTTCTTGTCTGTCTTTTTATAGCTAGTTATACCACACACATCAAAAAAATAGATGGTGTAAAATGCTCCTATTCTGTTGGGATATTTTTGGAGTAAGTTGAACATTTCTTCCCATTATGTACTTACACCTTTACCCAGTTTGAGCACAAGTTTCTCCAGATTGTTGTGGTTTCTGAAACTGGGATGGGGCCTTCTTCTTCTGAACTCTTCCTCTGTGAGAAGAGCATCTGTTTCCTCCTGAAGAGAAAATTTATAATCAAGTTGTATTCACAGCACATGCGTGCCTGCAGGCTCAGTATAACAAACAGTCTGCTTCCTTTATATCACTGTGTATCTGCTGAGTGTCTTTCTCTCTGTGTTGTTAATTGTACTGCTATGTCTGTTACCTTTTTATCCTTAACTTCTCTCATTTGTGTATCTGTTTAGCTTGCCAACTGTCATTATATTTAGTGGTCTGTATATCTGTATTGTATTTCTATGTTCACAACCCAAGGAAGACTAGAAGCGCTTGTGTGTGCTTCTAATAGGGATCTTTAAATAAACTAAACTGAACTAAACTCACCGGATTCTGTGGTTTGGTCATGGCCCAGGTCATCACACTTGAGACTAAGATGAACATTTTGTGAGACTTGAAGTTCTCCATCTCATCATGAAGGGCTGTTGGTAACAGAGGGAAACAGTTGGGGGGGGAAAGCACTAAAGAAAACAGTACACTTAAGCCAGTCCACTGAAACATAAGCCTACCTGCTTCCTTACCTGTGATTGCCCATGTTGCTTCTTCAACCTGCTGTTGTGTATCACTTTCTGAGAGGTTGTACACCACTACGTCACACTCCAACAGGCGCTCAAGTAGCTCGTCTCGAGTTGGTGACTACCAGAAGACATTATTTACCCAATTACACATTATCTGTAATTTGCACTATCTAGAAATAGACGGAATTAATATAAAGCTTCTATAGACTCTGTATGCAGTGTTTTCGTGAAAAGGTAGCAATGTCACAATATAGTAATATATAAGTATTATCAGCTAAATGTGCTTTAACATATTTATAAAATGACTCATTATGCAGAAAGACTCCTTAACTAAATCTTATATTATCATTGGATTATTATTGCTGATGCGTTCTAAAGCAGCATTGTGGGTTTGGTCAATATATGGAGCTGATCCAAACTATACGATAGTTTTATCCATAGCAATTTTATTGTAAACAAAGGTTTTTTTTTTGCAACTGTGTGTGCAAGATTGCTGGTTAGATACTATAGATATTATTATTCTAATTATTATTATTTTTATTATTATTGTGATAGATAGAGAGACTTAACTGCTGCTTGTGGATGAATTGCTCCGTCTCTGTAAAATCATAAATAAGTCAAAGTGTGATCTTGAGATAACTTTTGTTTTGATTTAACACTATAAATAAAATTGAATTGAATTAAAAGCTGATCATATGCTTTGTATGAAATTAACTTAATGTGCAGAGTAACTGTCAAATCAATGATAAAAAACTTTTGCATTAGAAGTATACAGTAGTAGAAGTATACACTGGCATAAATTGTAATAGTAACTACGGTTGTAGAGTATAGATGCCGTGAAATGCACCCCCTCCCATTATAGGTGATATTCTGGATCAGAAGGCTGTTGTTTCCACCTATAGGAGGAGTTTATACACGGGTAACCCACAACGGTCAGAACATTGGTTACTTACAGTCTTTAAACTACTTTAAAGAGTTTAAATCACAAACTTGGGTAATAGCGAACACAAAACAACACCCTTTTGTATGTTCTGTGGAAATATACTGCATCAATAGTTACAAAATGAATGAAATGGATCTTTTGAGCAAGTTGAATGTATTTGACTCTGCGTTTCCTAAATATAATCCCAGCTTTTCTTGCAATTCATAGGTTCAAAAGTGTGTGCTTTTAATTTGGTTACCTGTATATAAGCTACTCCTATAGATGGAAACAACAGCCTTCTGATCCAGAATATCACCTATAATGCGAGGGGGTGCATTTCACGGCAGGGGTTCAACACCGGCTTCTGTTTTACTTTCCATCCTCTGTATGTGCAGTATTTGACAATCAAGCCTGGAAACATTATACACCTAAAGACTGACAACGTTACTTGTTATTTGATGTCTGACTCACCTTATACCATTCAAATAGAAACTTTTCTTGTTCATCTTTGGCGGAAGAAGACACAGTTCCCACTATCTGGAGAGCAGGTCCACCTGGAAGGGAGCCCTCTCCTGCCTCGGCTTCCTCGGTGTTGTCTCCGAACACGCAATGTGTCGACAGAAACTGTAAAGTAAGTCAGTAAAACAAAAACAAAAACAAGTAAATGACACATTATTTTACGTTAATACACACATGACATTAACTACTTAAGCAAGATAACGTTACCTTAGCGACGTGTTTGGAGGAATATCTGTCGACGTCATTGATAAAAACACGTTTGGGACGAGTTAGTTGCTTTTTATCACCCATTTTTAAAAAGGTGTGGATTCGCCGTTACAAATGTCTTGAGCGTTTTGGTGTAACGATTAATTGTATTATTAAAATAAGCGTTTTAAAGCGCTCACTTGTTTGGCTAACTAGGAAAGTTAACTGTTGCGTTCTGGGTCCGTTGCTATGGGCTCCCTCCGGTTGCTACGTGTCAGCCAATAAAATGCCACGCTGAGGATACGTAGGGGTGACACGTTACGCGTTGCTTACGTTCACTCATAGACGTTCACATCATGTTCTTATATATACAGTTTATTGTTACTTCTGTATTCTTTACGATCTTTTGTATCCTTTTATAAATATTAAATAAAGGAAAATAATTTAATATGTTCACATATATATGTTCACAACACTGCCATGATACAGTTTAGGGGATGCAATAAAGGTGAAATGCCTTTATTTAATCATTTATATATTATTTATTTATTCATATATTATTTTGTTGGCTTAAAAGTAGCTCAATTGGTCAAATTAAGCAGCCAAATTCTGATTATGATATTATTATTATTATCATAATCATTATTATGATGATATTATTTTCTGTACCTATTTCACATTTATCCACCTTAGATACTGTTGCAGATTTAAGATGAATCATAGTCAACTCTAATTGTCGTACATGTGGAACATTTTAGTTGCATTGATAAGGTTGGTGTATCTAACTGTCTCACCATTTGTCAATTGATAAAATATTAGAGAAGCTATAGCCATCATATAGTGTGTGTTATTGTCCTACTGTACTATTTTTTAATATGGTGTCACACAGTGTTGGAGGAGCGATATAGGTGTTTTACTTTGGTAGCAGTAGGCCTATTACAGTGTAAAATATTGCATACAAAAGTACTGGCCTCAATATAAACTATATATTAGGCGTATTATTGGATAATAATGATAAGATGATAATGTATATCACTTGTCACTTTCACATTGCAGTTAGTAAAAGTGGAGCTCATTTAAATACTTATATGCTATATATTGCTGGGTATCTTAACCTACAATAATACATCATCATTAATTTGTTGATTATATTTTTTATCAATAATTTAAAAGTAGTAGTATAAAGTTACTTAACATGGATATATTCAAGTAAAGTACCTCAAAACTGCACTAACTTACATTCCACAGTGGTGACACACACACACACACACACACACACACACACACACACACACACACACACACACACACACACACACACCTGTATATCCCGTCATGGTGCAGAACAATGGAGCTCTGACATGGAAACTTTCAAAGCACTCCACATATTTATAGAGCTGACATTATCTGAGAAACTGGTGGCAGTGCTTGATGGGGTCTGCTCTGCACAGGTCTCAGCACTCAGTAAAACACACCCTGTCATATATTCAAAGCACAGCGATACTGAAGGGCACTGCTTCATGCATGATTGGCTGTTTATTGCCATGTATAGTAAACCTCTAAATTTAAATTAACCAGTCAGACTTTTTAAACAAAGTACTGTAATTCCTGGATTATCATGTATTCCAAACAAAGGATGTTCAGGAATTTGAGGGGCCACTCATAGTGATCAACCTACAGATAATTATCACCTGAATCTGCAGCTCCTGTCGGCTTTACGGAGCTTTATAGTATGTTTTAGCTCTGTGTTTAGCTGTCCCACCCAGACACAGATAGAGACTAACTGGTGAACATAGTGGAGCATTTAGCAGCAAACAAAACAGATTTTCTCTCAGGAGAAGGAAGAGTCCAAAAACAGTGCTAAAAGAGAGTGAATATTGGTCAAGATCACAACTTCAAATGATAATAATGTTGCTCCATAACTGCTGGATGTGAACTCACCATATCAACTTAAAGCTGATGGTTTATCAGTGATGTGTTCAAAAGTTGTTTCCGCTGCCCCTGAGTTATTACAGGCTTTAGAAAAATGAATGTATCAGCCAATTTTAGAAAAGAAATGTCAAAAAATAAACATCATTATTGGTTTCAAAAAGCCCTTTTCTTTCATGTTCTAGGAGGAATGATGTCAGGTGATGCAAACATTTGACGTAATAGTCGTGTAAACAGAATATTTCTTCTGTCACATTTCTCATATCTCCTTTCTGTATAACGATTTACAATTACAGAATAGCTGCTGATGCTCTGTTTGATTAACACGTCAACCAGCATGCAGACTGTCAAACACTGCCGGGCCGTCAGCTGTTTACAGGCATGTGGCACATTAGGATGACAGCTGTTGGTGCCAAAGACAACACTGCATGTTCATTGTCAGTGCCAGTTACTGAAATGAACTCCTCTGCAGCGTTATCCTCTGGTGTTGTGGAAGTGTGCAAAACATGAATCAGACTAATGGTGTCATCAGTAGTTTTTAAAGTAATTACAATAGTCTGGAAATAGTAGCGAATGGCGAAAGTGCAGTTACTTAACTGAACATAATCAGCTTGATTTCAGTCAATATTACTATTCAAATACTAAAACACCTGTATAATTTTACCCACATTTGTAGAAAGTTAGATTTAAAAGTCTTTAAGCAAAAAGAAAATCTGTCTTGTAACATTGAAATTCAAATGGTAAACAAACTGTTGAAGTGGGGCTCGACTGTTAAAAAACAGTTGTTGCTAACAGCTGCTGAAGTGTGTGCATGTGTGAGTGGAGGAGGTGGAGGGAGGGGAGTGCAGGGGGGGGCAGCTGTCAAGACAGACAAACCGTGTGCTTCCTACATGTCCTTATAAGGACGAATGTTCCTCAAAACCATGACCCATTTAAGACCACTCTGCTTTATCCTGATAAAGACCTGGTGAAAAAAAAGGACCCTGCCAAAAAGTGCTTCCTTGACTTGAGGGGAGCTGTTGACAAAACACAGCTCCGGTTTGATCCAAAAACTTACTCTCACTCCCTTTTGCTCAACGATGCTCAAGTGCGAGACTTGTTCCTTTACTGAACAAGAGGGTCTGTGCCAGAAAAAAAACACATAATTAGTTCAATTTTACATTTGTGTGGTTGGTGTGAATGTTATCTACTCATTCAGAACCATTCTATGATTGTTGTTATTTCTTTGTTTTCTTTTTTTTTTATTCACCAGAGGATTTTGAAAATTATGTTGTGAGTGTGATACATATTTATTATTTGTGGCCTGTATAAACTTGATTGTTGTCAGAGGTGGGAACTAATTAAGTAAAACTACTCAAGCACTGTCCTTAAGTACAATTTTGAGGTACTTTTTTTGACGTATTTCCTTCATAGTTCCACTACACAACATCTCAAAGGGAGATATTGTTCATTGCTCTCCACTACATTTATTTAACAGCTGAAGTGACTGAATATTGTACAAGATAGAACAGCATAGGAAGCAGTTCCAACATCCAGACTATTTAAGGTGTGACATGCATTAATAATGAATAATGATCCGCTCATATATTTATATTACAGACAGCGACCAAGTGCTTTTTCTCTTAATACTTTAAGCTGATCTTCCCATATGATACCTTTGTAATTAAACTCTTTTATATGCTTGAATATAAAAAAAAAACACATTATTGTTCTCAAACTGACTGTGTGAATATACCTGTATTCATGAAATGCTCTGCAAAAAGCCCAACCTGCTCTGATTGGTCAGTGTTACTGGGTCTTCCACATCCGCGCTCTCGACGTCTTTGCACAGGCACTTCAGGTGGGGAATGACTGTAACATCGCTGTCTACCTACAGATTGCTTTAAAGTTTCTGAATACAGGCTGTGTGCATTTCTCTGTGGGCTGAGCGAGCGTTTTATTGAGCATATTTACACAGCACCTCCACCTGCTTTATAATTAAAAAAGAAAAGGAAATGTCTCTACAATATGGGACATTTAATTACATGTTTGAATGTGTTTTATAGTGTGAGACTGCTACTTTTACTCAAGTAAATTATCTGAATGCTCCTTCCACCACTGATTGATATGTTGACATATTATGTGTCCAGCTTCAGCAGAAGGATCCTAACATGTCTTTATTTCTTTAGTTGTAATCCCAAATCACACTTTTTTTCTCTTTTCTTGGGCTAATTGTACTGATTTCTGGGTAATGTCATCACCACAGAACATATAGGCATCATGTCCCATATGTAAATAATACTTTGTTTTATGCTCTATTGACTTATGTTTCATATAGTTGTATATTGTCTGTCTTTGATTTTGCTCTTAATAAATAGGGATAGGGACAAGCGGTTGAAGATGGATGGATGAACCCTGTTTACAAGATGAAAAACCCTTTGGTTTCTGGTGACTCACCAGAAAATTCACCCGAAACGTTATGAATATGCATCAGCAGAGAAACATGATGTGAAGGTAACTCCTGTCTCTCTTATTCAAAAGCTTGGAATAGAAATAGACAAGTAGGTTAGTAGCATCTCCCTCTACGGCTAGAAATGGTAGATCTCCAAGTGTTGATGGTGTTGGGGGGTATTTACATTCCTATTGCACTCACACTGGCCTGATAGGGGCTCCAGCGTGGGGATGTAGTCACTGTGGGGGCAGTGCGAGGTGACGAATAAGGAGCCTGAGCTCCGGCCGCGGTGTGAGGCGACATGCGGCCGCTGGCACCTGTTACACTCCATTTCCCTAAAAGGAGACACTGGAGCCAATCAGAGCTCAGAGATGCAGCTCGTCGCTCCCTGCACAGGCCGTCCCAGGGATCTGTCGTCTGCTGGAGGTCTGGGACCCACCCCCACCTCCCCCCTCTTCTTACACTATTGCCTCTCAGCTGTCTGGCATGTTTTTGCTCCTTCCTCACACATGCCACTATACTGGCATGGCAAACTGTGGCAGGCAGGCCCCCCCCTAGATGGCTCCTTGACCATCGCACCCACATCCCCAGTACTCTGCTCCAGCTTAGTCATATTAACACATCCTTGGGGACCTTAAGGGAAGCTAAGCAAAGCATGAGTGGGAGAAAGATGCTGTTGTGAGGCAATAAGCTGAACTTATCAGTGTGATAATATTGCAGTTGAAGAGTTTGAGTGTCCCAGTCCCTCTGTCATATTGAATTTAAAGGATAAACTTATTAATTAAGAATAAATACAAATAACATACACCTATAACACAATTAAGATACGGCATACTAATGTACAAACCATTTACATTTGTCTCAAATGTGCATATTAAGATGGAAAAATCAAATTTTCCATACAGGCTTAAAGTCTTCATGAATCCTTTGCCTTTCATCTCCAAGGCAACATCCCTCCAGTTTGATGGCGTCCCTGACACAGGATCCACTATTGAACCATTTTGCTAAGCAGCACTTAATTTGGGCTTGTGTGAACTCCTGAGCCCGCCCACCGCCCCCCCCCCCCCCCCCCCCCAGCCTCAGACGATGGGACATATTTAAGGACCCCCTCGCACCCATGGCCCTTTGTCCCAGTAGAAACTCCAGTCTTGTGGATACAACTTGGTGAGTCCCTTTTGCAGTCTTAGTAAATTTCAGCTGTTGCTTTTCTGCTTTTTGGGGGGAGACTTGCTGCTGTAGGACATTTTGCTGCCACCACGATGGATTTATTTTTCTTTATTATAGTTTCTGTGATTAAAGCTAATACGTTGTTGGAAGGGAGGATGAGAGCTGAGCATAAGAGAGAAGTTGAAAGAAAAAGAGGCAAAAAGGAAAATTGGTGGTTTAGAAAGCAAAAAATACTGTATGGAATAGAGACATGCACTGTGCAGACTTGGAAACACTCTGGGGTTTAGGATGCAGGGATGGGATGCTGCTGTGGAGAGGCAGGCATGGAGTGCAAACTCAACTTAGATACAACCTGAGAAAACCTATGAGGTTAGCCATCAATAGTGAAACATTTTTAGATTCAATAGATAATATTAGGCTAGACAGTTTAAATACCAAAGAGAACCAAACGATTCAGTGCGTTAGAAAACAAGTTTAGCCCCCCTGAAACCTACAATAATCCAAGTCTGTCTGCTTTCTTGTTCTTAATCTCATTGGGGCTTTCCATGTTAAATGAAAATGAAAAACTTTGTTAAAACTTAATGAGAGTAGCTAATTAAATGCTGAGTGGTACACTAAGGAAACCACAGGCTTGTTCAATAGTTTTGCACATATCTTAATAGTGGTTTATTTTAAACTTGTCTATAATATATATTTTTTACCCTGGATTAACAAGGCTGTGTTTACAAAGGTCTTTATACAAGGTCATATTTTGTTGGTTGTTTTTCTTGTACTTTAACTTTGGTCAGAAGAAAAACTTAACTTGTATCTGTGTTGAATGGCATTGCTTTGCAAAGGTTTATAGAAAGTTAAAGTATATTGGTCCCATGTATCCGAGTCAGTCTTGTAAAACAACGTCAGATGAGGAATTAAAGAGAGGACAGAAGATGAAACATGTTTGATTACAAGCTATTTCACACAGTAACTTCAATTTTTAGCTAATTTGGAGTTTTGCCAAAGTGCAATTGTGTTGTTTTATTGATCTCATTCGCAGCTCTGAGGCTGATTTGCATGAAAACATAGAATGCATCAGCGGCCATTTAAATTGAACTTGTTTATTTGAGTGGGGAAGACAGGACTGTATGAAGAGGGAGGGATGCAGGATGCACTTGGGATGCAGGCTGTGTCCAGAGGCCCTGTGAGGACCAGAGCACATGGTCTGGACTCCAAACAGAGGAGACCACTATATGTGGCGACAGCTGAGGAGAGACACAGGTTGCGTCCTGCCACTTGTCCAAAGACACGCCGCCTCAGCTGTTAACTGGCTCCGGCTTAAAGATGAGATACAGAGGACTGGTTGTGGGGGCAGAGGAGGGTGACGAGGGTCCCGAGGCTGAAAATAGACCTGCGAGTGTGTGTGTGTGTGTGTGTGTGTGTGTGTGCGCGCGCTTGTGTGTGCGAGGGGGCTGAGCCATGTCCCGTTTAGGCTTTGCAGGCAGCTGAGAGGAGATTAGAGCACTCAGAGGTGTCTTCATACTAAACATAGTGCTACATTGTTCTCATAGATGTTTAGTTTTGTTTTCAACTTTAAATAGAAATACTGCACATTTAAAGATGATAGAGGAATTATTCCTGCAGATAATCCAAAAATTTTCAGCGTTTTGATGTAAACAGCTCCCGATCTAGACATTAAACTTTCCTCTGGATATCACAAATTCATGTTCCGGCTGTTTTTCCATCCTCTGTCTCGTACAGAAGGCCAGCCCAGAAAAGACCAAACATGTGTGACGACGACGAGACCACCGCCCTCGTGTGCGACAATGGCTCTGGCCTGGTCAAGGCTGGGTTCGCCGGTGATGACGCCCCCCGTGCCGTCTTCCCATCTATCGTTGGACGCCCCCGTCATCAGGTAGGAACACTGAAAGAGCCATGAAAGAAACCTGAAAGACTCATCACAGGCGGTCTGTGTTGTCTGTGTTGTTCCTAACATGAGTTTGCTCCGTTCTCAGGGTGTGATGGTTGGTATGGGTCAGAAGGACAGTTATGTGGGAGACGAGGCCCAGAGCAAGAGGGGTATCCTGACTCTGAAGTACCCCATCGAGCACGGCATCATCACAAACTGGGACGACATGGAGAAGGTGAAGGGTGTTTTTCGTTTTTATTCATGATTGGAGCCTAAATGAGTCATTTTTTACCGACTGTACGCACCTGAGTCTCTGACATGTTCCGTCCTGCTCCTGTTTCTTTACAGATCTGGCATCACACCTTCTACAATGAGCTCCGTGTGGCCCCAGAGGAGCACCCCACCCTTCTGACTGAGGCCCCCCTCAACCCCAAGGCCAACAGGGAGAAGATGACCCAGATCATGTTTGAGACCTTCAACGTCCCTGCCATGTATGTGGCCATTCAGGCTGTGCTGTCCCTGTACGCCTCTGGTCGTACCACCGGTGAGTCTTGACCGAGGACTTTAACTCTGTGACTGTGCGACATCACAGGTCGATAAAAAAAACCACACTATGAGTTGCCTTCTGACCAAGTGCTGATTCTTCTGGACAGGTATTGTGCTGGACTCCGGTGATGGTGTGACCCACAACGTGCCCATCTATGAGGGTTACGCTCTGCCCCACGCCATCATGCGTCTGGATCTGGCCGGTCGCGACCTGACTGACTACCTGATGAAGATCTTGACTGAGCGTGGATACTCCTTCGTCACAACTGGTGAGAATGCCAGAACAACTAACAGGAAGCAAAAATTGGATGATTCTTGATGTTCAAAGGGGTTTTCTGGAGGTTTGTTTACACTCGGAAACTAGAGAGACTATCCGGCTTTTAAGTCTGACGTAACACCCTTTCAAAATTTTATATGATTTGAAATTAAACAACACAACACACTGTGGCAGCAAATGTCCAGAAGTCAGATTGAGTAGGATTTGTCCAGTGCAGTTTGTCAACTCAACATTAAAAGTTGTTCGGGCTACACACCCAGTGTCCAAAGGTCTCTAGAAACATCCTGAACACAGCAAAATGAAAAGAAAACAAGAAAATGGAGGGATTACTTTTGTATCCGTCTATACATTTCAGGAAAGTAAAGATTAAGTCCTTACGGGGTATTCTTTGTGCAGGGTCTCATCATGCTTTACCAGAAAAATAGGCGCACTAGAGGTGCACTGACATGTACACCAGGAAAGAAACGGTTTCATTCCAGACAGTAACTATTATCATTAAAAACTAATTTGATTGCCACACTCATGATAAATACCATCCAGTATCAACCAAAGTTGAACCAAACAAACAAATGCATGCAAACAAAAGTTGCACGTGTTTGTGATCTTTTAATACCGTATAAAACTTGGTGTAATCAGGACTTTTTGAACATTTTCATCACATCTTAACAATACCATGATAAAAACGATAACCATTATCATTTTGGTTACTACAATTGTGAAATTGTAGACACACAGAGACCTATTTTACTGTAAACAGCGATGAATAGTAACAGCAGCAAAAAACACCCTGTTTTCTTGTCAATATAGGGAATTTATTTAGTAGATCATATTTTCATATTTCTTTTTTGTCGCTATGCTGTCCAGTATCAGTGATGTACCATCTGAAAACTCACTTCACCTTATAAATGTAGCTGGAATCAGCTGCTTCATTTTTTAAAAGTTCCTTATGGGCCTTATGTGTAGTTGGGTACAGTTGAATATTTAAAAGTAGTCTGGCCAATACAGGGCCCTCACAAATGGGGCGCCTGTGCTGCAGAGTAGCTCAGCCTGTGCATTAATCCATGCCTAACCCATTGTTTTGCTCATGAATCAAACGTTTTATTTCTAAGAGACAGACTGTGTTATTTCTTCATTCAGAGAGCTGTCTGTAGATTATTTATGAATAACGTGTGATTGATTGACCACACTCATTTCAATTCCTCCCTCCAGCTGAGCGTGAGATCGTGCGTGACATCAAGGAGAAGCTGTGTTACGTAGCTCTGGACTTCGAGAATGAGATGGCCACTGCCGCCTCCTCCTCCTCCCTGGAGAAGAGCTACGAGCTGCCCGACGGTCAGGTCATCACCATCGGCAACGAGCGTTTCCGCTGCCCGGAGACCCTGTTCCAGCCCTCCTTTATCGGTGAGTCTTGACAGCAAGTCATATTTATATCTGATTATGTTTCATACTGTATGTTCAGTTAATGGCACCAGATAGGCATAATAATTAGTACAATTTCACATTGACATTAGCAATAATATTTTTTTACAACACCCAAAACTGAATTTTCACATAAACAATTAAGATAAAGCATCAATAAAAAAATGACTCATAGACATATATGTTATTAGATATAGCCTTTATTTATTTACTTACTTTGTATATTTATTTATATATATTTATTCATATATAACTATATGAATAAAGTTATAGGAAAAAAAACAATTTCCCCGTGGGATAATTGAAGTATTTCTGATTCTGATCTGATAAATCTCATTATTTTTTCTATAAAAAGCACACATTTATGTCCGTCCTCCACAGAGCTGGGTCTGTCTGACGTTCCTGCCTGTTAAAGGGAAGGTTTTCGTTGCCACCGTACTCTACGGGGGAATTGTTGGGTCTATGTAAATCATAAATAAGTCATAGAGTATGGTCTATACTTTGTCTGTAAAGTGTCCTGAGATAACTTTTGTTATGATTTGGCACTATAATAAAATTGAATTGAATTGAATTGAATTTACTGTCAGCCATTTAAACACTCATATCTCTCCCCTTACCTGCTCAGGTATGGAGTCTGCTGGTATCCATGAGACCGCCTACAACAGCATCATGAAGTGTGACATTGACATTCGTAAGGACCTTTACGCCAACAACGTTCTTTCCGGTGGAACCACCATGTACCCTGGTATTGCTGACCGTATGCAGAAGGAGATCACCGCCCTGGCCCCCAGCACCATGAAGATTAAGGTGAGCCCTTCATCCACCAGCACTCACCGGTTCAGACCAGCTGACAGGAAGTGCCTGTAGTTCAGTATAAAATGTCCTCATACCAACCTGTGCCTCTGCTCCTTCCCCTGCAGATCATCGCTCCCCCTGAGAGGAAATACTCCGTCTGGATTGGCGGCTCCATCCTGGCCTCCCTGTCCACCTTCCAGCAGATGTGGATCAGCAAGCAGGAGTACGATGAGGCGGGCCCCTCCATCGTCCACAGGAAGTGCTTCTAAATCTCCAACCAGCACGGAAAAAGAAGAAACCCCCCTCCCCCACCAACTGCACCAGCTTTCCATCCATATTTGTATTTCTACTGTGCCTTTTGCTGTATATACATGTTCTGTTGTAATAAAAATAGTTGCTTTCTAACAGTAACAGTCTGGAGAGTTGGTTATCATCCACGAACATATGAGCATGAAGATGTCAGTATAGCTGTTAATTCAGCATATGTTTTTATTTTATCTTTTTATTCTATCTGACCCAGAAATGGATTTATGTACGTAACATACCTTACTCCTAAATGTGTTGTATAAGGTGTTATATTGTACAAAACAACATAAAATAAGTGCATTCAACCATGAATATACTACCCCAAAAAAAGTATGCAATTTTCTAATCATACTTAACAGGAACAATAGAGAGCATTTTGCTGTTCTACTGCTCAACACTCCAGTCCAGCAGGTGGCAGTAATGCACCTTAAAAAAACTCAAAGAAGATGAAGTTTCAAGTTGAAAGCTCCTATCTACCACCCCCCCATGTGCCCTAAACACACCTCTTCCCCTTCACTTCCTTGTCACCTGTGCCACAGGTGATATGGATGAGCATAATGTGGCCTCCTCCCATCAGCAGTGTTTTTCCTAAGTGAGTAGAGATAACTGTGAGGTGTCTCAGTCAGAGGCTGTTGAACTTTTTTTAAAAAGTGACGTTTAAACCATGAAGGTGACAGACAGTAATGTGATACGGTTTCACCTTCAAGTTGCTTATGGGATAACTGTGAAGGGCTTTGAGAAGAAAAAGGAGAGGCTGTTCATCGGCGGTGCAAAGATCTTTGGTGTTCCTCTGGAGAATTTACCCAGGAGATACATCCCTGAGTTTGGACTGGTGCCCTGGTGAGTAACAGGAGCAGGAAGTTTATGGCATTAAACCGGGACAACAGGTCACAGAATAACCTTGTATTTAAACATGTTGCGTCTCAGCTTTTTGGTGGATGCTTGTTCATATCTTCTGGAGCGTGCTGGGACTGTAGGCCTGTTCAGAAAACCAGGCTCTCTTCCTCGCATTAAGAACATCAGGGTGAGATTTTAACCTTTTGACCTTTCTGACTAAAAAAGTTCTACTGGAGCAACAGCGTCGTCTGGTGGTTTGAGCAAACACTGGTTCTGGATCTGATTACTGTAAATAATGTTTCCCTTCTTGTTGGTGTTTCAGGCCAAGCTGAATAGAGGAGAGGGATGTCTGTCCGCAGCCCTCCCCTACGACATGGCGACGCTCATCAAACAGTTTTGCAGGGAGCTCCCGGAGCCTTTGTTCCCCTCTGAGCTCCACGCAGCTCTGCTCAAAGCCCAGGCGCTGTCCGACCTGCAGGACAGGACCGCAGCCCTCCAGCTGCTGTCCTGTTTGCTACCCGCCAGAAACTCCTCCTGTCTTCATTACCTGTTTGACTTCCTCTCCAAAGTCTCCCAGAGGTTTGAAAGAAAACTAATAATGTGGGGAAATGAAACCATTGTAGACCTCTGATTTATAACCTGGTCTACAGTGAGGTGATGGCAAATCGTCTAAAAACGATGGGGTGTTTCTTGTCTTTTCTTGTTCCCTTGACAGTTTACACAAACTGCTATATACTAATGATTTACTTCATGTGTTTTCCTCTCGATGCTGCTGTCAGATGCGCCGAAAACTTGATGACCACCTCCAACCTCGCTACAGTCTTCGCTCCGTGTCTTTTACCGCCCCCCAACAAGGCAGAGATGTCCGAGGGGCGACTTGAACTCAGAGTTCTCGTCCTGCACAGCTTCATTGAAAATCCCCACCTATTCGGTAACAAAACTAAGATAATGATACGCTTTGATTTAATTAATGGTATATTTACAGACTGGAGGTCTCTGCTATATTTGCTCTAGGTGTGATTCCTAAAGCTGTAATGGACAGTATGGAGTTTCTGATTAATTTCCATCCTCTGAAAGACGCAAAGAGAGGATATAGAAAAAGACACAGTTTGAAAGGTAAAACATAAAGCCTTAGAAAAGTTGTGCCACTCGATTTGTCTCGACTCAAAGCCTCTTTCATTACATTTTCTCAAAAACTTGGCAGTAGTACGGTCTGTGAAGACGATGCCGTGGATTCAAGCGAGGTCGAAGGTCAGGCCTCCAGTGACTGAGCAGAGCCAAGAGTCCTCCTCAGGAGACAGACCACCGCTCAGGAGAAGCCTCGGCCTGGAGACTTTCCCCAACGTCCTGCTGTTTAGGACCTGTATGCCTTCTGCAGGTAGGGGCCCGGCGGTTTTCATCATGGTTTTGGGTGAATGTATTCTACATTTTATTGTTTGTACTTTTCCAGAGATTTGATAAAATATAAGATCAACACGTTCTTTTAAAAGCAAAAGTGTTCCTCAGCCTGTCTAAACCTGACTTAGAGGATGATGGTGCATCCTCAGACGTTACAGTTTCCATCTCCACACTGGGTTATGCACATGTAGGACTTTCTCTTCCCTTTCCCTTAACAACTCGTTTCCTTATGGACCCGAAAAATGTGCTAGCTGGGCCATGTTTTCTTATTTTTTATTGTTCGGTTTTGCATCCCTACACAATATGAGGCTGTAACAGATTTGAATTTCTCTATTTGTTTTGTACAGAATGTAATGATATTTAAAATTGTTTATAGACCAAAGTTTCACACCTGCAGCAGCTTTGTTGCACAGTCACAGCCCTGCTGCCAAAGAAGCATTCAAGACGCCACAAGACAGACTAAAAAGGTAAATTATAAAAGCAAGGTAATTCATTTCTCAGGATAACTTTACAATGTAAAACCAATTATGTAATTAGATAGAAGGGAAATGAGAGATTTAAGACCGACAATGTGATTTCTACATCTGTTTCCTGTTAGAACTAAAATAATAAAGTATAATACCAAAGTGAATGATAACCCTGGGATGTTCACATTGTGTTATGATGCATGAATTCAACAAATATCAAACCATACAAGTAAAACTGTGAAGGACTGTTGATAGCTTTTTTGAGTGGCTTCATGTCTCAAACAACAACATCTCAATTCTTATCTACATAATCTAATGTTTTATATTTGTTTGTTTTGTTTTCAGAGATCTGCGTTTGGGTCATTTCCCGAGGTTCATCAGAGGACAAGTTGCAGACGGCTCTCCTGTGCTCACTGGTGTCGGGAAACTGCAGCTCACTCCTTGGAGAAGACGTATTTCACTATAATGTTTTAAATATTAAGAAGCGGTTATGTGGGTCGCCCCATGTTACTGCAGCATTATAGGTTCTGATGTCTGATAGATCAGTTTATATTTATTAGGTGGGTCAGTGTCTTAAAGTAGATCTTAAAGAAGTTACATTTTAACCTTTTAGTGAGTTTGACTGACTGTTATATGGATGCACTTTCACCATACTTCTATATTAAGTGAATATTTTTTGTTCAACTTCTGTTCTCTTTTACCTGTGCGTGTTATACTTTTGAATTAAAAGTGTTAAACTGATGATTATTATAACTGATTATCTTTGATGCAAAAACCAAAGGTCCAAACTCAAAATGGCAGGAAACTAGGAAGAAGCATTTCACAACGGTGGATGATCAAGAACAATAAAAACCAGCAGTTGAATTATTTTTATTTAAACATACTGTTTCTAGTAGTGACATTCAGAGGTGCCATGAACACAGAGAACCATTAAAGAACACATAAGAAGTCAATAAGTCAGCAAAAACAAGAAAAATCAAAGTACAGACCCAGAAAAAGACAAATAAAAAGGACAAAAAGACTAGTTTATAGTCTGATTTGTCTTCATTTAACATGTCCGCACTATGCATGCTGATGAATATTGTATCACACTGAACAGATAGGCCGAATCAATGGCAGTGCCAAAGTGAACAATAATCAATAAACATTTATTAAGCAACAATTCCAAACATTCACTCAAATTCTAAGCTTTGCATGTTATATTTGGCATTTTTCACTTTTTTTTTTTTTTTGTCCTGTAAAGTAACAGTTTAATCAATGATAAAAAACAAGTCATTTCACAGAATCTTATGACAATATTTGATGGACCTTTTTGATTTTCTTCCAGCTTGCGGTTTCCTTGTGTTTACGCAATGACAAAGTTCTTGAATCTTATCTGACTGGGATTGGATTACTGCAGAATTTCTTCTGTCAAAGAAGCAGAAATGAGGAAGAAGTTTTTTCTTATGGATTAAACTGATTCATCCATTTTTGACTGTCACACATGGTAAACAAACAGGTAAATTATCACATCAACATTCACTGTTGGGTCCGTTCTGCACAATAAAACAGGATGTATGAAAATGAAAAAAAGATCTTCATAAAGGATCTTGACAAAAGATGAAAAGTTTTTCTAAAATGTCAGAAATAAACAAAGTAAGATCTATGATTTAAAATAAAACCCTACTTTAAAAAATGCAAACTTAAGGTTAATTCTCCTCCCATGGAAAATAAAAATAAAATGATGACCAAACACCATCCTGGCAAGAATGCTTCACATGCTTAATTCAGCGTATAGATATTTATGCTGTAGCTTCTCATTCTGGTCTTCTATCTATTGTGAATTATAAAAACGTCAACAACAACAAAATTAATGAATCTGAAGTTTCAAATTAAAGTCCAAATCTGGTGCAAACGCTAACAGGAATTGTATGTAACTGACAAAAAAAACCCCCACCAGTTATAAGAATCCTAATAAATCACTTGGACCTCACAACGCTCACTGAACATCAGGGAAACATTATTTTGATATCAGTGGTTTTAGCATGTCCAATACCGATATATGGGAAGAGTTTCTCAGGGAAAAAGGGTCTGTGCGTGCAGATGAGTCATGTCTTTGGAATCATAGAAGGACACCTCCCCCCTGTCACAGTCCAGCCGGACTCTGATCCTCTGGAGACGCTTCTTCACTGTGACAGTCTTACCAGATATTTTAGTGTATTTTCCACCGTGGTACCAGATTCCATATGGTTGTGTAGCATTAAACCGTCCCTTCCTGTTAACTGACTCTTCAGTCAAACCCACAGTCCATTCAGGATGGTCTCCTACCTCCACCTCCCAGCTGTGCTTCCCTGAGCTGAAGCCCTCAGAGCCCAAAACATTTGCATACTTAGTGAATCTCTCTGGATTGTCAGGAAGCTGCTGCTTTAAGTCTCCATGTCTCACACTGGTCAGATCATCAGACAGATGGAGACAGGGGTTAGCAGTGTTTGGGTCCAGAATGACAGGACTAAAGTGGACCTTCTCCTTCATCTTCTCCCAGACTCTGAAGGACAGGTTACCCAGGTGTTTGGCCACATCTATCAGCGCTCCTGAGCCCAGCTGTGGATCTGACAGTGAGCGCTGGACTCTGGCTCTGATCTGAGTGTCTTTATAACTGCTGAGGAACGACACGTTGTGTTTCTGCAGGTCTTCTTCGACAGCAGAGATACTTTTTGACAGAGCGGAGATCTGCCACTGAATCATCCTTATCTCTCTGCTCACAGTCTTCCCTTTCTGCTCCTCCTCGTCCCTCAGAGCTGCCAGTCTGGACTCCTCTTCCACTTTCAGGAAGTGGTGGAGCTCGTTGAACTCCGCTCTGATCCGCCTCTCTGTGGACAGCACCTGCTTCTTGGAGTGTTTCACCATTTCACCGTACATTTCCTCCACTTGTTTGTGTTTGTCCCTCTTGTTCTGAAGAGACTTTAAGTCATAGTTCAGCTGCTCCTTCAGGTCACTGACTGCTTGTTCTAGAGGAACCACCTTGTGACCCTGGTGGAGAGGGAAGTCACAGACAGGACACACAGCTCTCTGCTCATCCTCACAGAACCAATAAGGGACTTCTGGATGTTTATCACACACAACCTCCTCTTTGTTCTTTTCTGTTTCCCTCTCAGGCGAGGCCTTATTCTGCCTCTCAGCAAAAGAGTCAGCCAGTTCCTTCAGTGTCAAGTTCACCGCTGGTTTGTCTGTTGAAGACTTTGCTTTACAAATGGGACAGTTTTTGTTCTTAGCTTGTACCCAGAATTTCTGCAGGCAGCTCGAACAGAAGCTGTGGTTGCAGCTCAGAGACGCAGGGTCCCTGAAAGTCTCTGAACACACGTGGCAGTTCAGGAAACTTTCAAGAAGAATTTTCTCAGCCATTAGCCCCGGAAACGTGACTTTTCTTTCAAAAAGCAAAACTCACCAAAACTGTGTCTCGTTTTGAATTGCAGACATCCTCCTGATTTGTATTTAGAGTAGTTTTAGTTCACCCTGTAATGGCTTCTCACCTCCGTTCAGTAATGTAGAAATCAGCTTTAAGTTTCACTTTCAATCCTTAATAAACTGACCAATAGTATCCAGCTGACTTTTATTTATTTATTTATTTTAACCAGCAGATGGAGCTATTTGATTCAACATCACCGATTACATGAGGTGCTTTCGAAACGACAGAATCACCTTTAGGTTGAAACAAATTTAACTACTATTACTACTTTAAATATTGTTTCGGGAAATAGCATGTCGATTCATGTGAAATGCAACCAGAACATGAAATGACATTTTTAATGAGGCTCGTTGAAGATGATTACAGAGAAAATGGGCTCATAAAGTGATTCAAAAATGTCTGTTTTGATGGTGTTTTCTGATCTCAGCTGCAGAGATTTTCCTTCTCAGTGCGGTGTGTTTGTGGGCCCTGTGAAATAAGTGGCCACAGTGTAACAGCCAATGGGAAGAGAGGATTTTTGGTTTCTTAGCAACTGCATCTGAACCGTGAAGTGCGGCGGATCGCATCCTCCTCCAAAGGTTGCGTAATGGCCACTTATGGTTACAGTGGAAATAATGTGTTATCCCTTCAAAATAAAGTGTTAAAGAGAATGAACCTGGGAAAGCAACAAGTTAAAAAAAAACAATTATTTTAGAACAACAAAAACGCATTAGTCTCTGCTTTTGCCCAGTCAACTTTAATCCGGATGAATTTCGCCTAGAAACAGATTTTTTTAAATGTTTTTCATCGTGTTTGTAAAACCGGATTTTATTCTTGAAACCGGAAATGCACGTATTTTTTTTCTGCTCAGCAGGTCCAACCATCAGCGGACACGGTAAGAACAAATACACTGAATCTATTATTTTTGTTGGGTCATTTGTGATGTTTTCTATTAATAAAATCATACACGTCCTTAATTAAATGTAATTAAATACACGTTTATTTATGAATGATGGTGTTTTTGTGTTTAATAGACATCATAAAGGCTATTTATAGAATAGTTATATCGGCTCTGTTTACAGAGTGGCGCACCAAGGCTTTAGTATTAACCTAACCATTAAACCGACAGATAGGCCTACCATAAAAACACCTCTTTTCCATATTATATTCCTCTAAAAAAATCTAATTAGCCTGTGGTGTTTCTAAAAACGCAGCTGTGTTTGCACATAATGACTGTCCATCTTTTGTGTGGTGGCCTATAATGTGTTTTTCTCTCCCCAGATGACAGAAATGTGCTCGGCGGTGCGGTTGTCGTTGCTCGGCTTCCTCCTGTGCCTGCAGGTCGGCAGAGCTCCAGCCCGCAGCCCCCGCACGGCGGACCAGGTGTCTGAGGCCGACATACAGCGGCTCCTGCACGGCGTTATGGAGCAGCTGGGCATCGCTCGGCCCAGGGTGGAGTATCCCGCACATCAGGCCACCAACATTGTTGGGCCCCAGAGCATTCAGGGTGATGATACTGATGTTGTTTTTGTTTTATGTAATCATTCCTCTTCTCATTCTTAAATAACCCCAACAGTCATGTAAAATATAACACTGGATCAAATCAACCCATTTTGACCCACTGGTTTTCTACCATTAAATGTACCCAGTGATATATTCTCTCCTGTCTGTCCCAGTGTGTATATTCTGTCTTTATTACTTATTTCACTAAGTGTTTTATTATGTAATAACAAAAAGTGTCAGGACTGGAGAGCAATGTACAGATATACTCAGATTATTTTATTTGACACAAGTTTATCTGACTAACAAGCCACAACTATAAATAAAAAAGACCCATTTACTATCATACATGACAAAGACAAACATATCCTCAAAACAGAGATTTATTATAATTATTATTTGTATTTTTACTTTGAAAATGGATGAAAAAATAGAATATCTAAATCATGGGTGTCAAACTGATCCAGTAAAGGGCCGTGTGGCTGCAGGTTTTCATTCCAACCAAGCAAGAACACACCTGACTCGACTTACTCAATCACCTGAACTGTCTTCACACAGTTGATTTGTTGGACCAGGTGTGTTTTTGATTGGTTGGAATGAAAACCTGCAGCCACACGGCCCTTTACTGGATCAGTTTGACATCCATGGTCTAAATAGTTGCAGATTAATTCATAATGAACTTATTTAAATGTTGAATTCAAGGATCATTGATGGGGCTTCACCCTGCGAACAACTAAAAGATAAAATAAATGACATTTACAAAACTGTAAATGCTTCATTCATGTCTGTATTATGAAGCTTTTTTCTCTACCTGCCAGCGCACTTGCTGTTATTTATTGCAGTGATTGGGAAATTTGTTTTTCTCCACAAGGTGGTGCCCACGAGGGGCTGCAGCACCTCGGCCCCTTTGGCAACATCCCCAACATTGTGGCCGAGCTGACCGGAGACAACGTCCCCAAAGACTTCAGTGATGACCACGGATACCCAGACCCTCCAAACCCCTGTCCCCTGGGGAAGACAGGTAGAGCCCCTTGTTTTTAACACATTATTTATTAAGTATTATGTCTCAGTATGAATATCAGGGCAAATGTTGCTATCAGTGATGCCACAAAGCTGATTCTTCTTTGTTTTTTATTGTATTTATTTGCAGAGGGGGATGTAAAGTAAATTTACTCAAAAACTGCACTTTGATGGGTACAACTTTGAGGTTCTTTTACTTATTTGAGTCTACATTTCAGAGGGCAATATTGTATGTTTACTTTTATCCTACAACTTTAACTATTCCTTTAAAAAATGAGATTCTTGCAGTAAAAAACAAGTGTTTATGAAAAATGCTTTTTATTATAAATCAAACTACCAATAGATTATATGAGTACTGATGAAATGATGACAAACCAGTTAATTTACAACTAGTTTGATAAATGTCATTTTCTAATTTATCTTTTAATTTACCATTTTTCTGCCGTATTTTTTTCGTCTAATACTTTTTCACTTCATACTCAATGCAGTACTTACGTGTAACAGTGTTTTAACAGTGCAGTGTTAATTCAGGATCTGAATACTTCCTCCACCACTGTTTCATTGCTGTTTGGACATTTATTTCCTGCGTCTCATCGCATCCCCAGCAGCAGACGGCTGTTTGGAAAACGCTCCGGACACAGCCGAGTTCAGCAGAGAGTTTCAAAAACACCAGCACCTATTTGACCCAGAGCACGACTACCCGGCCCTGGCGAAGTGGGTGAGTACGGAGCAGAGACTTATAACTATTTTTTTATTTTTTTTTATCACAGATCAATCAAAAGGTGAAACATGCTCGTTACGACAGTAGTTACCAGAACTCCAAATAGATTGTTACTCCCAAAAACAGTCCAAAGGTATTGAAATTACAATAATATGAACCAGAGAAAAGCAGAGAATCTTGATTAAAACCATACACAAAAGCCTCATTTAAAGTTCTTCACCTGTAAATAAAGTAGGCCTGTATCACTGCACATGCTTTTTTTAACAGGCATTGAGACTAAGAGCTACATGTCATCAAATATTGGAAAAGCAACCCTCTCACACAAACTAAGAGAGTGTGTTCTGAGTGCTATACCATGAAGTGTTGTAGCAGCATGATAAGAAAGTATTTTAGTGTCATTGTCTAACATTTGAAAAAGACAAAAGCATGCTGGGACCCAGCCGTTACAGCTTTGGTTTCTCATGGTCTGCTCATGCTGGTGACGCCTTAACAACCAAATGAAGACAAGATTTTTTTTCCATTTAAAAGATCAAACATAACAATAATTTATTCTTGGATCTGGTTTGGAGAAATCACCCCTTTGAGTGTTTTCATTCCGTGAAAGGGCATTCAAGCAATTTGTTGACTGTAATTTAGCAACAAAGGGATCGCCTGGCTGTAAAATAACAGATTCATGATATGACATGTGTGTTTCCTTTCAGAACAAGGAGCTTTTGTACCAGAAACTGAAGGGAGGACCCAAGAGAAGAAAAAGGGTATCGTGTTTGTTGTCTTCTCCCTTTGTAGTATTGTGTCTGAGAAACCACATCAGCAGCACCATATCTACCCCTGAAGGGAGCGATGTACTCTTAAACTCAAGTGATATTTTCTGCTCCAAGCTAAGAAGCTCATTCTGGATTTTGTTCTAGTCACTCAGATTTTGAAGGGGTAGTTCGGATCTTTTGAAGTGGACTTAAACGAGGTACTTATCTGTGTATTACCGACAGTAGATGGGGGACCGCACATCCCCAGTTTGAAGGAGGCAGGAGGACAGTCATGGAAGCTAAACTGTTTACTGCTGTGGGCGGTGCTAACCTATAATAATGGATATTGTTAATATGTTTAAGTGTATATTTAGAATATTTTCCCAACTTTACTTTGCTGTCAGACAGCCTTTTTTTGGCAGGGAACTGAAGCTCTCTTCAAAGCCACAAGACTCCTTTGACCTTGCGGAACACAGGAGTCGCTGGTCGACTGCTGTCATGCCATCGGCTAGTTCATTTGTGTTATTGTGTGACTTTGGTGTTTTAAAAAGGGTTATGAACTAACTTACAAATGAACTAACCGATCTAGGCAGCGTTAAACCAGCAACTCTCATGCTCTGCGAATTAAAATGACCGTTATTGTCAAAGGAGTCTGGTGGCTTTGAAGAGAGCATAGATGGCTATGACCGGGAAGGGTTGTCTGACGGTAAAGTAAAACGGTGAAAATATTCTAAATATAGCGTACACTTAAACAGATTTTCTCTTTTTATAGACAAAATATCAACAGGTGTGTATGATATCTTACGAGATATGACGTTCTATTCAACGGCATTAAACGGCGACTGGAAGTGTAGAGTGACGGTTACGTTTAGGCAACAAAAGCAGACGATTATGGTTATAGGCGTTAGAAACAACTTGGTTAGGATTAGAAAAAATTGTCGTGGTTTGGCTTAGTACTCCCGGCGCACAAACGTCGGTCCCCTGAGCTGCTTCCCCCGTCCATATCAGTACCTCATTAAACCACACTTTAAAATATCCAAACTTTAAGTCTTCATGTACACGTTGACAGTCTGTATAGTAATATATTTCCCTGCCTCCCTGCAGAGTGTCAACCCGTATCTAATGGGCCAGAGGCTGGACAATGTGGTCGCCAAGAAATCTGTCCCTCACTTTTCTGAGGAGGAGCAGGAGGAAGAGGCGCCGGCAGTCTCTGCTGCAGGAAAATCCACCGCCTAAACTTGTGCGCCTGCAAAACTCACTGTAATATTAAAGTATACTCTCAGATATGAGTTTGTAACACTTCATATTTAAGCATTTTGGTTAACAAGAAATGGATTTGTGACTTCAGTGCAAGAAAATATGTTTATTTTCATTGTATTGCCATAATGGTAATTAGCCTTACTGTATCTGTCTTACAATTGGTGCCTTTATTGTTTTAGCATTAATTGGTAGACCTTTACAGTGCATCAGCCTTTATTAAAGCATCAAGATCTGATAGCTGGCTCAAGGCAGAGAAAATGTAAAATTATTTGTTTCTGAAGTGCAAATCTTCTTGAAAGGCATGTAGATTTTGTGTTGAGAGTTCTTTTGACCCTGGCATTTCTGACGGTCAAGAATGAACCAATTGGAATATTATTATAAGAGGAAAACAAGTCATTATCAGATGCTTAAAATTCAACCATTTAATCCAAAATGCTAAAATACAGTGTGTTAAAATCTTGATGGCAGTGTACAGTATCGCTGTATAAAGATATGATTTGGAGGACTAAGAAAGTTATTATTCATGGCTGTACAGAAATTAATTTACTCTCACAAGTTTCCAAACTTTATTTTTTCTATGTCTTGATATAACCAGTTAATCACCTGTGTGTCTTCAGCAGTAAACACATTCAACCAAGATCACATTCTTCAAAGTTAATTATAGACTCTCGGCTTTTGCTTTGTCATGTAAAGGATGAACTGCGTCACTGTAGCATGGCAATTATTGTAGCTCCTATTCTGATCAATATGTATTCTCATCAAAATACTGCAGCAAGGAGACTCTACGGGCAGCACTGAATTTCTCCTGTCATTTGATCTTGCCAAAAAATGTTTGTGTTTGTTTTTTTCTGTAAAGTCAAATAAACGATTTATCTGCAATGACAAAAGTTTGGAGTTTTTTTCATCCTTTCAGACAGATAAAAGGATCAGGGTTTTTTTTTTTTTTTTTTTTTTTTTTGGGGGGGGGGGGGCGTGTTCTGTTGAAGCCCGACACAGTTTAGAAAACCCCTCAGCATGTCATTTATAAAGCCACTGAGGAGGAAGGACCTGAAGAAGGTACGCGTGCTGTAAACTGACTGACGGGATAAGATTTTCTCGTGTGAAGCTTAAATAAACATCAGGTAACTCAATTAAGAAACTACTGATTTTTATTTTGGTGTTTAACTACTAAATTATCATTTATTTGACTGTTTATTTGTTACTGTTTGATGCGTAACTCGCGCGTAAAAGCTGTGCGTTAAATCCTCACAAATACACGCGTAAAATTATCTCCATCTGTGACTGACTTTTGTGTCGTTTCCCTTCAGTTTCAATGATGAAGACCACATCAGTGCTGATCTCTGCGGCAGTTTTGGCGCTGCTGCTCAGCCCGCTGAGGAGCATAGACGCTGCCACCTTCCAGGGCGCTTTCCCACACCCAAACAAATACAACCCAAACGAATCGGAAAGATGTCCACAACCCGCTATCAGTGGATTAATTTCCCGTGGGTTGGGGCCTGTAACCTCAACCGATGAAGTGCTGGAGTCCAGTCAGGAAGCGCTGCACGTCACGGAGCGCCGGTACCTGCGGCTGGACTGGTGCAAGACGCAGCCGCTCAAGCAGACCATCCAGGAGGAGGGCTGCCTGAGCCGCACCATCATGAACCGCTTTTGCTACGGACAGTGCAACTCCTTCTACATCCCGAGGCATAATTACCAGGACGGGGACGCCTTTCAATCCTGCTCTGCCTGCAAACCCAAAACCTTCAGCACCGTCACTTACACCCTCTTCTGCCCGGGTCAGATACCCAGCACCCGGAAGAAACGGATCCAGCGCGTGAAGCAGTGCCGCTGCACAACAATAGATGTGGATTAGACGCAAACTGACTGAACTCCAGGTTGATGATATCTGTTTCCATTGGAGGAAAAGTGCAGTTTTGCAAAGATAAAAAAACGGAGTGTATTTGTATTTAAAGGAGGAAAAAGTGGGAATTGGAACGTACCTGCGCTCGGTTTTATTTTTATATTGGAGAGAAGATGCTGATCATACCACACAAGTGGTTGATTCGGGTGCCATTTCCCCTCTAACATCAGTGGTGTACTGCAGTAGTTAGTGTGGAGGAAGTGGGTTTACTCTCCCAAAGATCCCAATGTAGTTTTGGCTGATAGATGGGTAAGCTGCCAGGGAAAGCCTACTACATATATCTGCTTACACCACTCTACTAAGATAATGCTTTATTTAATTGTTAATTCACCACACTGTCCAAATATCTTGTCAAATATCAGTCATTGCTTCCACAAAGTCAGTTTTTTTGTTTGCTAACAGACTTGGATGATTTGTTGTCAAATGCTTTTAGATGCAGGGATGCAGGTGAACTGATCTGAAACACGAGTGTTTAAGATGAAGGAAGGCTGGTTTGTAACAAATTCTAATGTCATATTTGTTGTGGGCAAAAGTATGAGGACATCTGCGAAGGACTGGGATGGTTGTATTGTTTCCACTGTGTGGGATGTGACACTTATCATGATTATAGAGATTTTTTCTTTTTTCTTTTTTATCACCTGCACTGCTAAATGCCACTTCATTTCATGACTGTGTATACTGTTGCCTGTGAATAAAAACAAGCTATGAATTCACATATTTTCTGATCAGTGATTTTATTCGTAGAAAAACATATTCTAGGGGGGGATTAAAATCAGTAAAAATCAATGCAAATAATTTGCGTACAAAGTTCGATACAATAATATAAATACAGGGCTTAAGTTTATAATATTAAACTCTAAATATTGCACATTTATAACTTTAGCTTTAAAGTAAAGTAGTTTTAGGTAGCAAATTCTGCAACAAAACCCAGTGAATGATGATTCTACATAAGGTAAAAGTACCAAAACAATCAAAGTTGATCCTGTGTTTACTAATTTCAGTTGGTTTGGTGTTGTAGTCCACATCCAGTCTGATCCAACATGGTGAAGATGGTTGTGTGGCTGTAATAATCCCAATATATCCGTTTTATACACCTTCTCTCAAGTTGAAGACATGTTGGCTTCTTTCTGACGCAGTCTCTCTTTCTGTTGGGAATAAGATCAGTGGTATCAGTGGAGACAAAAACACTGTGCATTATCATTGCAGCAATTTTATAATGAACAAGTGTTTTGTAGTATGTGTTATGGGTAATATTTTTATGGAGACATAGAATGAGTGTATTTGTGAATGTGTGTGTATTTATCTGTATTGCAATTTTCAAGACCTGGTTTGGGAAACACGTTTTTAGAGGAGAATCTCTTCAGAAATCAACTCTACTGTCGTGAACCCCAACTTACCAGGCTGTTGGGGTTGATCTTTCTGGTCTCCACCTTTTTCTCTGCTGTGATCCTCTTCACTGACAGTTGAGCCTCTTTTAATCTGCAGAAGAAAACGTGTCAAGTTCACATTCAAAATCAAGTTCTTTACAGTATGAAGTACATTCAATGTTCTCAACCAGAACTATGAATTAGTGTCAGACGTCTCTTTTCTGTCACCATTCATGTAATTTTACACAAACTTTTACACTGTTGGTTTCAGAGATGCACATGCACAGAGCTGTCGGATACCTCTCATTAGAGATGTTCTTGTTCTCCCTCTTCCACCTGGCCTTGAAGTCGGCACAAAACTCAAACCAGAGCATTAAGAAATGACCGGTGGTCACCTCGTTCTCTCCCATCTTGGGCTTCAGGCCAAAGTACAGAACTAAGTCCTGAAAACTGAAGAGCAAATATTATTTTAAAAAAGAGAGTTGATTTAAAAAACACTAAAACAAGATCGAGGTGTTAATTTGCTTCTCATGTAACAGGGTCAGTTATTTACTGGTTACATATTATATTCACACAAAATATTGATACCTGATGTGTTTTTGTGTGAGTGTCAACAAAGCTTCTTCGTCACTCCTGGGGTCACCCTACGTGTATAAATTACTTTTCCTGCCGTTGCCTCTGCCCATTGTTATGGACTAATGAAGAAGTAAGCAGAATTTTTTAGTTGGTGCCCCGATTTAAACATTAGCTTCAACATATTGAACTTTATGCTAACTCTTTTTGTGTTATTTAACTTTTCTAGATTCATGTTTATGTGTGATTTTACGTGTCAGTGTGTCAGAGATCGCCTCCAAAGACACCCTGTTGGCCTTGGGGAATCATTTACACAACACTGCACAGAGAAACCGCCAACACTAGCCACATCGGTTACATTGAACAAGAGGTCTCATTCTGCCTCCAGCAGTTGGTTTCAGTTCAACACTCTCTTGCTAAAGAAACCCCTTATTGGTTCCATCTGTAGCAAGCGGTTTTAATATTTAATAGCTAGACTGGATGTATTACATATATCTGTAATTACATTTTTCCTGGTCAAAAAGAACATTTCAGATATCCACAACGTCATTCTTACTAGTAAAGAAATGAGTCCCTTTTGCCATTCATGTGTATTGGGCTTTCAATTCTAGATATCCACAATTACATTTTAGATATCTGTAATGTAATTCTTACCAGGAAAAACTCCCATTTCAGATATCTACAATTTAAATGTTAATAGTCATAATTTTAATTTCAGATACCCCAAATGACCAAACCATTCCAGATATCCATAATGTAGTTTTGACTATCCAAAATAAAAATATATCATTAAGGATATGTACAACTGTAATTTTACTGGTATTGGAGTAAAGCGAAGAAAAGCTTATGAATTTAGCAGCCAAATTCAGAAAAAGACCAGTATGATGCACACAAAATAACACCATGATATAATTCTCCAACCTTTTCTGTACAGTCGTCAGCTGATAGGAAGCTTCTGCGTGTTCTTTTCGTGCTGCAGAGAAACAGAAGAGGAAACAGGTTAGTTAAAGACTCCCAACATTTGAAACAATTAAAAACTCTTTGGAGTTCCTTTTATATACCGTATATAGTTGTAGAAACATAACGTATATCGTCAAATATAGCAGGTGTGCTTCTTTGGAGCATTTTTCTCATATCATTCTGTTAATTTAACCTTTGAAACTTAATTCAAAAACCCCAAATGAAGTCTAAAAAAATAGATATTTGTATGATGATGACCTTGTAAAATGGAGCCTGACAACCATTTGCTCCCTTTGATTTGAAAGCAAAAAAGATAATTTTGTTTTATTTCAGTGCAACTTTACTAAAGACATATTCTCTTATAAAAACTTTCTTTTGTTGTTTTATAAATTAAAAAAAAAGGTAAAATGGACTTTCTGACTACTAAAGGCGCTTTCACACTACTTGTCACATTCACACAGATGGCAGTGGACATCTACATATCATCTCATGTAATCTAACCATTCACACCACATTCACACATCCATGTGCAGCACAAGGAGCAATTTGGGGTTCAGTGTCTTGCCCAAGGACCCTTCGACATGCGGACCGGGGAAGCTGGGGATCAAACTGCCTTTCTCCTGATCATCTTTGAACACGTTTCTATACCTTGATAGGAGTCCAACTGGGGTAAATCAGACTGATTAGACAGGTGTGGGCCTTTACCAAATCATGTCCAAAGGTCTCACAGCTATCAACGCAGAGTAAAATCCAAGCCGTGAGGTTGGACCTGCCTGCAGAGCTCAGAGACGGGATTGTTTTTGAGGTATAGATTAATAAAATCCTGTTTTAACTTTGTCTTTATGGACTATATTAATCATAGATTAATGAATGGAAAATGAATGTGAAAAAACAGAAGAATACTTTCTGAATGTACAAATGCAACAAGTGATACAACGGATAAAATATCTAACATAAAGTCCAGCATTTCTCTCTTTGCTCGCTTTACTTTGAAGTTTTGATGCGTCACTTTTCATCACAGGCAGAAAAAGGATCATATTAAAAAACAAGACATGCATGTCATATGTGCCATGTCAAATACCGGGATGCTCTTTAACGTGAGACCTCTTGAGATGGGTCAGAAGTAAATATCTTACAATATTGGTTAGTTGGATGAATATTGCCCAGAGCCGCTGTGTCTCTGGCAGGAGTCTCTCAGTCATTGCCAAATCTGTCTGATCCCTATCTGAGTGTCTAGCCTTTACTCTCTGAATCCATCCTATCTCCTTTACAAACACACACAGATACCAAAGACACTAGGAAATAGGAAGAGGCACAGAGAGATTTAGGTCAGTAACTGACTGTTAAAGAATAGTTTAGATGAAAAGTTAGACTGGCTATTTGTATTTAAATTAATTGTGGTGTTTTTCTTCTCTAAGGATTATAACCTCCAGAAAGAAATCTACTTTATGGAACACAGTAAAACAATGACAGTGTGTCATTATAGACATGCTTGTACTTTTAAAGTAACACTCAGTTGAACAATATGCGACACTCACCGCAGAGAACAAAAGCTTCCATCTTGTCCTTAAACGGCTGCAGGCTTTCTTCAGGAGAATCTGAGCAAACCTTTTGTACATCTTTCTCACATTCTAATAAAAAAAGAAAAAAGAGAACGGTTCAGAAAAAGGGGGTAAAGTCATGTTTCATTACCTCCATCGTCAGTTCTGTCTGCTCAGAGAGCCCTGTCTGGGTGCTCCTAATGTCATCTGCCACATTCCACCGCACTCAAAGAAAAGCAGCCACTCAGAGCCGAGGAGTCTCCAACCCAGTGTCAATAAGTGCTCTGAGCTACGATCAAACTGTGACACTAGGCAGCGCTGATCAAATATAAATCATATTTTAGTGTACTGTTTAGCGGTAAAATGTGAAAATTTGTGACCAGGTTGAGCCAAAACCAAGCCCCGCCCACCAGCCAGACAAACGTCCTCATTTTACAGCTAAACAGTGCACTAAATTATTTTACTGAAAACACTTTATGCGAGAAATATGCAATACAGTAACTGAATCTTGCTTCATTTTGATATCTGTTTCACAGTTGATTGGAGTACATGAGAACTGCGTACGAGACTGCTCAGCCCTGAGTGGCTGTGGAAACTAGCAGATGACATTAGGAGCACACGGAGAGGTGGAGGTATAGTTACATTACTTGTTCACAGACCATCTCTCTCATGCTATCAGGATATAGTGACAATTTCAGCAAATGTGAAAAACATATTTTTTACAGAGAGTTGCCAACTTCAAGTAAAAGCACATGTATAAGCATAAAAATATACTTAAAAGTAAAGGTACTCATTATGCAGAAAAGCACATTTAGAGTACATTGTTGCAGCTGTAAGTTGGAAGTAAAGGCTAGCTTAAATCCATAATAAAACATTGTCATTTATTAGTTGATCTATATTTTGTGAAAATGATGAAACTATACTATATACTATTTACTATACTATACTACTATACTAATGTACTAAGTTGCATAAATAAGAGTACTAAAGTGGTTTAATATTACTTTTTCATAAACTTAAGGGACAACTTTAAAAAGATTGATCATATTTGCTGAAGCAGACTTTTAGTTCTTACTATGCTTCAGCTTTAACCCATAACTACAACACGATGGACGGGAAAAGAGAGAAAGGAGACGGAGAGAGTTCTGGGTTAAACTAGCTCCACCTGTGCCCCAGCAGGAGCTTATCAACACAGCTTCCTCTTTTAGATCTCACTGGTTGAGATTCACCCAGAGATGGCGACTGCAAACTCTCTTTCACTCTCTCTCTCTCTCTCTCTCTCTCTCTCTCTCTCTCTCTCTCTCTCTCTCTCTCTCTCTCACTCACTCTCTCTCTCTCTTCCTCTGCGGCCCTATGTTGCTCTGTGTCCAATCAGTGGATCAGAGGAGCCAGTCTGCGGAGCCAGTCATAATAGAGGCTGCAGCGGGAGCCGAGCCCCTGCACCCCACCACCACCACCACCACCCTGACGCTCGATCAACATCTCCCAGATAAGATTACAAAAGAATACTGTTTTCATTCTGGATTTGTGTAAACTATGGAGGCGGGTCTCTCTCTCTCTCTCTCTCTGTCTCTCTCTCTCTGTCTCTCTCTCTCTCTCTCTCTCTCTCTCTCTCTCTCTCTCTCTCTCTCGTCTGCTTTTTGTGTTGGACAGAAGTTTGCTTATTTCAGACCAAAGAGGGTTGCGGACCCTTGCGTAAACAGAGCTGGCTCCTGAGGAGTGTGGTGCTTTCAGATGGGAGACTGAAGCTGTGACTTGGTTCCATAGTGAGTCGGTTTTAACATTTTAAGGATGATGATAAGTTTAAGTCAGTCGCCTTGTCGATCACAACAATATCATACCGAAGAAACCAAACACAAAATCTGCAAACTTAACAAACAATATTCTGCAGAATAAAGAAGCGACTGTCGCATCGCTAAATCCTGTTTTCATCTGCAGCCAAACAGAGGTACGCACTTATGCACAGGTATGCACTTGTACACCTACAGAGTGTACAGCATAGTGCCTGGGTTGAGTGACTAAAAAAATTGCGGTTGCTACTGACTGAAAACTGGCTATTCAAAAATGGAGGGTTTGTGGAGGAAGTCCTGTGTCCGACCAATCAAAGGTCTGCAGCGTTTTAACTCCAACTTCTGGTATTGGTACCATGTCCACCATTTTAGTTTTAGCACTTTTAGCTCTAGTGTTAATTAGCACTAAATACATAAACTAAGTCATAAACCAAAGTTTTACCCAAATAAAATTGTCATTTTAATCTGAGGATGTTGCTAAAGGAAAAGTAACAACATTTATTACAAATCATCTTGAGGAGAATTTGAACCAAATTTCAGGACAATTCATCTGATAGTTGCCTAGACATCCAACCATAGAGTCAAATGGCTATTAACAAAAAATGGGGATCCTTATTCATGTTCATGTCAAGTCTGCGCTGAAACATCTTTTTCAGATTTTTTTTAAATTCTCAAATATCAGTACTGGGCCTCTAAAGTCCTTTATGCTCCAGTCTGGCTAATAAATAGTTGCAATGAAAACTGTTGACAGTGAGGTCTGTGGATAATTGAGAGAAAACAGGGCTGAGTTTCTGGATAAATACACTGCTGGTGAACTTTTAAATGTAATTGTTTTAACAGAGGAAATTCTATTCACCTCCATTGTTTTGGGTTGTAGGAAGAATTTCAAATAAAACCAAATCACATCACGACAGATGAGTGAGAAAATGTGTTTTCTGTAGTTATATGGATGAACTTCAAACCTTTTCAAGTGAATAAACTAACAGAATGAAGTCAATTTTAATGCAACAGTCTGTGGATCTCATTTCCTTAAACAGTCCACATGGATGACTTAAGAGAAACTAATCTCCCTGTAACTTTGTTGGGAATTATTTCATACCGACCAAACAGAAAACACAGGGAGAGTGAAGAATGACAAAACAGGCATGAGGGCGGTTGAAACAGGCAGAACAAAGGGGAACCTGCGGCGGGCCATCCAGATTGCACGGCGGTTTGGGTAGACGGCACGATAAGACAAAGCTGTGTTGAGAGGTAAAGAAAGCTATCTGCGGCACACATCTGGGGGCCACACTGGAGCCCAGGTGATACAGCCGAGCAGGTTAAGGATCCGTGCATCGCTGCAGAGGCTCGTGCAGAGATACTACAGATACTGGAGGTCTGGAGATTACATAAGTGGGAAGCTACGGTCTCCCTGCGCTGGCGACAGGGGCACAAAGGCACAGCGATGGGAGATCTGATGGGCAGGAGGATTAGAAGCTGGATCTGAAAGGCGCCAGGCCTGTATCAGCAGCAAGACTCCTACTAGTCTATGAATACACGCAACGGGAATTCAGGCAAAAACACATGTATACATAGGAGTAAAACAATGCACTCACTCACAATCGTACACATGTAAGAGTCAGCATTGTCCTCAACGTGACTTTAACCGGCCGGTGTTGCTGAATGGCGTCATACAGGCACACTTACAGAGGCTAGAAGGATAAGAAAGACGAGAGGAAATCTTTTGTTCTGGGGCTAAGTTTGGTAAAAGAAGCAGGCCTTTACCCCTAAGTATAAACAGTTACTCAATGGCTGGGGCCAGTGATGGGAGACCAGGGTGGTGAGTGTGTGTTTGTGTGTGTGTAAGGGGGGTGTCTGGGGAAAAACGATGCCAGACTGGGCCAAGGTTTGGTCTGTGGGAACCTCTCAAAATCAGGGCGATAGAGTTACACACGCTGGCTGAGGTTTTCAAACAAAAACACACAACAAAATGACCACAAGGCAAGAGTATTCCACTCACCCAGTCACACGGACGCTGAGGCTCAAAGTGGAGCAAATGTTTTGGGGATTACCATCTAATATTATTATTCCAGAGGGTTTTTTGTTCTTTTTTTTTGAAGAGAGAGAGCTGGAATAGATAAAGGTCGCAGCGGTGAAGTCACATACTTGTGAGATCTCGTCCGAGCTGTCTCAGGTCTCTGCTGAGGTCATCGAACTTGACCTGCGCGGCCAGGAAGACGTCCTGAGGCTCAGGAAGTGGGAACACACTCTTGTCTGTGCCGGCGTTCTGGTGGAATACAATCAGAACAAAGCAAAGAAAAATGTCACAGAGGAACCAAGAACTACATTGTAGGTAAAAAATAATAAATAAAAATTACAGAGACATGGGAGGGAGGGAATATTTATTGAGAAAACTCAAGTGGTGTTGCTGTGATGAGGTTGATACAACCTTACAAAGGAAGTCAATGTGGTTCCTTGACAAAAAAGCAGTATTAAAAAAACAGAATATCTGTTTTCTTGTGGTCTCAAGTTTGTTCCAAATCTTTTTTCTTCATAAATTTACAACTTTAATCTTGGAAATGCTGAGGTTTACATAAGGTAAACACAACATAAGGTCAGCATACAAAATGTGTACAATATCAGTGGATAATTGGTTGAACAGGATCTCAAATCTATTGGATGATGAATCCCAAAATAGGCCTTGAAACTCTCTTTTGTGTTGCATTTATTGGTTTTAAAAGCACCCTCAACCATGCTTCTCCCTTGAAAATGATAAATACTATGTTCAAATACTCATATAAAGACAATATAAATAAAGCAGCTTCATGTAGAGTAAAACATACAAAGGAACACCAATATGTCAGTAACAGAGCAGCTTTTACCTTGTCCACATTGTGCAGGTAGTACGACACCACGTAGTCCACCAGGCTGATACGATTGTCCTGAGAGGAGAAGTAGGACACGCGTCAAAACTGCATCAGCACAAATAAAAACCTTTTTGTGCGGATTGGTATTTTCACACTGTCAGAAACACTGTCACATCCTGATCCGTTCATTGTATGATATTCAGACTGCAAGCAATGTGTAAATGGGATCACTCAGACGGATTTGATTTGTGTTTAAGACTGAAGGAAGATTGCACTTATGTTTATTTCTTAGTTTATATCGAAGTAAACTTTGCAGTAATAAAGCACAGTGAAAGGTAATGAAGCCAGTGAAGGAGCCACTGCAGTCTTCCGACGGTTATCGAGGTCTTACTCTGCTCTTCACGTCCTTCAGTTTGGGCAGAATCTCCAGACCAAAGCCGTCGGCCTGACCTCTGGTCCTGTTGCCTCCGTTCATGTGGTTCCCCAGAGCCAACACCAGTCCCATCACCTCTGTCACACCATCACCCTCCAGCAGAGCCTCAAGACAGGAAACACACAGAGTCAACTACAGGCAGCCGGCGCCTCAGATCCTCATTATTCCACACAGATACATGGCATGACACATATAAATGAAATGCCACAACCACGGCAGCTTTTAAATCCAGACTGAAAACTTTATTGTTCTCAACTCCTTTTAACTAAATGTTGCTTAAACAAAACCCAAGGACTTATAATTATAATTATATTTTTTTTATTAGTAGTAGCAGCAGTATTAGTATTAAACATATTCATATTTACTTTAATTATTTATTATTTATTAATGTGTTGTATTAATATTTATTATTTTATTATTATTATTCATTCATTAATGTATACTTTATTTATTATTATATTTATTTATTTATATGTGTTACTCTTTTATTTCTATATAGATTTATCTCTTTTTTTTTGCTCCTGAACTTACCTCTGTGTATGAAACATGCTTTATAAATAAAAATGCCGTATCATATTAGAATGATATTGAATGTTTACTAAATACTTATTGTGAATTACTACATTTAAACCTTTTAATTATAGAAATGGCCAGTGAAACATATGTAAACAGGCAGCTTGAATTCTTGTTGGGATATTAATATATTGGGGGAAGATGGTAAAAGTTATACAGTACAGTAAATTCTATATTATATACGATGACAAGAAAATGATGTCATGTGTAGCAGGTTACGGTCAGGGGCTTTTCTTCCTACCTTACAGACGGATGAGACGGTGTTGAGCTTGCGTTGGATGGACGTGACCCCGTCGACGAAGGCCGACTGGAAGATGATGCAGTGAGCTCTGCCTGCAAAGTCTGGGATCTGAGACAGCTCATACAGGAACCTGGTCACCAGTTAGAGTATACACACACACACACACACACACACACACACACACACACACACACACACACACACACACACACACACACACACGTCCACCATTAATTACAGGTGTGGTCTCTAAACATTTGTGTTAGCATGCAGGTGAGACACTGACTGTTCAGGTTTGTCCAGCAGTTTAACGTCCTCTTCCTCTGATGTCTCGTAGTGTTTCTTGATTCTCTCCAGTTCCTCTGGCTGTGCTCTCTGACACATTGACAAGAAAATATATATTACATAATTATACTAAACCGCGCTTAAACTGCAGTAAAGTGTGCTGTAATACATACATTTTCATACAGTGCTTCAATGGTCTCCAAGTCCACCACAGAGGGATCCACTGCCATTACAGCTAAAAGAGGGAATGTAAAAAAAAGTATGGATATCAAATTTTGATAAGAGATTAAACGGTTAACAGGACACTATGAATATATACAGAAAAAAACAAAAAAAGAAAAAGTGAAGGGGCCAAACAGAGAGCTGCAGATCTCCAGGGGAATTTGAACGCATTCCTCTCAGTCTGCTGTTTGCAACAAAGATTTTTGGGAGTTTGGGATTAGCAATGCAGATTGTCTCTGTGTAACTGTCTTGCTGACATTGTGGTGAGCGTTTCAACATTTAATCCTACTTAAAATTCACCAACAGCTCATATTCAGAGTGAAATACAGGGTAACTTCAATGTCATGCCGGGCTTTAACTTAAACAAGGGTGATGTTCAGGGAGCTGCGGTGACCTGAATGTTTACAGATGAAGGCTGCAGGTTAGAGTTCCCAGACTGGCTGGAAAATACACTAAGTTTACTATAATTTTATGTCATAAACATGATGATGTTAGCTTGATTACAGGACAGCTAGAGGTTTTTATAGTCCAAATGCTATTTCCACCACGTTGAGGATATATATCTGGAGCGAAATATGAGGAAAATATGGGGAAACATGGGTGCATAAAAACGGAAAAATGCACTACTGCGACGAAGCTGCAGCAGCTTGAATTTTTTTTTTTTGTCATTACTGACCAATGGTGGAAGATGTTTTCAAATCTTTAGCAAAAGTACCCATACTACAGTTTTTGTAGTATTGTCTCCCCAATAAAAACATGGAAGTAGAGGACTTTTATTTTGAAAAATCTCTAGAACGCGACTCATGCACGCAACAAAGCCCCTGGTACAGTAAGGGGCAGTATGCAACATCAACAGCAACAATTACAATCTGCCATAAAACAGAAAGAGAAAGTGGTGACGCTCTGCTTTGATGGATGAAATAAACGCTGCAAAAAAGGGTGAGAATAATAACTAAAAGGCTGAATTATAGTCTGTCAACTATTATGGAGTATTGGGGCCATTAAGAAGTCATAATAGAATAGGTTGCGTCGAGTCATATTATTTTTATATTTTAAATGATCACCTGTAGTTTCCTTCACATAGGTAAAAACATTTCCACCTTAAACTGGTGCATAAAAATCCACCTGAATGCAACAAATTAAGTGTTTGATGCCCAAAATGTTCTCCATCCACATACCACCAAACACTTTTATTTTGACAAAATACTTTAACAAAGGAAAACTGAACTTTATCTAAATTTAAACTTTTTTCAAACTATTCTATTCAGCTGAATGTTTTAAAGTTAAAACAAAAAATAAACCTCTACTTGAGTCACTGGAGGATGAAATGAGCTAGTATATGAAATCGGATGTTCTGCATTATATTACCACACTGCACATTAAGTTTTACCCTGTTGCAGTCATTCCTAATATCAGCAGCCGATAGGGAATAAACTCTGACTCAAGCGGTTTTGTAGCGTCACCATTAAACCAATGAGATAAATCTATAACTCACCTTGTTGGATGTCTTTCATCTCCAGGTGGAGGCTTGATATGAGGATGCCCACGGCCTGAGAGCGCTTCCCATCCAACAGCTTAATGATCTGACACACACACACAAACACACACACACACACACACACACACACACACACACACACACACACACACACACACACACACACACACACACACACACACACACACACACACACACACACACACACACACACACACACACACAAACACACACAGAGTTACCATTACCACCTCACCACTAGAAACCATTAGTGAGTCATCAGTGGAGAGTTTATTGTGAAAAGATGGAGCAAACAAACAAATGTCATATTATGCTTCATCCTAATTTGCAACCTGAAGTTTGAACGAATAGGATCTTCTTTTGCCTTTTTATTTAAGTGTTTCCTTCTCATTGTCTCTTAAAGGTTTCAACACAGTCTTGTGTTGTAGAGGTGCTACGCAGATAAAACTGTAGCACTGGTGAACTTCCTGCTTGCACTGAAACAAATTCCAATGAACTGCGGTTAAAAATGGTAAGAAATGGTTGAATCTTGTAGTGAATCTTGAAATTATTGCAGAGACATAGAAACAGTGGAAAAATATACCTCTTGTGTAAATAACAACTCTGAGGTGAAAATGAAAGACTTGATTTGACAGGCAATTATGTTGGAGAGTGACGTGTCAATATAGATTAATTGGCATCTGTAGACTCAAGGGCACCAGCCCCCTCTAGTGGAAAAGCGACATAATTGCAAATAATATGGGAGACACTACAGGTGATTAAGGTAAATATTTTAGATATCACCATAGAGCTTCCCCAGTTGATTACTGAAGACAATTGTTTTTTGTATTACAAGTTTTCAAAAATGTTGTGTTTGAACATGCAAATAATGCATTATCTAATGCTTACTTTCAGTGAAATTAGGAGGATTCTACAGAGACAAATAGACAGTGAAATGTAGTAAAATAAACACCTAAAAGTGTATTTTGAACGTTCTCTTTTCACTCGTCTGAAAGAAGACATAATTTTAATATCCCAAAATCTAATAATAAATGTTATTTTACCTTCCTGGCTTTGGCTTTCTTCTCGTAAGCCTCTGACAGCGGCTTCCTCTTCGTCTGTGTGGTGGTTTTGGCAAAAAGATCCTCAAACTCACTGGTGTTAATTATATTTGGTTCCTGTAAAATGTTCCACAGAGTGTTGCTCCTGAGGGAGAGAGAACCATAATGTTCAACAGGCCTCTGTCCGTGTAACTAACAATTACAGATTGTACTCTACCTACTTGTTTTCCTGGATCTGGATTCTGCTCCAGTAAAGAGGCTTCATGGGTCTGGAAGGCTCCACTGTCGGTTTCCTGGGAGGTGTTTCAAAAATGACCCCCCCAGCTGGAGGAGGAGGTGGTGGGGGAGCTAAGCCTTGCATGGATGGAGGAGGGGGAGGTGGCGGTGGTAGTAGAGGTGGTGGTGGAGCGCCATTTGATGGATGCATGTGGTTTATGGGTGAAGTTAAACATGGCGGGGGTGGAGGAGGAGGCAGAGGCAGATTATCTGTTTTGGTTGTCTGGGGAGCGGCTGGTTGTTCTAATGGAGGCTGTGCAGCTCCATGTGGAGGAAGAGTTTGGGATGGACGGTCATGTGATGAAGAGGAAGAATCATCCCTCTGACCTGCCAGGCTGTGGCAGATAGAAGCCAGGTCCAGCTTTTTTGGGGTGACCTTCTGCTGCAGAGGGCTCCCGCAGGCTCTCCCCACAGCTTCTCCATCCTCTGGAGTCTTAACGAACGTCTCCCGGTCGGTCTGGATGCACACTGTGCGGAAAGATTTTTGCAAAAAGTCGTTTGCAGTTGATACAGCGACATCTTTGAGCTCCCCACGATGGCGGTTCCCAACCTGGGAGAGTTCGGCCTGCAGCTCTGCCACAGTGAGCTCCAGACGGGCCACATTGTCCTCGTTCTCCACCCTCAGTCTGGAGACTTCCTGACTGAAGTCCTCCTGAAAATAATATCTGTTCAGACTCAGCCCAACTTTGTGCCTCTTGGGTTTTATCATTTCAGCTAAGTCACAGAACTAAGTACCTTTTTTCCATAATTAAACTGCAAATCTCTAGTTATATTTCATTTACACTTAGGCCCTACTGAATTTTTAAGATCCATTTTTAATTGGATGGGGATCATTGGGGGAGGAAGCAGGTCAACAGTGGATGCTTCATAGAGATGGTGTACATCATCTAAAAGCTGTGACCATTGATACAAATGGTCAAAATCCCTCCATAATACCATATTAACACACCAAGACTTTGGGGAACACTACAGAAGAATCCGTGCTGGGATTTGGGAATTTTCGGCATGAAAATTGCGATTGGATGGCGAGCACTTGTGTTCTGGAAAGTTTCACAAGGCTGTGATTATCATAGAGGTCCCAACAGCTCATTTTATACATAAAAAGTGTTCTCACTACAATGAAATGGCTGCTATGTCGACTTACATCCTCACGCATGAATACAACTGGACTCACTGAATCTGCATTAGTCTCTGCTTTCTAGTCAGACCCAATTGATGTACTATTTACCAGCCCTGACAGCAACACTAGTATTGTAAGGTATGCAGAAACATTCATATCATTTTACAATAGGGGAAGGCAACACATTTGTACTACATGAAGAAATGTGTGTTCCCCCCCCTACTACATGGGATTAGCATAAAGTGTGTATGTCTGAGAAGGGGAGATTTGTGGGTACAGATATAACCCATTTTCATTCAGATATCTTGAGGTTAGAGGTCGAGGGACCCCTTTGAAATCTGCTATGCCAGTTCTTCCCAAACTAAGCATAGCTTCAAAACGGAGCCAGCGGCAGCATCTTAAAGACAGTAACGTCGGCAGAGATTGCCGGCCAACAGACGCTTTTAAATGTATTTCCAGAATCTCCATTTTGGGAAATACACTTATTAGCTTGCTTGTGGAGAGCAAGATGAGAAAACTGATGCTTTTTATCTAACTCTCTGCAAGAAAGACATAAGTGTATATCCCGAAACAATTTCCTTTATATAAACAAGCACATCCCCACATCCTTTATTCTGACCTGTAACTTCTCCAGCTCCTCCTTACATTCTCTCTTCAGCTGCAGGAGAGCCGCCTGGTGCTCTGAGAGGAAACAGAGCAGAAGAACATTTTTACAACAGCTACGTCTCCCTTCTTTTAACACAAACAGTTGTTTATTATTACGGCTGTGGTGCCCGAGAGTTTATCAAAGTGATGTGGCGGGGTACAAGCTGAAGAACAACAAATTACAACAACTGTGGGACACTTGAGAAATGTGACAGATCAAATTCATCTTGCAGTTTTTATTGTGTTTGAGAACACTAACAATTCTAGACTTGACCAAGTGAGGGCAGCAAAGATTCAAATGTAAGAATATATAGACGCTCCACAGCTTCTTAGTCAAACTATTAGACATTGATCTGCTTGTGGATGTAATAGTGTCTCTTAAACGGTCAGTTATGAATTGAACAATACAACAACAATGAACAATATTTGCGGGAAGTATATTTTTCAGTGTTTGTGTGTAGGCTATAGAAAACGAAAGGACTACAATTCCCACAGTGCTCCAGCCAGTTGGAGGTGTGGGTCTCTGTTGTTTGAAGCTTCAACTGTTTAGCATCTACATAATATAAGTTATCTTATTTGTGCCTCTTTTGATTTGATTATTGCAAAGGTCTTTTTTTTTAACTGGAGCAACATTGATTTATTTTTGATTAACCACACGAGCCATTTGACAACAAGCCATTCAGCAAGCCAAACAAGTCACCACGGGCGTGAGTAAAGCAAGCCAATAGACTGTTGGAGGTGTCTTTATCTACATGGCGTCTAAAGTTGCTTTTAAAGAACAAGCAGAAGGAAGCTGTGTCACACAGAGCAGTACATTTAAAATATACTGTATGTTTTAGCCTTGAGGTCTTAATTAGTGATGGTGTTACACTGGACAGGGGTTTTAAAAATGACTGTACACCCAGTGGCTTCTGGCAAAAAAACAAAACAAAAGTGTGCAGTGCAGTAGATCCCTTCACATGAAGGTGCTGTCCTACAGACTGGTTTGCTGTGGAGACACACAGGGTGGAGTTGTGTTTACCAAAGCAGTAGCTTGATATTACATCCATCACATGATACACAGAGCAAACACCCTTACTCCTTCTACTGGCCTGTCTTGAATGATCTGTCAGTCAATAATATTGACAACATAGTGTTTAACTGTGTGGAATTTTTTTTTTCATTTTACAGGGTGGTGATGTATTAATCATTTTTAGTGAAGAAGACTTAAAACTAGCAATTAAAGTCATTAGGAAAATGTTTACTGAGGTAAGACATAGGGTCAGGCAGGGACTTCTTCTGCAGCCGGTGGAGTCGCCCCCTGCTGGCTAGAAAGAATGCAAGTTTAAAGCGCTTCTGCAGTGGCTTCAGTTTTCAGACTCGGAGGTTGCTGCTTTATTTTTACATGCAGACGTGGACTTTTTTTAAGGCAAACATGTATATTAATGTGTATTAATTTGTAAGCACCTGCTTCTGTGTATTTCAGCCCAACTTTTTCCTCCTTAAGTGGCGGCCAGACTGCTTGTAGGCGACCGGGAGTTCTTTCCTCTCCCTCTCCTTGGGTGGATGCTTCAGACTAGGAGGAGAAAAAAAACAAGATTTATAACATAATCAAAATAGAAAATAGAGCTTCTTTACAAACAGGACAACATTCCAATCATGGCTAAGGAGGTAAAGCTAGCTGATGCTCGAGGTTGATTCATACACAACTCATACTTTGCCATCAGGTGACTCGTTCTTCTCTTGCATCTTATTGGAGGATCTCTCAAAAAGCGCTCTCAGCGTGTCTTTATCTGCTTTTATCTTCTTCCTCAACGCCTCCAGGTCCACCTTCTCTGCTGGGTCCTTCCTCAAAGGCTTTGGCGTGAAAAAAGCTTTGAAGGCATCGAACGCAGCTTCTGCACCAGACACAGAGGGTTTCCTAGACTCAAATGAAACATCTGCATCCTCTGTTTCAACTTCTTCCCTCTCATCCTCTTGACTGTTTTCAAGCTCATTCTCATCCTGGTCTCCCTCCACCTCCATTTCTGCCCTCTCCTCTTTCTCGTCTCCTCTCTTTTCTCGGTTCAGGAGCTGGGAGATCTGATCCAGGAAGCTCCCCTGAACTTTAGCATCCTCTTGCTTCTCAGAGAAAATGTCCCCCCTTGCCCCTTGAGATGAAGGCTTGATCTGGGCCACCGTGTCGTGCTCGGGCCCAACCACCCCCTTCCTCAGGACCCTCAGGCCGCTGAAAAGGGCCGGGAGCTGGATCTGCTTGTCCGTGGGGGAGCCCGGGGTGAAGGTGGCTCTAGTGAAGGTGGCTCCAGGTGGAGGGTTATTGGCTGCAGATGTTATGAAAATATTTGGGCTAGAAGGATGGTGAAGCTGGGTGGAAAAGCACGGAAATACATCTCTTCTCTCGTCTTCGTCTTCCTCTGAACCTGTTCTCTCCTGTTCATAGTCATTTTTAAAGCAGGAAGGGCCACCGGTCTGCTCCAATGTTGGTGTTGCTATCGGCTCTACATCTTCCTCAACTGCAGGTCCTGTCCGAGTCACCGTTATCACTAGATGTTTGCTTTCAGATCTACTTTTCGCAGATTCCCCGTGGTCAAAACCAACATCCGAAGTGGAGGTACATGTGACAAAATCTGCCTGGCAGTGAACGTCTTCATAGTCTTTTCTTCGTCTGTGATTAGCGTCTTCTGTGTCATCCTGCCTGACGCCTACTGTTGCAACACAATCACAACCTATATTGGTGCAAATGTGTTCACATTTTAGGTGCAGAGATTCTTTCAAGGCATATTCATCCAGCGAGTTCCTTGATATTTGGCAACCGTCTTTGCTGCAGCTGTTAACTTTGTCACAGCTGTCGTCTGGCATCTTTTTCTGGTCTTGATTTGTTGCAAAAGTGTGTTTCTCTTTGCCATTTACTGCCGCCCTTTGCTGCTCTGTTAGGTTCACATCATTCCTCTCCCATTCTGACACGTCTGAGTCATTTCCTGCTTCTCTCATAGTTTCATGTCCCACTGATTTAGAGGTAATTTTCTCCCCCTCATGAAGCCATACAGCATCCTCAAAACTCATATCCCCACTTTTCCTTTCATTAAGACTCAGCTCAGCGTCTCCTTGCATTGTGTCCTCATTCTCCTCCTCTGAGAGGGTCCTGAAAGATTTTAAGATGGCTTTTTGCGCCTCCATCATTCATAAGTCGCTTATAGGGATACTGGTGACGTTTCCACAGAAAAGCAAGCAGGACATTGTTTAAGAGCTTTCTTCACAACGTCAACATTGTCGCTATCATTTAAACTGCTCATATGAGACTTGAGTGCAGCATTGTGCTATCTCACATCAGAAAAATGCAGTCAAAGTGGTTTTCAGCATGCATTCATTTGTACAACCACTTCCAGAGTCATGCAACTTATCAATAATAATGCAAGCTAGGCTTAAGTCAATAACTTCATATCACCACTTGTGAAAGTCCAACCTGTTTCCGCTCCAGTTTGTTGAAAAGAAATGATCCTTTCTGTGCTACAACAGCTCCTTCATGTCTTACCGGAGCACTAAATTTCCAAACCTAAAACTGGAAACAGCACTTGGTCACTGTATAACAGGAACAAAATCCACAGAGTAATGGAAAAGTGGAGGTTTCCAAGCCTCCATGGCTCTGCTGGTAAGAGTTACTCAGCTCAACCACAATTAAAAGTCTGCTCCAAGTCCCGGTGTAAGCTTCCAAGTTCTGCCTCCTTTTCCCCTCTGACTCCTCTATACTTGTTGTAGTTTACCCAGCAGCATCTTGGACCCCATCCTGCAGATTGTCATAGTGTAATTGGAAACAGATGGTGACTTCAGCCACTGTTTCTGACAACACAGAGACAGATCCGTGAGCCACCCTGAACAGATGGAGGGACACCACACCCAGAGCTGAAGGAGGGTAAATAGGACTGTGAGGGATCACTTGTTTAACGTTATGGCCTGTAAATCCACAGTGACAGGGAGGTCTCTCGGCTCCCCTGCAGGAACTGAGCAACACCCGGCTAATCTGGGCGTCTTAGTGGGTGTAACCCTACCTACAATGTACTCTAAATCAGCTCACATTAAATCTGATACACACTGTGTCAGTACAAAAGAGGGAACGTTTGGTAATAAAAAGTGTGTATTGAAAAGAAAATGATGTGAAAAAGTGATTTTAAATTATGAATATATATTTTAAACACAATCAAACAAATCATGTAAGTAAATTCAAATAGTTCAAATAGTGGAAAAGGAATTTCATGGAAAAGTGTCAAAGTTAAAAATAAACAACCTTAACAAGCAAACTACATGTAACAGTAGAAAAAAAACAATCCCATAAAAAGAAAATATAACTAATATTTTAAAATGGCAATTAAAAGTTGGACCACATGAAAAGACTTTAATAATATCCCATTGAAAAACAAGAGGGGAGCCATTCAATGCAGAGAAGTGAGAACATTTTATATATATATATATATATATATATATATATATATATATATATATATATATATATATATATATATATATATATATATATATGCTTAATATAAGCACAAATACAGGCATTTGATGGATGAAGGACACAGAGTTTTGAACCGATCTCAAGCTGCATGAGGAAGAACCTATTCTACTGTTTCTTATGGATTGAACTGCATTTTAGAAAAACTTCAGCGGTTCATGTTTGGGTTATTCTTAGTTCTCAGGTTCCACCCTTGTTTGCTTTTGTTACATTATCACAGCTGGCAGGAGGAGAGTGACATTCTTACAGCATGTCATTACGTTGTGAAACTTTCTTCAGTTACTTTACTCAAAAACCTGCAGTGACGTCTTAACTATACTTATTGTTGTTTTTTTGCATTCCCAGAGAGGGACAGTGGGGCCTTTATGTGAGCTGTGTTTATGTAATAGGAATGAATCCAGATAATCCCATGAAATAGCATTAGAATCAGAAAACACACACACACACACACACACACACACACACACACACACACACACACACACACACACACACAGAGTTACCATTACCACCTCACCACTAGAAACCATTAGTGAGTCATCAGTGGAGAGTGTATTGTGAAAAGATGGAGCAAACACACACACACTGCTGAACAAACACGCTGGACCCTATCCGGAGGAAATGCAGTGTGTGCCTAATGTGCTTTATACAGAAGATCATAACACAAATATAGTGTAGCTGTAGTCAAATCTGACCTTTGCTGAATGGTTACAGATGTGTTTCACATTAAAAAACATTTAATACTGTCTCATACATCTGACATGGTGTTTGGGAAGTTCACAACTCCATAAAGATAGAAATAAGTTATATTTTATTGATGCTAGGGATGCTATTTTCTAAATTCCTATCTTGTTATTGTTGGGTATTTTTTATTTTTTTTGTACTGCTTTAATAACAGTATTTCATTAAGTTCAGTTATCTTCTTGTTTTACTCATGTTCAACCATGAAAAGCACTTAGTAACTTTGCTTTGTATGAATTAAATTATGGCTTAAAGCTTGTTTGGGTTAAGAGTAGTTTTAGTCTGGATATGGCATTCAAATAATGAACTTTCCACTTCATTCTCAATTATGTATTACTCCAATTTATATTAAACTTCAAACTTAATTTGCCATCAATCCACAGCTGTCATGTTTTTATTGTGTGTTATTTCTAAAGTCATTTCTAAATGTTTTATAGTTTTAATGGTTAAGTTTATATATATATATATATATATATATATATATATGCATATATATTGCTTTGTGTTCTGCTCTTTGTGTCCTGTTTTAAGAAGTGTTTTGGATTGCATCTTTGTATGAAATGTTATTATTATTATTATTATTATTATTATTATTATTATTATTATTATTATTATTATTATTATTGTCTATTTCTCATGCAGTGTGTTATCCTATAGTGTGATAATAAAAAAGTAATTAGTATCAACGTTCAGCTCCACACGTGCATGTGTACAGAGGGAAAGGGGCAGGTCTTAAGAGTTTGTAAACCATTTTACACTAATACAGATACAAGTGCTTATACAATGCACCTACAGAGTTGTGTTAAATCCCTTCTGCTATGTAAAACTACAAGGAACTCTTTGACACACTCACTCACTCACTTACTCACACACACTCTCATTCTCTCTGTATGAGGTCTACAGGATTGTGAAGCAAAAACCAAACTGTGTCTCACTATAGTATGAAAATGTAGATCATGATAATGCAGCATTATTCACATGAGGAATATTTTTCTTGGTCTTACAAAGTCATTAAGAGACTATTTTCATTGAAATGAGACAGAAGGCACCACAAGCCATAATCTGAACTCACAACAAGAAGACAACAGCAATGTTTTTTCTTGACTAAAACGTTTCCATCCATGATACATCTTTCAGGTCATATGAACAGGTCTTACATCTTTTAAAAAACGTTAATTTACTTAAAACTAGTGTTGGCTAAGTTGGAGTCTGTCCCAAGTAAAAAAAACTCCATCATGTGCCAATAATCTGCATATTATCATTTTAATCAAACGCTACAGCAGCTAATTTAAGTGATTAAGTCCGTAAACTGCCGATTTTTACTTTGTGGTAGTACAAGCTTTACAACTGAGGCTAGACAGTGTAACGGATCAAGTCTTTATAGACACTCACCCAAAACTCCTGTGGGAGAGGCGTGGATGTTGGTGTATCGACAATGTCATCTTCAGGGGCAGTGATGCGCAGGAAGTCGATGTGTTTGGGTCTGGAGGGATGAGAAAGTGCGCTGCAGAAGGAGAGAGACTCCTCCACCTCCTGCTGCCAGATCTTCTCCTGTCTCTGCAGAGCCTCATCTGGAGGAAAAGGAGTCAAGAACAGAGTCATTATTATTAAAAGTAGCCAAATCAGTTTTTTCCCCTTCTGTTCTGTTCTGTTTCTTCAAAGGCTGCATAAACGGGAAAAAAAAAAAAAAAAATCACAAATCTTTTTTTTCGTTCTGATTTGGACAACTTTACAGTCCAGCATGTCAAATATGAACACAAACAGTATATCCTCTAAACAACAGATGGAAACACAAATAGACAGTAGATGCCTGAGGAAAATTGCCTTATATTCTTCCTCTAATAATGGAGACAGTCAAAAAGCTTTCCACAGAGCTAAGACTTCTTTGACTGATTTTCCAGCCCTGTAGTAAATCGTGTGTACTATGCTACAGTGTATGTATAGTGTCACCATGAGGATATAAGACAGAACTTCAGCTAAAATTAAATAGCAAAACCCCTTTCTTCCTTAAAATGCTGCATTCCAAAAGGAAGACATTACCAGCCCACAGCTATGGGCCATTATCAGTGTACGCCTGTTGCTTAATGTCATCATTTTGAGATGTCGCTATGTAAATGTGATGCTCCTCATTAATTGTAATCTACTTCTTTAAGCGTGAGATAATGTGATTAGTATACCAGTGTATAAAATTCTTTAATTTCTGAATGACTCTCAGTTTTTTGCAAATGTTCCAAATGAGATTCAGTTTTGCAGCTGCAACTTTATTTTTTTGGAAAGCAGAGGAAAACATCCATAATCTTTAATATAGAGTTTAAAAAAACAGAAACAGAGTCTGCTCTCTAAAAGCTGCTCCAAAGATGTGCAAATTAAAGTGTCATTCCACAGCAAAATCATCTCATGGTCTTTTTCAACACTTACATACTGTACATCAAATAAGCCATCAAGAGTTTTTCCTGTGTATGAATTATTAACACTGATTAGCTCAGGGCATTACGGGGATGGCATTAAAATGGCTTTTTTAACCACTAATACTTCTCAAAATAACACCAAACCTCTGCAGTAGCATGATAAGAGTCCCTACACATTAACAGAAGCACCAATGGGTTCCTTCCTTTTGGATTAATTTGCTTATCGACTTAAAAATGACTTTACTATGAGAGGAGCTGGTACCGGGGCCAGTTGGTAAGTCTTTCAAAACACTCTTTTAATAAACTCTAGGCTCGCTAACTAAGTTCTTGGTGCTTTGTTTTATGTGCAAGGACTCTTATAATGCTACTCCGGCTGTTAGCGACTCTCGCAGATTTCTCTGTTTATAGTTGTTACATGAAAAAAACTCTTGATGGCTTATTTGATGTAAGGAAGTGCCGAAAAAGACCATGGGATGATTTTGTTCCCATTCTTCTTCTGTACAAAAGTGAAGCCAAAATATCCCAGATACAGGCGCTGCCATGTTGTAATTTTGAAACCAGAGTCTGCGCAGTAGTGATGAGCGGTAGTCACATCATCAATGTCTCACTGTCTGACCAACAGTGTGTCACTCATAATGTTCCGCCCCGTTTTTAAAAAAAAGCATCAAATAACTAATTAAAACCAAACGCAACCGGAAAATGAACACATGACAGACATTAGCTCTTTAAAAAAAATGCCTAAATGACAGAAATAATATTTGGAAAAAATGTATTTGAGGTGTACATTGACTTTTTAGTTCGGCCCAGGTCCGTCTACTAAAATGGAGGGGGTGGGACTTATGATCTATACTACATCCAGCCAATAGGGGGCGATCAGTATGCCTAGGCTTCCCTTTTGGTGAGTCCATCTTTACAGTCTACAGTATGTTTTATACTTAAACAGTATCAGCTGGACGAATGATGTGGGGGCGTTACAAGCTTGATCATAATCAATCCCCACCTACAGACTGCAGATATACTCTACGATTGGAGGTTGCGATAATAATTGTCCCACTAAACATGTTCTAATGAATTTGGATACATATTTGAGTAAGCAACTTATCTCTTTCTGTACAGCAGTCACCTTCTGCAGTTGCCACAGAAAGACTCAAGAACAGTTAGGGGTTCAATTCCCACTGGGTGAAGCTAAAAATGGCCATGGTCCTGTCGGGCAATTTGGATAAAAACCTCAAGCTAATACCAGATGTGGTCAAAGGCAACTCAACCTTGAGGAGAGGACTGTGTTGTTTTTTTTTCACTTCCTGTATCCAGATTTTCACAGAGCTGGTCACATAGTCCTCACTCTATTGTTATCGTACAGAGAGGACGCCATTCTAAAAACCCATCCGTATCATTTCAGATCAGAGTGCCAACAGTGATGCCAGTTGTGTAACTTTCAGTGGACACACAACCATCCTCAAAGGCCGATTAAACAGCTTACTGAAATGTGTTATCTGTCCTCCATTTGACCACACTGAGAAGACTCAGAAGGCCCTGCATGTCTTTTTTCCTCTTGCTCTAATCATCATCCTCTAAAGATGTGTTGTATTTCACAAAGCTCAGAGCAATAATCCTATCTGGACAGCCGGGCGTCCTGCTGCACAGTCTGTTCGAGGTCTCATTCCCTGAAAAGTGAAGGAGGACTGTGTCTGAATATACCGCGTACTGAATATCAGCTTCCAGCTATTCTTTGAAGCTGCATGATGTTTAAACTGATATTACAACCAAAGACCATTTATCAAATAGGTTAAAAAAGGATTGTGCATCATTTTGAACAACTTTCCAAAAGCATCCCGTGTGACATCTTTGGTACTTTTGTAGTAGCTTTAAACCTATCGTTTGTACTCAAATAATGACTGGCGCCTTTATTTACCTTGAGTGAAAAAAGTAATAGGCCTTTATCGGAGGTAGGCCTTTATTTCTTATTCCCTCTATATAAGTATAAATGGTCACATTTTAGTACAAAGCCTCCTTTTGCACCTCACTGAAAATTCAAGCAGAAAGATGCTCAACCATGCATTCCTCTTGAATTAGTGTGTTTATGGAGAGATAGACACATGGATAGCACCAAAGAAACATTCTACACACACACACACACACACACACACACACCACAATCTCTCTTACTGCTATTTAAATGGAAACTCTGGCCATCAAAGGTCAATACCAGTGAATGGCTACGAGGCTATATCCACATCAGGTGCTCAGTAGTACTTCATGCTTAAGTGAACACACACACACACACACACACACACACACTCACACACACACACACACACACACACACACACACACACACACACACACACACACACACACACACACACACACACACAGACACACAGACACACAGACACACACACACACACACACACACACACACACACACACACACACACACACACACATACACATACACATACACACACGGTCTGGTGATATGTCAAACCAGCAAGGGGTCATTATTTACAGGCTACGAAACATCCTTCAGGACTGCTTCAGCAGCTGCGGTGAGAGAGATTGTGTGTGTGTGTGTGTGTGTGTGTGTGTGTGTGTGTGTGTGTGTGTGTGTGTGTGTGTGTGTGTGTGTGTGTGTGTGTGTGTGTGTGTGTGTGTGCGTGTGTTTTCAGAGCATTAAAATCAGTGCATCTTAGTCAATGTTTCAGTCTGACAGTCAGGACTCCACATGCACCACCTTTAAAGCCGTCTGCTCTTCATCCTCTTCTGTTCACTTCACTAACCAACAGCTAAAAGTCAGCGCCATGCTGTTATGCACACATCTTTCTTTTAGGGCTAAAGGTATTCTGTCCTCTTCAATCAACCGTGTGCTGACTGACCATGAAGCATATAATGAAACACATATGATACAAACTAGAGCTATAATTACAGCTATGAAATCCTTTAAAATACTTCAGAATATTTTCAAAACTTAATCTGAACTGAACCAAGAGTCAATTACGGAAAAAAGCAGATGTCATGTAACACCTAAAAGGCTCAATGAACTATACTTTTACTCTACAATTCTTTAACAAAATGATTCAAACTGGTTTCAAGTACGACTGGACTTTTTTGTCAGTTTTAAGATAACTATGTTTTGTAGGTCAAACTAAAGCATTTTGACAATAAGCAACGTTTGCAAGTGCCTTTAGCTTTCTAACCAAGCCAAACTCTCTAAACAGCTTCTGCATAAGAATGTAGCATCTGTAGGCAACAGGACCAGTCTTGGTAAGTGGAAGCAGTCTGGTTTCTGTTTGTAGTGAGAGTTATATTTACTAATCATGTTTGAACAGCTTTTGGTTACATGCACGTAAGCAGTCCGTGTGAATCAAAAAGGGCGGAATGCATCTGCCAAAATGCATTCACATGCAGATATCTGTTTAGAGACACCGCTTCTCGACTCCATTCTTGCATCTTAAGTTGCTAATCGGCCTGTAAATAATGGCCGCCACTCAGAAGAGGAAGTCTTGGCCCAGATATCTGCTGGCTTCATAGGAAAGCCTGAAATATTCGCCATTGCTCACAAGAGGCTAAATTGCTGTCATACAGATAGACAATGTCTTCTGAGATTGACACAAAGTTAACATTAGCTTACTAGCAGCTCACTTGTCCTCTCTGGAAGACATATTGTGATAAAATGATTGTTTGACATGTAAAATTCTAATGTTTTTAGTTAGTTACAGTTCCTCTCCTGTGGGTGTGGTTTTCAAAGTATGATCTGTTGTGTATGCTGACGAAGACCATGTGATTTAATCTAAAGCTCTAGAGCAGTTACTTAATGGACCTTGGGGTGAGACTGTCTTCTCAACTGCTGTTTCCAAGTTCAAGACTGAACTTCATTTATTACATATTTAATTACATACATATAGCTTGTTGTAGTAGAATTATTACCTGAGAGATAATCTTGATTGGCCTCTGTCTCACTCGTGCATCTGTACCACTGTGTCTTCTGCTCACGCTTCCTGCTATTCTTCTCATCATTTGTTGTCCAGTCAGAGCCTCCAGCCACCTGGGGGATTGGACTGTCTTCCGCTGAGCTTCTCCACCGTATGTGACACTCTGAAATATCTTTTTCATGCTGGTCGGTCTGGCTCAGAGGCAGAAAGGACTGGCTGGACAGACTGGACATAAATACAGGCGACAGGATGGGAGACATGCCTTCAAAGCTGCTAGATCTTCTCGAAGAAACATCCAAGATTGCAGACAGAGACGGCGAGGGTGAAAGAGAGGGTGATGAATTATTTGGCAGAGTTGAGGTGAAGTGGTGAGAATATGATGGTTGATTCAGAGGCCTTCTTGACGATCCCTCAAGGTTTGGCTTATAAGATGTTTTCTTGGCCTCTGTGACAGGATCACTCTCTGCTTTTGCTCCCTCCATCTTCAGGACCTGACGCAGACTCTGACTCAGAGCTTCACCCAGAGCTTGGAGCTCCTCAATCAGCAGTGGCTCATCTTCATTGCACCCCTTGTTTTGGGTCTCCCTGAAGCATCCATCGGAGAGAAACTGAGCTTCATCTCTCCCGCCGCTGCCTTCTTTGATCCAGTCCGAACTGGTGAGACTCACCCGACGAATAATCCCTTCCACCTCCTCAATCTTGCCAATTACTCGCTGTGCTGCAGCCTTCTTTCCCATCTTCTCGTACCACCATTGAGAGGACTTCTCATCAACGCTTTCCATCTCCATTTCCTCATCTGTATCTCTTGCTGCCTGGAAGATCTGGGCTTTTTGAGTATTCCTGGTACTGTCTTCTGCCTTCCCAGTGGGAGAGATATACGTTGAGTACATATCATTGTCATATTCAGAGAGGTCTGTGTCCGAGTCAGGGAGAGCACATTCTTCATTTACAGATAAATCCTTTCTTTTCTTGTTGAAAGATCGTGGAACATTTGCAGACAAAGCATCAGACGGCTTCACTCTCCATGCTGGCTTTAGCTCCTGTGGACTCATGTTCCTCTCCTCTCTTCCTTCGGAAACTCTTTCTTTCCCGATAACTCTCTTTCTCCGGGCTGCAGTAGTGCACATGATCGGCCCGTCTTCATCCGAGTTCCAGTCCTCTAAGGTAGGGGAGCTTGTTTTCCGGAACTTTGTCAGCCTCCTCGCCTTCGGAGGCGCTCGTGGAGTCCCGGTTGTCATCTTGAGTTTATGCTGAAAGCCATCAGTGTAAACAAGCCCCTCCACTCTTCTCCTTCTCTTCCGAGGGATTTGTAGTCTGGGGGCTTTCGGTAAAGCACCCAGACTCGCTGTACACCCGTGAAGGCCCAGCTTAGTCTTCGCGCCCTGTTGGTTGCCCATGCTCATGAAAGTCTGGCACTCCAAACACAACGGGAACAGCTCTGTCAGCCAGAACTCAGATGAGTCATCCAACACTTTGAGGGTTTCTTTCAAGTCTGAAAGGTCAAATGTGTCTGTTTGACCAGCTGGACCCTCCCCCTTGTAGTCAGAGGTTAGTCCTTCTTGGTGCTTCAGAGGGGCTTTAAAGGGGGAAGCTGGGCCCTTGCAGTGAGAGAAGGATGGACTCACACAGCTCCTCTCACTGATCGGGGTGTAGAGGTTTAAGGTAGCACGAGTGCTCTCCATGATGTTATGCGATTACCACAGATAAAGCAGGAGACGATTCATGAATGGATTCTGCGGAGCTGTTAGACCACTGGACAACAACACGAAGCCTGACACAGAAAGAAAGAACTTTTATCTCACACTTGTTTTAAATGCATGCATGTGTCTACATTGGACATTTCATAACACAATGAACTGAATATTAACTGCTAACTTTTTAAAGACAAATGCAATTGTGTTCGCTTCTTCAACATTTTATGCCCCAAACGATGAATGGAGAAAATGATAAGCAGATTAACTGTTACAGCTTTACAGTGAGGCATCACAAACAGACACACAGAACAGGTTTGTGAAAAGATAGTATGTGAAACAAATGCCTGTTGACCAGTTGAAAAGTAATTTTACGGAATAATCAATTCACTGCAAAAGCACATGCAACTCCTGACTACTTCACAAGAATAAACTTACATACATAAGTAAATGTAATCAAGTACTATACTATACAGTTATTTCTGTATAGTTATTTCACTTGAGTATTTCCATTTATACTCATATTCTACTACATTTTGGAAGCCAATATTATTCTTTCTACTCAACTACATGTATTTGACAGTCACCAGTTATTCTGTATATGCAGATTATTAATGCAAAACATAATCAACTAATAGAATAATGCTCTATTATGGATTAATACCAGGCAGAATATAAACATTTACGAACTGCAGTATAGTGATACATGCACATTAATGCATCACTAAATATGATCATAAACTTTTACTTTTGATAATTTAAAGGTATTTGCTAAAACTTACAGTTTTGCTTAAGTAAGATTTTGAAGGTAGGGCTTTTACTTGTAACAGAGTATTTTAATTGTGGCATTGCTACTTTTACTTCAGTAAAATATGAGTACTTTTACCACCACTGACTATATTACTACAGTTTTTAAATTGTTTTCATTTGGTAAATTAAACTACCTGGCCACAAACCTAAATAAAAAAATAAAATAAAAATACTTGAAACAAGTCGAGAACCCTTTCGAAAACGCCTTATTGACAATGCTTGTATATGTTTAGATAGATAAATATTCACCTTTTTTTTTAAATGCATCAGAACCAGTGAAAAAACAACAGAAACAAATGTATTTAAGCATGCACCTACTCGTCTCAGTCGCATCTCTTCTTGCAGCAGCAGGTTTCTCCTCTGAGGACGCGACACTGTGACACAAATCAACTCCCGCCCACTGACGTGCCACGCACAGGTTCCATCCAATCAGCGCTGTTTGTGAGAATTCGAACGGCTCCTATTGGCTCCTCAGATAAGACTCACTACAATGAAACCTCTGAGGACTTTCAGGTACTCAGGAGGAGCACACAAACAAACAGACGGGAGGCTCAGTGGGGATTTTACTCTTATCAATCTAATCCTGTTGACATCGATCTACTGAATGAACACTAAACCAGTATTAACGGTCTCTAGGATTTTGTCATTTGTAGGTCATGTAGAAGTAAGTATCCAGATCTTGTGTTAAGGAAAAGTTAAAAAAAAAGAAGAAAATAATTAAAAGTGAAAGTCCTGCATCCAAAATCTTTCTTAATTACAGATAATTAAGTATCAAAAGTAAAAGTAGCCTGCCCATTATAAAGCAGAATGGCCCCTCTCATCTTTAAGTTAGTGTGTTATTATTACTGGTTGATCACTATTTAAGCACGATGTTAATGTTGTAGCTGGTGGAGGTATAGCTTATTTTAAAAACTATCTTAATGGGCAAAGTCAAATAAATGTAGGGGAGTACGATGTATAATATTTTCCACTGAAATGTTGTGAATTTGGAGTAAGAAGTAACGGAAAATGGAAATGCTCAGATAAAGTATCTCAAAATTGTACTCCAGTGTATAGAACTGAATGAGATAAACAGGAATAAATAATGTTTCTCCTTGTGATTTAAGGCCAAAGGCTGTTATGATAACCTGAAACATGGAAGTCACATCTGCCCTCCTGACCATGTGCTCTATTTGGGTCAACCGTGCACCAAGCTGAGCTGCACTCTGATCAGTGCGTGCACCGGGCTAATCTCACCTTTACTGGCAAGCTGTCTATGATGGATTACAGACGTTTAAAGAAAACAAACAGCTGTTACCTTCACTGAAACCACAATGACAACATATTTACTTATAGCTTTGAAGGAAGGAGTGAAAAGGACACTGAACTGGACAACTGACCTGATTTATACAGTTAATGTTACAAAACTGCAAAAAAGCATCAAGACTTGACTGTAGATGGCACTAACAATGCCCAGTTTAATGCAGTTCAGTTTAAAAGTGGCGAAACACCTAGATTATTTTTGGTCGTTTGAAAAGTATGTTGCGCGAAACTGTTGAGGCATTCACATAAAGACATAAAGACAGGCCGTCACGTCATATAGTCTACATTATACAAGGCACTGGTTCTCAAACAGTGGTACTTGTACTACTGGTGGTAGGCTACTGAAGTTTTCTCTAATGGTAGGCTACATAAAGGAATCTCCAAAATAAAAAAAGGAAACATTAGTTACTAAATTAATATAATACTAAGAAAATACTTAAACTTTTAATATGTGTGAAATTTTAATTTAAAACAAGTTTAGCATTTCCTGACATATTTTTGCTTCAGTATCAGCCCGCTCTGTAGTCACGTTTATGACTAAACTGTGGTGGAAGAGAGTAAGCAGAGGTCAAATGATTGGTTTGAAAACACCGACATGTCAGTTCTGATGCTCCCCTTTCTACAGCGTGGCTGTGGCTGAAGACAGTCAACAATAAAAAAAATCTTCTGATTAGGAATAAACCTTCCTGTCCGTAGCTGAATAGTGTCGGCCTAAGCTGCTGTATTTTTGGTCTTAGTGGTGGGACTTGAGAGAGCCTGATATTTTCTGAGGTGGTAAGTCATGTACAAAGTTTGAGAACCACTGATCTAAGGTACAGTATGACTTACAAAGGCTGAAAGGAAATACAGAAAGAGCAATGTTGAGAAAAGGGGGTAACTTACCAAAGTTTGGAACAGCTAAGATGTAAAAAGTCAATGTTATGTCCTTATAGGCTAAAAAGTAAAAGAAGAAACTATCAGATAAAATCAAATGTTTAGGCAATCCAAAGGGCATCTTAGCTAGGCTAGTTAGCTTTTAGCAGGACTGGTTAATCTGTTGTTACCTTATTTTGTATCTGATGGTTTGATTTAGCAAGTGCCATTCAGACATGGTTTTGTGTCTATGTGGAAGCCAATAATGAATTAAATTACAGGCAACAATTCTGCAAATTAGCTCATGCTATAGCTAGCTGTGACTGCATTCACTCACTGTGGTTTGGTATTTAGTTGTTCGGTTACTAGTAACAAAACAGCAACATGTACATGTTGTTTTTATTAAAATGGACACATTTGTAAGGTACAATATTTCATATATGGTAAGAAAAAATTAACAAATTAAGAATAAAAACAGAGTAATGAATGTCAAGTGTCAGACAAATGGTAACACCAGTAAGATAGCACGTAAGCTATAAGCCTATAATTAGTAAAATAAGTGAAGTAAAGTATAAGATATTGAAATACATTTAGTGGTAACTGGAAAAACATGAATAAAAGGTCCGACTGTGGTTTTAGTTACTGTTTTTTGGTCTTGTATGACACTGGAGGATCACTATATGACCACTAGATGTCAGCAATGATACCTGATCTGGAGGTTTTTGTGGCGTGTCTGTGATCAGTGGATGAGACCATATGAAGTGCACATATGGCCGGACACCTGACTGATTGTAATTGGGCTTTGCTCAGTTTAGAAACTGTTGTTAAAGGTATAATTAAACCAGATACTTTGGAAGGATGGTTTATCTGTGACTTGTATCATCAGAGTTCGAGTGATTGAAATATTTTTAGATGATCTTTATATGATCATAATATTGTGAGATTTGACTCTCATTGAAAATCTATTTTTAATAAATTGAAAATGAGAAGAAAAATATATCTGACATCTAACTAACATCAGTTCTAAATCTAACAAATGTTTCAGAATTAAATGAATGCAGTCTGTGTGGGCAGGGAGGTGAAATGTCCCTGTTTTCTCAGCAGCACAGTGCTTTAACCAAAAAGCCACTATATATATTTTTTGCTGCTCATTTCAAACGGCATATACAGCTGCAGCTTATGATGACCATATTAGACTTTTCTGTAGTGTTATACAAACTGACATTTGAGCCAATTAAACATGAAAATGATCTGAGTCTGGATTCAGAGTCTGTTTATCACTCTTTCTGCAAAGGGAGCAAGTAAGCAAGCAAGCTGGCCAACAAAGTGAGGATAATGTAGCATGTGCATAGATATAAATATGCTTAATTAAGCTTAATAAGCAACAAACAAGCAAGTGTGTGAGATCCCTCCCAAGATTAAAAACAAACAGATGGAAACCTATTCCTGTAAACTCAAATTACATGTCTGCAGACTTTGGACACAAGTGTGAAGTGGCAGACGTGTGAATATGTGTGTGCATGGCATGGGTGAGGTGGTGGGTGAGCCATTCATGATTTTACATTCAACCCCAGTGCTGCCATTCAAGTCCCCCTCTGACCACCATGCGTCATTGTCTCTCAGGCAGGGAGTCGTTAAAACTGCAGACTCAGTTTGGCAAAAGGGGGTTTCACCGCAAACATTTCAGTATTTTGGCCCCTGAGCATCAGCAGCAGCAGCAGCAGCATCTCCACCGGGGGTTCGTCCTCTGATGCCCCGGCTCCGTGCGCCCGCTGGTCCGCACTGCTGGCTGCTGGCGTCTGGGCGCAGGGAGGAGGGGGCGGCAGAGGAGGGAGGGAGGAGGAAGAAGAGGGGGTAGCTAGGTGGGAGAGGAGAGGAGAGGAGGAGGAGGGGGGCTCCGCCGGGCTGCCCTATATGGCTGTGGATGAGCTGTATGCTAATATCGGCTCGAGAGGCACAGCATCGCGTTTCTGCCGGCAGTCAGTGGTGGCTTCCAGAGTCTGAGCAGGCTCCTTCACAGCCATGGCTGAGGGCGGAGAAGGGGAAGACGAGATCCAGTTCTTGAGAACTGTAAGTAAAGATAATTTCATGGGCGCGTGCTGAGCTGTTTCATAGCATGCACTTCAGTTTCCTTTCCAATTAGCGCCTTCGGGCGGCACACAGCACGCCAATTAAGTAAATCACCGATGCAAGTTGCATTATGGTGGAAGTTTGGGAAAGAAAACGCATCGTCAGTGGTTCATTTTGACTTTGCTTGTGCATGAAGGATGTTTGTTTTTTTATGGAAGTTGCCGCAGGTTGCGCGTTGCACCCCCACTGTACGGCGCACCTGTCGACAGGACTCTTGATGTGGGGAATCTCAATGAGACTCCCGTCTGCTGGTGCAAGGGCAAAAATGACTTCACACTCTCTTGCCATTTCATAACACATGCCCCCTTCTTATTTTCCACCCTTCTTCGCTTTCTGATCCGTCTTGGTTTTCCGGGAACGCCTTGTACAAAAAAAACAACCCTTGTCTTTTCTCACGACTCCTCCTCTTCTCCTCCTCGGGGAGAAGAGTTTCAATAAGTTGTGCTCACACAAGCAAGCCACCCTCTGCTGACTACTATTTTAGTTGTTTGACGCAGATTGGTTACGCTGCCCCTGCTCTGCGTGGTTATGCACAGCAGTTATCCTTGTAGATGATATGACAGCTTGTGTGTTGGTGTGGTGGGAATATGTGTCGCGCACGTATTCTTCTCTGCCTCATAAAGCTTTGTGACCCAAGTGTTGCATTAAGAGCAATAAGACTCAGATATTATGCCATATGCAACATGTTGGCAGGGATGTCTACCTGTTTTCATGCCATAGACTTCTGCATTGATTGTGTCAGACTTCTCATTTTGTTGAGTTCAACTCCGCACATTATTTGCACATTTGTAGTTTGAGTTTGAATGTCAAATAAGCCTACCCTGTAATTGATAGCCTTTACTTTCAAGGGGTCTTGTCATAGCAGTTTGTTTGTTGTTGGTTGAATACTGTTGCTGTCTGTATAAGAAATTAAGTGAGTCAGCATTACAAGGACTTTACTGGTGGTTTTGCACAATTTTAGCCAATTTACTACAAATCATCACAAGTAATCTCTTTTACAAATAATGCTGCTTTATAAAATGTCTATTTGCAGTATTTAGCTCAGGCAACATTGGCTTCCATTCATTTCTGCACAATATAAAAAACCTACACTATTCCACTATTGGAACTTGAACTTGAGCTTGAAGTGTCATCCATCACAGTTAACATCAGGTTGCATTGTTGCATTGAGGTCATGCATCGCAGACTTGTACTTAAACTGCATAGCACGATGAATTAAGATGGACGTATGGATGTAAAAAAGTATGGGTTAACTGTGATGGGCTACATAACTCAAGTTTTGAGAGCGCATTAATAGATTTCTATGCAGAATTAAATGGAAACCAATGTCTGCCTTGATCTGTAGAAGAAATCAAGTAATATGGTGCAGCACTTCAATATAGTTTGGGATGGGGGGTTTGAGCAGTAGCCCCAGATTAGCCAATGGATGTGGTAACCGGATTTGCGAAAACACTGCAGAGACTCGTTGCCCTATCCAAACCTTAAATATTCCAGGTCAATGCCTAACCTTAACCATCTAACCTTAAATATTCCAGGCCAAAGCCTAACCTCAACCATCTAACCTTAAATATTCCAGGCCAAAGCCTAACCTCAACCATCTAACCTTAAATATTCCAGGCCAAAGCCTAACCTCAACCATCTAACCTTAAATATTCCAGGCCAAAGCCTAACCTCAACCATCTAACCTTAAATATTCCAGGCCAAAGCCTAACCTCAACCATCTCACGAAAGTTTCGCAAATCTTGGGTCATCATCTAGACATGACTGGTTCCAAGGTATCCAATCATCATTGATAAAATGTCATCCTCAAAGGAAGTAAAACATGCAAACATGCTGTCTTGGTCCTTTTTAATATAAGCAATTCTTTTTGTTTTAGTTTGACATTGATGTCCATTTTGGCTGAAAGCCTACCCCAGTGTTCTCCTATCTCATGTGAGATGTTGACATACACAGTAATCTATATGTGATCCCTGGGAAGGCTTTGCTGGTTATAAGTGGCTGACGGGACCCTGTACTTAACAGCTCCTACTATTTGTGATGCCAGAGATATGCTGACCCATGCCTCTCAGATTCTACTGTCACAATGGCATCTTGGTTATTTGATGACAACAGCGGTTTGAGTGTGGGGGTTTCCCTTGAGGTCCGCAGAGCCTTGTTATCAAACCTCGGAGGTGAGAAAAACGTGTCCCCACGGGAAGCCCTGAAATAAAGAGCGCTAATTGAAATACAATGAATTACAATCTGTTGAAGATTATGGTAAAACTGGTATTTTGTTTCTTTAATTGATTGCATTTGTGCTGTTGTTTTGTTTCAGTTTTGAAGGAACACTGTTGCAGTTGTTTTTTTCCAAGTCAGATGTATATATAAGAAGTGCAATTTCAAAGTGTCCTGTCATTGGATACGACTGTCAGGTGTTGACAGAGGTCCAGACATTGTGATTCAGTTTCAGCGCGGACGCAGTCTCACCTTGCTGTTGATGTGTAACGCTGGGAAAGCTGGCAGTGATGAGAGCTTCTCTGTCAAAGGAAACTGAGGAAATTGTTACACCTCTACTGCAAGATGAAGCCAGCAGTCCCTTCTGTAACTTTATAGACCCACACTGAAGCTTATAATGGAGATACAAAGGTTTAAATGAAATGCAACTCGCAGCGCATTGACATTCTTTGCTCACTGGTTAGAAATGACTTTTTTTGTGACAGCTCATTAACTCTTCAGAAATTTAATATGGAATGGAAAGATGTCACACACAGAACAAAATACTACTTTCTTTGGTTGTTTTGGTTTATAAAATGATCCATATATCCATATTCAGCTTACTTCAAACTTTAATTCATGCAGGAATCAGAAAATCTGCAAGTCATTTTCAGTCTGCTATAAGAACACTTAGTGATTTGCCATCACCTGTGCTGATTGTTTTTATTGCTGCTTATTGGTTGTGCCCTGTATGAAACAATGCTATTATACTAAACCAAGAATACATATTAACCTGCTCCTTCAGTGAAATGACACTAGGGTACATTGTCATTGTTAGGTGAATACTTTGTAACCAGGTGGACTCATGTTTTATTAGAAATTGTAAAATGTGGTCGAGCTAAAACGGACTGCTCTCCCCTGAAGAGCCATCATCCAATCGTAGCTAAGCAACCGTATCTAGGCATACTAAGCTTTGGATATCTCCACATGCTGAAGTTGTGTTATATTAGTGACAGCGATATTTGGCGAATAAGGAGTCAGAGAGGTGACTTAAAATCAAAAATGCAACATCTAAGTGTAAGAATGGTTTCTGCTGTAATGAGTTTTTAAACCAGACAAAACACCAGGAAGAGATTTATAAAACTTTCTTTGATTTAGTTAGAATAACATGGCATCCTTGTTTTTATTTCTTCTGCAGTGTTGTGTATTTGTCTTTATTATCAGAAATCTATCTCCTTGATACTTAAGCAGGAAGTGGCCAGTATAAAGTACTTCACCCTCAAAATGATCATTTGTATATCAGTTACTCAGATGTGTTACCTTGAGTTATTGAAGAAAAAAAGGGTTTTCTCACAGGTCTCCACTGTAAACAGAGAATACAAATTAAGAGAAAATTCTTCATTCACTGTGGAGGCATGTGAGAAAAACAAAAATTTCTTAGTATTCAAGGTAACACAGAGTAAAAAACTGATATAAAAATGATAATAACTAGGGCGGCCGGTGGAACAGTGGTTAGAGCAGAACAGAGGATTTCCCAATCCTTCCCAAAACTGCCAAAATAATAATCTTTAAAACATAATTTCAAGGGTAAACTTATCCTTTAAGGACCCAAAATTGGAGACCAATAAAACTTCAATGCTAGGATGCTAAAATACTTGTGAAGTTCATAGACTGAAGACGAGTCAGGATGGTTGCAGGCTTTTTATATTGGAAATAATATTGTTGATGTGAATGTAGTTGAATGAAAAAGAAGGGTACATTTGTATCGCTGATTTAGATAAACGCCTTCATTTAGATTTTATTTTTTATATTTTTTATTTTAGTGAACTGGAAATGATAAGCCTGATTTTCTTTACTTCTGTCTGAAATAAGAAAACCATTGTTTCTAAAAAAAAATTGAGAATATTGTTTGGTGACTCTTCCAACGTTATCATCAAACTAAATATGTTTGAATGGAAAGCTTGACAGACAGCTACAGTTACTAAGTGGGGTTAAACTAAAGGTCAATCAGGACTTATTTTATTTTTTCCTGAACTCTTAAAAGAATTGAACTTTGAGGTAACCATATTTTTCCAGGCTGCTGTTACACCTTTTTTTTTTAAAAAAACGACAACAAAAAACCCAGGAGATCGAGGTTTGCGATACCCAGTAGCTCCTCAGGGCTTATTTGGAGTTTATGTTGTTCTGGAAGCCTTCTGCATACCAAGGCGAGGACTCTGGGGGTTTAAATTTAGCCTTTTTAAAGATGATGCTTCCACAGCACATACAGCTCTGCTCCCCTGACACTCAACCACAGCAGGGGAAGTGCTTGACTCATGGCAGCACAAGACCAATGACTCCTTAACACCATGTTTATAGGGATAAAGTAGCATTTAGAAATCAAATACTTAATACCACACAGTAATATACAGCATTTTCTTAAGCTTAATAGGTCAAAGTGATGGACAGTTGTAGTGAGCTTTCAAGTGGAACTCTGTGAGCGTTGCACTAAATCTACAAATATACTTGTATTGATTATGGTGCAACCTGGTAGATTTCTATTGAGCTTGGCACAGCTGTGTTGGTTGAAATGTTTTCCTTAGATTCTTATTACTGTACATGCATGATGGTGAGTTGATCTTATGCTCTGGTGAATGTTGTGATGATGGCAGGATTGGCTGATGTAACAGTTGTCAGAGTTTGACAAGAGTGGGGTCAAGTATCAGTGAAAATGAAGAGGTGTAGATACTAACATTACAGTGTCAAACAGCTAACAAAGAATTTCCCAATAAGTTAGTTTATATGGCAATATGCCTTTTTAGAATTGTTATTATGAATTAGTTATTAATTATTATTTTCTTGAGGAAATATATGACACTAAGTTTAAAGTGGTAAAATGAAATAATGTAAGAAACCGAAAAACAAGACCAAATGGAGCCTAATGTTTGATCATTTATCCCTACGGCCAACCTTGTCTCCCACTGGTTATGCTAATAGCCTATTGTATATGCTACTGTACACATTTGCTATTTTATTTCCTGCAAATTTAGTGGATGAGTGAACAGTACATTTTATTTTGACCCCAAAGGCAGTGGTGTGTAACTTTTACTCATACTATTTTTCAACCATTTGTATTTGCCTACAGATAGTGATGCTTAGTTTCCACCTGATTATATTTTAGGAAAATTGTGAAGAAAGATTTTTTGAAAATTTTCTCACATAAAGGTCAATTTCTTTAGTTGTTTTTCTTATTTGTCAGCAGACTGTTTTCCGAGTTGTCATGGAATTGTAAATGTTAAGTTACTTTTTCTTCTGAGCACTTCAAGACTTGTCGTCCATAATGGCTTAAAACTTCAACATTCAAGTTCAGTCTTTTATATATACATTTTTTTAATTTATTACTGTAGATATTATGTACATGACCAAGAAGGAAATCAGGTGACCTAGTACAAGAGTGCAAAAATCATAGTAGGGAGACAGGTCAGAGCGGTGGATGGGTCCCAAAACACAGGAGGCTGGCGTTTGTGTCCCGCCAATGTTCGTGTCCTGGAATTATTAAGCCAAACCACCACCTTTTTCTTTATTCTCAACCAAGTTGGTTTGGTGCTTAAACTTAGCCCTCAGGGTCACATTTTTGCGGCATTAAAATTAACGTCAAATTTCGTAGGATATCATACCAACCTGTTGATGAAAATATGATGTTTGGTTGTAGTACATGACATTTGACAACCGTAAAGTTTTGGCTGATAATGTTGGGTATGATTACAAAACTATAACCTTGGATGTGCCTTGTATACCTTCCAAAAATCTATTAAAAAGTAGTTTCATATCAAGAAGTCAAAGGAGAAATTATACTGAAGAATAGTAAATGTGAGCATATGGCTTCTTCAGATAGCTCCACTGTGTTGACACAACTTATAATAATGGAAAAAGGCACTATAGTATGTACACTATGTAATTTGTTTGTGCAAAGAAAATCTATACCATCTTATTCCAGCACAGTATGCAGCATTTGCTACACTGCATCGGTTGATGCCCTTGTAAAGTTTGCCTCTTCAATGAGAGTCGGTTAGAGAGACAGCGAGAGGCAGCGAGAGGCAGCGTTGTCTCACGGCCTCAGGTGAACCTCCCTCAGACTGATTTAAATTGAAAGGGAAGGATTTCCTCTGTATTGATTGAGCACGCTGCGATGGCAAAGCAACAGTGTGTTCTTTGGCAGCTCCGGCTCTTTGCCGTCGTCAGCGCTGAAGGACAGCAAGGCTGCTGCCATCCCCCATCATTTTAACAACCTGGATGCAAAAGTGGCAGGACCTAACGTCACTTACTCTCCTTTATGCTTTTAATGTGTAAATCAGATGTGAGGGGTTTGGCCCTGTTTAGTTAAATAACAGACTAATTGATAATTTAAGATGACATCATCTGTTTTAAATATTTAATGCGGGATGAGTCTAAATGCACTTACTCAACAATATTATTCCATACTGTGTGCACCGAGTTTCATTCCATAATCCAAAATACAAATTGATTTCACTTTAATTTAAAGGAACAGTAGTGCAGTATGTTGTTGTGGTCGAGGCAGAGCTGGCAGTACAATCATCATCATCAGCAGCAGCAGCAGTGGGGTGACTCTCAACAGAAATAATTACCTTCATTAATCAACACAGGACTGAAAAAGGTGCAGACAGTGAGGCTCTTACTGTTGTGAGTGTCCCTAGGGTCACTGGGTTCATTTTCACCTACACTGTTGAGTTTGATGTCAGCTCTGTGAGCTTTAATGGTTTTCTTCTAAAGACCAGTTGGTGTTGATGCAGCCTCTATTAATCCACCTTTAAATGCTCTTGGAAGTGTTTTTGTCAGTCAGCCTCTCACTGTGTGTAATGGGATCCTAGATGATCACATTACTTTCTGCCACAGTCTTGGTTTATTTACATAAAAAAACAGCTTTTTTCTTCTTTTGAGATCTTTCTGTTAATTTGAAGTGGGCGTGGTTGCTTTTAATCAAATCTGACTAGAGCACACCTACACAGTCCTGAGTATGCAGATGTGTTTAAGTAATTCACCATTCATACACCATTAAATATTGACTTAATAAGCCCAGTGTATTAGGATTTAGAGAATCTATTGGCAGAAATGAAATATAATATGCCGTGAAAATAAGAATTGTTACATTATTAGAAGAGCTGTTTACATACGGAACAGCTCCTCTTTCCACCATGTTACATCTCCATGTTTTTACAGTAGCCTAGAATGGACAAACCAAACAAAACACTGAAAGCTTTTTTTAAAGTTTTGGTGTTGGCCGACATACTTCTAAACACTTGGCACACTTGCAAAGTTTAGTTGGTTGCATTCTGAAATTTTTTCTTTTAAACTTTACTGATCAATGGTCAGATACAACCGTAAAGCACAACATAGTGAAATTTGACCACTGCATTTAACCCATCCTAAGGACGGGATCAAACCAACAACCTTGTGGTTAAAGGACACTTGCTCTTCTTCTTGAGCCACAGCTGCCAACTCGATGAGCAGGTAAAAAAATCAGCAAAAGTGAGTGCCTTCAAAAAGAAGTATGTAAATAGGACTGTTAATCGTTACAGAATGCACAAAAATACTGTCTCAATACAGTGTTTGCTGACCCAGGATGAGGGTTGACCTTTATGAACCCTCATCCTGGGTCAGCAGACACTGTGTGGAGACGGTTTAGAGAAAAAACAAAAAGCACTTGTACCCAAACAATAGCAGCTAGACTGCAGCTCTGATCACTACCTGCTGTTGAAACATGTTATGTCAAAAGTCATTAGAAAAATAGTATGATGAAGATAATGTATTCTGTGGACGGGACTAGATAAGCTTTGCTTCTCCCACTTTTCCTTTCGGACATGCTCAAAATACATAAAAAATAAATTAAGTCGGCAGTATCTTTTTGGCCACTTGGGATCAGCGGGAAACAAGTTGTGAGCAAACATAAATTTATCAAACTTTTAAGTCAATATAGTGAACTTTTTACACATCCAGTAGTTATGGAGCAACATTTTATTTCAGTCGGGGTCGTGTTGTGTCCATCTGATGAATGTATAGTCCCTCTCTTTTAGTTCTGATTTTGGTCTCCACCAAGTCCTGAGGAAAATATCGGACTTTTTAGCTGCTAAATGCTCCACGATGTTCACCAGCTAATCGCTACCTGGGACTGTCTGGTGTTTGGTGCTGAGCAGGTGGTGTACGGTGGGGCTTTAGAGCTTTTTTTGCAGTTGAGAGTGAACCGAAACTATAAAGTTGTGGGCCGATTACATAACCAATGAGGACATTGTTGTTTGAAACACTGCTGTTATAATAATATTGATTATAGGTGCTTTAAAATTGGACGCCAAGGTTTTTTATTCAGGGGCGTCAGGTTTGCTATGCCTGACAGCATCTTAACAGGGACGCCTTGCTTTACAGTCACAGAAGAGCTCTGCTGGTGCAGTTGGGTGCTTAGTGCCTTGCTCAAGGACACCACATAGTAAAGATGGGGAGGATTGAGCACCCAATTACTTTTAAAAGCAGTTTTCTTGCAGCTAAGAAGTGATCCATCGTTTGAATTACTGATCTCTTTAAATTATTTTCTGACAAGACAGGATTTAGGGATGTTTCACTTTGAGAAAACACGGTTCTGTTTGTCATTTTGCTAATAATTCATCCATCTTTAGTTTCTCAGCAAACCCTCGAACATCTGAGAAACACCATTTTCTATTTGCTGTGTGCAACCGACCATGACAGCTGCAGTCTAGAGATGACATCTTGTCACTTGATGGATCCGGAAACCATTTCCAGCCCCTGTAAGGAGGGAGGTTTACCTTGCCACAGACTGCCACTGATGTATCGTGAAACACTTAAATGCTTATTGAATTTATCTTGTGTCACATCCTCTTATTGACTCTTAAGTATTCGGTCTGTCTGAGGAATGAAAGTCTGACCTCTGTGTGGAATCTATTCCATTGGAAAAAGTGCTTGGCTTATCATGTCGCTGTCCTGGGAGCTCAAATAATCTAAAGTTTGCATCAAATTTGATACCTGCGGAAATGGAGAGGATGGAGGGCGGGGAAAAAACAAATGTCAGCCTGGGTCATGAGCTGAGAGTTTAGAGGGAGAAAAGAATAATTAAGTTGGCTTCTAGGGAATGTTTTCACTTCACCTGATCTGCACTTCTTTTTCACCTCACAGACACACACATACACAGTCCACTCTAGCTCTTCACACCGCACTACATCTTGCCTGTGTCCACTCTGTCTCATCAGACAGGATGATGGACTTTAGAGAGGCTCGAGCTTCGTCCCTGATCGGAGGCCCTCCACTTTTTAGCACACTGCAGAGGTGGATGCCTTAGCCTTGCACACTTGGGGGCTGGAGGGGAACTCTTGCATGCATTCAGACTAAGCCAAGAAAATCCAATTTGTTATAGGAACACCATATAAATCTTGCAGTCTGTGATCCATGGCAGTGTACTGCGGGGCAAAACGTTGGTGACTGTTGAGTTCCATTTCTTTTTTTAAAATATACAGATCAAATGTGCAGTGCGTCATTAATTTTAAACCCATGTCGCCCTCTCAGACATGCACACACACACTTGCATACACGCACACCTCCACACATTCTGAATATGTCTTCACGACGCCTGAGAGTGATGTTATAATGTTAAAGGCATCTTCAATGACAAATCTCTCTATCTGTAAATCCTGAGATCAGATAGATTTCTAGTCTTGAAGACATTTTTTCAAAAGATCTTAGAGGATTCTCTGAGGCTGTGACGGCTCTGATTGCCTGCATTTGTGATGCATTTCTTGCAGGTCAAGATATATTTGAAATATTTTGAGGGCAAAAATTATTGATAAAAACAGGACAAGAGATAGGATCACACCAGCCGCAATGCCGAATCTGCCCTGGGCATTAACCGGTAGTGCAATGGTCTCTTTCCTCTTTTCTACCCCCTACTTTCAGCACCCTTGCTTGGACCACACCCGTCTTTGAACTCGCCCTTTATTTTGATCTTAACTACATACCTACATAACGTTTGGTGTCTGCATCTTGCACGGTTGCGACCCTATCGTATTGACAAAATAGGACATATAGACACCTAGCAAAATACTCAAAAACTGCGCACAGACACACAGGCTCACAAGGTGAAAGCAATACGGTCAACATCTGGCACTGTGCTCCCAGTTTACTTAATGATCTAATGACGGACAACTCTGTCCTTGAACAAGCAATCAAAACATTGCAGGTAGGACTTTTGTGTTGAGTGACTTTTACTGAATATATCTAGTCATAAAATAAGTTAGATATTAAATCTAGACCTAAATCACACTTGGTTATAAGGTCAGGAAGTGCCACACCTTGTGCGTGGAGTAAGTGACTACACAAACATCTAGAAGCCAGGGTGATAACCTCCAAAAGAACCATGTGGCTTTATCATCTCCGAACACGACTGCTTATGTCCTGTGTTCTAGTGTTGTTCTATCTGAGCGGTCTGTAATGTGTTTCATCTGCATTCAGGAAAAACACTAATCAAGACATTTCCTGCTGAGGCAGTACACACTGTAACTTCATGTTAACTTTATTCTGTGTGTCCTCTCTGGAGCTAAATAGCTTTTTAGTTAAGAGACTAAATCTCATTCATTTAGGCCTCTAATAAATCCGTTATGACAGAAAGCTGTCTGTCTTTTGTAGAAAATGACTGAAAACGTGGCTCAGTGGAACTGCTACTGCTGTTTAAACACAGAAGTGAGCAGATTAACTGTTCCTATGAAAGGACATAATATCTCTTTCTGTGTCTCCTTTTGGTCATGTCTGTCTCTTTCCTTTATTTAATGCCCAAGACAGTATGTTGTCGGAACATTTTGAGCTTTCCACGTCTACCAAAACTGAGCTTGATCACTGAATAGTGACATGAAGGCTTTTCTTTTTGAATGCCTGATATTACACATCCCTTTAATATAAATAGTCATTACTTTCTGTGCCCATAGAAAATGATTAAAACAAAGATTAACACCTTAGGTCACCTGTCTCCTTAGCATTTATTCATGTACTACATTACATGGAACACATGTATTTATGACATTTACAAAGACTTGGAAGCTGCATGACTCAATGTCTGTCACTCTATGATAAGGAGTAGTCAGTATCAGGGTTGATTTGGATTTGGAGCTAAGGAACTCCAAATATATGTAGTCAAACAGCTTTGTAGACCTGAACACAACACAGTCTTGAACCTTTTTTCTTAAACAGATTTGTCCCTAATTGGATCATTTTGTTTAACCTCAGAGATAAATGAGTTAATCTTAATTATTGAGCCACTCAGATCTTTATTTTAGCTAGTGATTATGTCCGTTTGCATCCCTGTTTCTGTTTGAGATGTATGAAGTAGCCGAAGTAGACGCAACCAGTGTAACCGCCTGTACTGACTGTGACCATGACAATCAGGGGCCAAATCTGCTACAGTATGGCTTTCCCATGAAACAGAAACACTAAGAATCTTTGGCTATACAAATATATGATTGTAGAGCTAAAAATGTCAAACTGCACAAAAGCCAGTTCATCAATCCTCATCTGTCTATCTCCCTGTTTTTGTCCTATTTTTCACCGTCACTGCACTTAGTCAGGTTCTTCGCTGCCTTTAATCATTTTTTCAAACACTCACTATTTCTCCCATTTACGGCTCTATGAGGATTTAAAAATACAACATGCTGTAAGGTTGTAACAATGGAAATAACAACTTTATTATTTATAGTCAGCTGCTCATGGCACCTTCACAGACAGGGGGAAAAAAAGTTTCTTTATTTCACAACTAACATTTGAATCTCACTTGAAGAGAGAACACTCTTATCATGATCATCATGATCATTATGATCATGATGATCATCATCAACAACCTTTATCCGGCTTATCAGGTAGTTTGTTCTGACACATCTACACTGTATCTGCTTTGCTCTCCGTGTTGTGAGCTAAGCTTCACTAAAAAACACATAGCTCATCCTGCACTTAGCACCCTGCCTGACATTTATGAGAAACATGACGCCTGAGTGGTTAGAGCAATTCAGACAGACTACACACTGACACAGTGTGAACAAGCAGGCAAAACTCGCTGGAATTTCCGTAATTCCCTTCAGTCTTTGACCTCCCGTCTGCCTGTTTTTTTTTTCTGTATTTCCTTCTGAAAGACTGTGTGTCTATCTCTACTGAGCATGTGCAAAGCATGTGTGTCAAAATAGCAGCGCTGAGGGATTGAACAGATTCACCTTTTCTCAAGTTCACATTGGTGGCAGCAAGCGGGTGAGTTGTGGGAGTTTATTTGGCACACCGGAGCATCTGTAGCTCTCGGGTTTCCGCTGGTGGATGCATCGGGCTGGGCGGGCACACACACACACAGACACACCTGTTGCTGTCTATTAAAGGACTCTGGCAACTAAGTGAACGAAGTAGAAGACGCAGGAAAAAAGAGAGCGGAAGAAGAGTGGGAAACATTGAGGGTCTGTTCAAGACACACCCGACAGTGACAGTGGTCATTCACCGGAAGCTCTAACCAGAGTGACACTCTTAAGTTTTTATCCGGAGGACCTGCAGGATCCAGAGGCATATCGAGGGGTAGTGAGGACAGGTGGGGTCGGGCTGGGAGAGGGCAGGGTCAAATTCCTGCTCTACACTTGGAAGCTGGGTACAGCAGCCACCCAACCTCCTCCTGCTGCAGGCCAGGGCCCTATACATAGTACTGATGCTGCTCTTTAGCTGTCTAGCAGATGGTCACACTGCTGCTGGGAGGATCACTTTGCCTCAGATTCACCAGATTCTCTGGCTTGGGATCAAGTCAGGGGTACAGAGGGAGATAGACAGTTTCCTCATAAGTATCTTGACTATGGGTGCACGCAGCTATTTCATAAGTAGTTGAGACCTGATCATAGCGATTGGATTTTTATTAGAGAACACCACTATGCATGTATTCATTCTTGGCATTAAACCCTCCCATTTACAGTGTTGCTTGTGGTTGTATTTTTTTAGACTGAGGTCAGTATGATCATCCATTTTGCCCTTCTTCCCATTACTTAACTACTCAGATGACTCTGACCTAGCCTGACATCGACAGACAAAATCGCAAATGCGAATTAATCTGGAACCTCTCTGTTCATTTTTGATTTCCAAGCAGTGTCATAGTTGTAACCGCTGTGGACCAAAATGCCTCTGCACACAATTATAAACCTAAATCGTGACGTAGCGCTGAGTGTCCCCGACACAAGGGTGGGGGAACCAAAAATGACGTCATGTATTTTGTGTAAACGGCAAATATTCCCCAAGTTGTCGTGCATCGTATAAAGCAAGTCCCATATGAGCTAAACAGTTGTGATTGGCCTGACCAGTATCTGGTCTTCTCTATATCTGTTTGAACAGGGGGTGAATCAGATCCATCTACCAGAGCATAAAAAAAACAAGAGCTTGGAGATTCTCCTGGTTCCCAGGCTAACACGGCCACGTCTTTTTCTAAAGCGGCACTTTCAAAATGAGCGAAAAATCAGTTTCTGTGCGTCTGAGCCTTTCAGTGTGGTTGCAAGTTTTGATCAAGTATGTATGAATGTGTCCTTGCCAGGTTTTCATTGTGGCATTTCAGTGATCTAACTGCTGCTTTAGAGGATTTCACTATAAAATCACCTGTCAGCAGTTTCATAAAAGCCGTGCTACATACACACAGATCTAGCCAGGCCCTGCTGGTATTATAAGGCCACCACACTTCCAAACAGCTGAAAAGAAAGAGGTGTATTTGCTCGATTTTAAAGTCTTCGGTCATTCCGTGGCCATACTGAGTTTCCCTATCTGTAGCCTGAAACAACAAGCTGAGTTTTCTCCATCACACCACGGGAAAGCTGCAGCAGTGACTTAGGGCGCGCTCACACTATCCTCCCGGACCGAGACCCGGACTTTAGGGTACTTGTCCCCCCTCCCTCTCCCCCCCGCGCCCCAGCCCCGTTTGTACTCACACTGCCTGGGCCTCGGCCAATGCTTCTTGCTGTCCATACGCCATCAAGCCGTAACACGTCACACGCATTGATCGCGTGTGTGTGGCTTTGTTTCCAAATCTTTCCATAGACCTCGGAGTTTTTGTGCGTCTTGTCGACTGTTTTTGAATCTTTTCATCGACCAAATCTGCAGTAAACACTCCACCTCCGCATCACACCAACGTGAACCTTTCACCGCCATTGTTGTTGTTATTAAATGTCCGCGCATGGTCAGTCCTTCTATTTACATGTCCGAACAGGCGGACATAACGCTACTGCCGTAGGGCTCGTGCTCGTGCGCGTACACGTGCGCACGCTCGTGCTCGTACATGTGCAAACGGCTCCGCTAAAGCCCACCTATTTCAAGCGGGCCTTGGAGGGCCAGCTGGCCCCAGTTGAGCGCGGAGCGGGTGCGCTCACACTACTTAAAGGTACTAGACTTTAGCTGAAAAACCGGTTTTGGCCGCGGCCAAAAGGATAGTGTGAGCACGCTGTCAGAGCAAACGCTGGTGCTTTCTGCTACCAGTAATCACCTCCCTGAAGCCCAAAGTTGGGTCATGGAGTATTTAAAATCCTACTGGTACGGACTGCTATGCCAGCTCAGCCCCTCATTCACTTCAGTGTGACAATTCACTCTAAATTTGCTTCACTTTATCTATTAAAAGTGCTTGAAGATTGTTATTGCCCTGCAACACAAACTGACCAAAGCATATCTTTTGTAAAGGTAAATCTAAAAGACTAGGGGCTATTTGTCTTTTTGTTGGATCTGCTTTAATTAGCTTCTGCTCAAATTAGACTACTAGTACTAGTCAATCTCAATCACATTTTTCTCTTTTAAGCTTAATTTCTGTGAAGAAACCAGAAATCTGAACAGGTGGTTATAGTGTTTTTGTTAAGCATGAGTAAAAGAAGGTATAAAAACATTTTTAGTGTAAGATTTCACCAAAACATCTTTATTCTGCTTGGTTAATGAATTCCAAGTGTGTTATTATTCAGGGCGAAGAGAGTCTAGTCAGTACCTTTTGATTGCAAACGCCTACCGTTTAAAAATACCACAAAGACAGAGGATCTAATTTACACCTATAATTCATATAGCACTGAATATGGTCTCCTACGATGTCTATTTGAACTTACATCTGAGATACAGAGATGTAAAATCCCAGAAAATTGTTCTGGGTTTTCCCTTTTCTTTTCTTTTCTCTTCTCTTCTCTTTGTTACAAATTAAATTCCATCCGTACACCAGTGTGAAATTACAACAAAGAATACTTTATTGTTGGATTCAGGAGATGGTGGGGAATGCTTTCTAATGTAGGATGTGACAGTGTAATGAGGAGCATTAAAAAAACTGAAAACCCCTTTTAAAATGAGTCTCTTCAAACAAAAGTCTGACCATGCAGGGGGACTTTCCAACCGCACTAAATGTTGTAGTTTGGTCCATTGTTTTGAATTTGAAATACTGTCAGGGTCTGTTATCTCGCCTCCCGAGTCTGTGGGTGCTCTACAGCCTGTATCTAAATCTATTGAATTAATACTGCTGTGAAGGAGGGAGGTGGGAGCCAGAACCATGGCAACCATCAGCTCAGATTAGTGTGGGACACGAGCTGGCAGGAGACATGTACACACTCTCACATACACACAATGTACACAAACAAATCGATATCTTTGCGTGTTTGTGTGTGTTGCCAAAAAGGGCCAGACCCTCTCGACCCTGACAGATACAGATGTTCATTTATTGGCTGCACTGATTGAATCGAGGGTTTCCTCTCTCCCACGGAGATAGCAAAGGCTGCGTAACAGGTTTAGAAATGATATTACTCAAAGAGCTGCTTTGCTGTTGCTGCTATTGATAAATATAGTTTTTGCTCTTTTTTTGCTTTGTTCCAGTTTGACAAGATATTTCCTTTTATCTGATTTCCCTAAGATAATCTATTAAATTAAAAAATTGCCCCTTGCATGTCATTACCTTCATATTCTCGGTTTCTTATTCTACTACTACCAAAACATTCTAAATATAAAAAAGCATATTTTTTTGTATTGTTATATAAAAATGCTATTCTCATACTTGTCTCTACAGTTTTGTGATATGATGGATCAGTCTCCGCCCCATAACACAAAATAAGAGCTTCCTTCATGCCGCTTTTTTATCTGAAAGCTTCACAAGCAGCATTGACCTCCATAAGTCAAAGATGCATTTCTGGTTGTCAGTTTAGAAACCTTATTCCAATTAAGGGTGGCATGAGAAGCAACACAATCAAGCCAATAAAGGTTATTTCCTACGTGTCTCGTACATTTACGTCACTGTTAAAAAACATTTTTTGACTTTTAAACTCTTTTCTATCCTCTGGCAGGATGACGAGGTGGTTCTCCAGTGTGTGGCCAACATCCAGAAGGAGCATCGCAAGTTCTGCCTGGCCGCTGAGGGGCTCGGAAACCGGTTGTGTTACCTGGAATCCACATCTGAAGCTAAGGTGAGGATGCCAAACTGCTGTGTTTTGTGCCGTAGATATTATGGAGAAATGAGAACATCAGGCAGCTATCTACAAATTACCTTTTAAGCTCAGCCTGTGCTCTGAATTCATCTACTTCTGAAAACTAGTACTAACCAACATCTATCAAGTTGCATAGATTTTTCATTATTTAAACTCTATATGTTAGTACAGTGGTTGCCAACCTTATTTCTTTTTAAAACCGGCTGCCCGATTAGACGTGTTCATTTAAACCTGAGATTTTAAAGTGGATGTTATTTACTGCTTAGTTTTGTCAAGTTGCTTTTTACTACTATCACTTGGAGAGGCGTGTTTTAACCAATCCATTAGCCCACTGTTAGCTAACTATTTAAAATATTTATCCATTACTTTTATCTAACCATTTTAACTTACTTTTAGCTAACCCGTTTATCTGTTTCTTAGCTAACCATTTTAACTTACTTTTAGCTAACTCGTTTATCTGTTTCTTAGCTAACCATTTTAACCTATATTAGCTAACCCGTTTATCTGTTCCTTAAAGCTAACCAATTTATCAATTTACCCTTACTAATTAAACAATTTTAAGCTTACTGTTTCAAGAATTTAGCCTACCCATGACTTTTAGCTAACTAAGTTATTTCAACTGTTCACTTGAACAGTTAACTTTACCATTCTTGTTTACATTTGAAATGGAAAGCCATTTCAAATGTTCCCTTTAAGCCAACTGTTTCATGCATTTATCCTTTTATCTTTATAACTTCTACTACTTCTACTGTAGGACTTTTTTACCTTCTCATTTGCTAAGATAACTAGGCCAGTTACCATCGCAACACATCGTGTTCAGGTGTAACAGGAATCTTTGTGGATATATTTCTTTTTAAAATAAAGTCGTCATTTATATATATATTTATGTTTCCCACAACATCACCGTGTTACCCCTACCAACAGCAGAGGTCCAAGTGTGAATAACTGGTTAGTGGACACCCAGCGGGTTGAAAAGAGGAAAGCTGCTCTGTTGAGGAAACGGCAGAATGGGGATTTACAAAATCTAATATACAGCAGAGACACTCCTAAAATGTAATTAACTGAGTGCAGCTTAGTCAACTTCCTGAAATTGGCTCAGACATGAATATTCAGACATTTAATCTTGTGGAAACTAGACATTTTGTCTCATTCACTGTTTAATCCAAACGATCAGTGGATGCATTTTCTCGATCTGGATGGCGATTCTGATGAAATGTAACAACATAAAATGTTGGATAAGTATCTCTGTTTTCTTGTCATGATTGTGGCCCTTTCAAAAAAAAAAAATTATATCTTCAAGTTATTTTATCCCTCAACAGTTAAATGACCTATTCTCCTTTTGAAAAATGCTTTCTCCTGCATAGTTTAACAGATGCACAAAATGGTGTTGCATCCAAAGAAAAAAGATTTGTAGTCCAGTTTTTTCCCTTGGCAGTCTTTCTTCCTGATTGATTGTAAATCAAAGAGACACTTGTGAGTTATTTTACTAAAACGCATGTGTTAAATCCTCTCAGTCCCCTCCGCCCACTCTTATTGAAATTAGCTTTTCTGTCAAATAATGGGGATGAAGTAAAAGGCCCTACAGTGCAAAGTATAACTACTTAAAAAAATAAAAACAATCTCAAAATGGGTGCCTTTGTGGTGTGGATGAAAAATATCCCCCCACCACTGCAATAATCCAGGTTCAGTTCCTGGCTGTGTTGCTTCCAGCTTGGCCAGAAGCCCAACAAACACAACTGACAGTGTATGTGGGGCCGGTTATAGATCATGTACTTGTTTCAATGGTGCATCCCAGTGATTAGGCCCAGGCTGACAAAACAACAACAATGTGTGTGTGTGTATATATATATATATATATATATATATATATATATATATACATATATTGTTTTATATATATAGAGAATGTTTTTAACCACTTTTGTTGTTTGAAGAGTAAAGTTTCTTATTGTGGTAAAATTTAGTACTGCTTGGGCTATTTTAGCAAAACAACAGAGCTGTCACTACTCTGTTACATGGCTCATTAATCTTCTTTTTGACAAGACGTACTATGCGAACATGTTGAAATGAAGCAGATCGTGTTGGCTCTGGAGAATATGCCTTTTAATAGGAACATAATTGTTGTATATTATTATGTGCCTCAGTAGTCACAACGTTTCTTAGTGAACTTTCTGAGACATTTCATTGGTACATGGGACTGACAATGCAGTGTATGTACATACAGTATATATACATACTGATGATGTTCTTACTGTTTTAATTGTGACTTACCAGGATCCTAAGCGAAAAACTCTCCAATGTCAGGATGTTTATGAGCAGCTGTGCATATTAAGTGAAGCCTGATTTAATCGAACCACTGAGTAGTAAAACTCTGAATAACATTCGGGGACATGTTTCTGCTCACCCCCCTGACACTGTTGTTGAGCCAAAGGCAACACCTGCGAAGCTCCAGGCAGCCCATCACAAACACATCTCCTCTCACCTTGGGTAGCGGTGACAATGCTTCAGGCCCCCTTGGGTGTCAAATGTGACGGCTGTGGTTTGGCGTGAGGGGAGGGGCTGTCATGTGCTGGCGGATCTCAGGTGTTGACACCTAGTTTCCTAGACTCTGACGAAGCCTGGCTGCCTGCTGCTGGTGGTATGGAGAAATGAGGCCAGAGTGAATTAGTGAATTTCTTTTGTGTGTGTATCATAATATTACGATATGACTCATCAAGATACTATTCCATTGAAAAAAATTATAAATTATTTTGAATTATCTCCCAGCTTTACATCATAAATTTGAATATTCAGGAGGAAAATTACTATCTTAGAATTCAGTGAACTCCTAAAATCCTCTTCCTTAGGCAACCTTTAATACATTTTTCATCGACTCAGTGGTGGAAGAAGTACTCTGAGGTTTGGCTTAGGTAAAAGTATCTCAAAATGTCTTTAAGTACAGCACTTGAGTAAATATACTTAGCCACGGGTTAGAATGGACAAGACTGGTGCTGCATTTAAACTACTATCAACAAATCCCATGAAAAGACCAAAGCTGTTTGTGGATTATAAAAACATAGTTTTATTTTTTCATTTAAAAAAAAGGCTAAACATACCCTAAAACAGCTGGGCACTGTTAATCAAACATGAAACAAGGAATTTGCTGGGGGCTATTTTCAGTCATGGATTAATACTCACTTGATGCACCAGTGGTTATTTTTAGCATGGTGTATGTGGGACCAACTGAAAATAAACCACAGTGCCTGTGTTCATCATAATGAAAGTGTTCTTTGATAATTAAGGCTATACAGAATATACATGTCAGTAGGATCAGTTCATTGTTGGTTACAAAAACAAAATATATAAAGAAAGAATATGCCGTGATTTATCATTTAACGTGAAAAAGTTCTATTGAACGTTAAAATGACTAATTTCATTTGACATGCCTTTGCTGGGGAACAAGAACAAGTTAGTGGGATTTACAACAGTAGACGAAATATAATTATTACCTATATAATTTCACTGCATTTTATCTCTTTTGAATAGCTTGCATATGATGCGAGAGTCTAGTTTGTTTAGTGCTGTGTGATTTTCTGAAGGACCGCTTTACTAATTTTCATGGTTTATATTATTGCATTATCTTAAGCTCCCTGCAGACTTTCTAAAGGTCGCTTTGACCGTTGAGACAGTCTCTGCTATTTCCAGACAAGCGAGAATGTTAAAGCCTGAATCCTGTGAAAGTAGGATAATTGGAATATATTGACGGTGAATAATTCATAAGAGGTGTAAGGTCTTCAGCAGGTTGAGAGTTATCACTGTAGGAGGTCGTATGTCGCCACAGGTGTCATAGCTGTGTCATGTCATGTCCTCTTGCAGGTACTGACCCTGTGTCATGTTATTGGGCTGCTAGTCTATTACAAATATTCTTTTCTATGATAATTTTTGGATTGTTTGTCACTTAAAACATCTTATCTGGGTGTAAATGCAATTAGATGATACATCATCTGTGTAGACAACATTTATGTGCACGCTGTTGGTTGTGGCTCACAGAACTGGACACATGCACAGACAGCGGTGTTGGAGGTTCCCCTGCATGTTTGTGTTGAGTTACAGGGCAGCGCCATGCTCATTATCACCCAGCAGCTCTCCCCTGTGCTCACATTTCTCACTTCACTGCAGAGGTCAAGGGTCAGCTGGTTGTGTTACTGAGTCAGTGCATGCAACCAGCACTTTTAAATCATTACTTGTCCTTTTCTGTGTTTGGAGAGGGATGGATAGCATGTTATGTGAAGCTGGCTATTGTAAGGAAATGGAGATACAAAGTATAAAGTAAATAATATTATGATTATTCAAAGACATGAAGGTGGAGATATGAACTAATATGGATATATGGGCTAGTGTTTGTTTATGTTCCTGATTACGTCATGTTGGCACTCTAATGTTAATCAACAGTGCCATCTAGCACATCATACTGTAAGGTAAATGAAATGTTTCATACTTTTACAAGCAGACACAGATAATGATCATGTCCACAGGTCTGTGTCTGAATCTGCCTTTGAGTAGCCCATTGCATTATGTATTCTGGGATGCATTATGTACCAGCATATGTGATCTCAGATGTATTCAACAGATCTGAAGCCTGTTGTTGCAGGAGACGCTGTGTGCTGAGGAATAGGTTTAAGGCAAACTAATTATTGGTCATTGCAGCTGCAGGCTTCACGCACCTTTAAAAGCCCTCCTCATACTCCCCAGAAGGACACCAGGATGGCAAAGAAGTTATCAGAATTATTTATGAGCACCATTCCTCACTGAGCAATTTAATCCTTTCAGTTGGTCTCTTGTCTCAGATCAGGGCCTGCAATTCATTTAGTAACCGACTACAATTTGTTGCTTATGTGTGTATGTGTCTAATTATTCAACACATTTTAGACGCATACAGATGAATATAAAGTAATTAATAATGTTTGTCCCCAGAATGAAAGTGACTACGCTGTAGATGGGTAGGATACCGAGGAGGAAACGAGTATACTCCCCTATATATTTGAATAGCTTTTTGGCTGATGAAACTGCAGGAAACAGGGGTGGTATACCTGCATACACCCTCCACTATACCACTGGTGATTACAGATCCCAAACATATGCTACAAGTAGAAAAATGGAAAGGCAGCTGGCTTTGGTAAATGAGAACTTAAATGTCTTTCTGATGTTAGTTCAAGAAATGGTTTCAAAAAATGTTAAAATGTCTATTTATTTACAGTTTGGAGCTACTTTAGACTGACATTGCAATTTGTTTAGGCATGCCACAGTCCATCAGACAGCTTGGACACTACGTGTATCAACATTTACAATGTCAATGAGCATCATAATTAACAATATGATGAAAAATATATAATTTAAATATAAATATATATAAAAATATTGAGTCTCACATTATGCCCCTGTCATGTTAGAAAAACTCTTATCATAAGGACCAGTTGGGAATCAGAATTAAGTTAGAATAAAAATAAAGTGTATTGTATAAGAGAACATATAGTGCAGTTCAACATTAGTGTCTCAAACATGATCTCCAGAGTTACCAAAACAGGCCGTAGTCTTGCCGACTCCCCTGCCAATTCTCCTGCCAATTCTCGTGCTGATTCTCGTCAACATGCACTGTGAGAAAAGGTCCCTTTTTGTGTATATATGAGAAAAGGTCCCTTTTCTCAGAGTGGAACACAAAACAATATGCAGCCAGAGTTCACACATTATAGTATTATAGTGGTTTGAAATTTTCTATCACATGTCAAAAAGTTCTGTGGATAAAAGAAGTTGGGTGCAGTACAGTTCAAGTCAAGGAGGATAAACTTCAGGCACTATGTATTTGTACCCAGGAGATGAGCTTGTTTTTGCTCAAAACACCTTGTCATGCCTCTTCAACTAATATTTCTTTCCCTCTGTCCTCCCCTCCTTCCTGCCCTTGTCCCCTCTTCCTTCCATCCCACAGTATGTTCCTCCAGACTTGTGTGTTTGTAACTTTGTGTTGGAGCAGTCCCTGTCGGTGCGGGCCCTGCAGGAGATGCTGGCTAAGAGTGGGCAGAACAGCGAAGGGGTGAGTAGTTCCCATCTTTTTCACTGATACCCTGCTGCTCTCTGTCTCATGCACACAAACAAATCAATCTGTAGTCTACCAGTAGCACTCTGTTGCCAAATCCCCTTGCTTTTTTTTTGTTATTTTTTTACGGTATAGGTTTCAGTTAGAAGTCTCATACTCTATTTCTGTGATATTGCTTTTTTTATGTACCGTACTGTGGTCTGAGATGACTGTAAAAGAATAATGATCTTCAAAACTAGTTTAGGTAACTGGATCTTTTTTGATTGAACTTGAGAAGAATCCCTCACTGGAGAACAGCCAGAGTGCCGGCACAATTACTCTAGATCTGCTTAGAGGAGACTTCTTGAGGGGCACTCACACTGTCCGCCCGTAAACGTAACTGTTAGACACTTTAAAGTTACAGCAAGTGTACAGGTTTGAGAAGAGAACATCAAAATACCCTTTGCAACGGAAGCCCAATCCCCACTACATACAGGTGTTTTGAAGGTATAGTCCTCTGCAGTATGTATGATGGACTTGCTCTAGATAGCCAGGAGCAAGTTTTTATTCATTTAGTAACAAGATAGTATCTCCACGTAGTAGGCTTTCAAGTGTTAATTGTCAAACATTTTAGTCTAAGAAAGTAACTGGTTCATTGGATAATTGTAAAAGCTGAATACTCTAATGCGTAACAAGTGTATAAATGGACGAAAATCTACAAACCAGAACAGGCTTCCAATAAGTGCTGAACTGAATGTCGTTTCCAGGTCTAAGTTTATACACAAATATAGTATTTTGCACATACTTCTACATATTTTTCCTAAAAATAAAAAAAATCAATGAGCAGGTTGTGTTAAATGCAAAGCAGGCAAACCACTTCTAGTAAACACTCTGAACTACTTTAACACCAGGAACTTCGATTGAATTTTAAATAGAAGATGTCTCTTTTCATTCTCTGTAACACATTCCTGTTTTGCAAGAAGAGATCAGAAGGCAATGATAATGAAAGGCCATTGGGCTCAGGGAGAAATTGTGTCTGATAGAGTGCTGCATCCACAGCCTCCTTTCTCGTCAACCTCTGCTCTCTTGATTTACGCAAAACCGCGCGAGCCCCTTCCTCCCGGCTCCGTTCCAGCTCACTTGGCATGTTTATAAGAGCAGGTAAGTAATCTGTGATCGGGCAGAGGTTCTGCAGTGGCACAGGGGCCGTCATTAACAGGCAATAAAGCACACGGGTGGGCTACGTGCGGTTTGTAAACCCCTTTCAGATGCTCATATTCACTCATGCTGCTGGCTTCAACAGTCATTTCATGTGTCATTTAATCTCATCACCCAGCCCTTCTAGATCAAGAGGGGGGGAGTCAAGAGATGGGAAGGGATGGCATCACGTTTGGATGAAATGCTAATATGTTTTGGGGAAAAACAAAGAGAAAACAGTGCTTACCATTCTCAAATAGATCCCAGCCTTACATTTGGAGATAAAAAAACATACAGGAAACTGCTTGTTAGTGGTGGCGTTTTTTTTTTTTTCTTCATCCCTGTTCCTACTGGATGCACATGGTCTGTGTTGATTTTGAAAGCATCCTCAGTTCATGAGCCCAATTATTATTATAATTATTATTATTATTAGTTAATACTCAGGACAGACCACTGGTTTGTAGGAGCAGAGATGACAAAGCTATTGTTGCATGAATCATTGTGCTGTACAGCTGCAGCAATTACAGGAAACCTGAGTACCACACAGCCTTACGGTTCTATTTGCAAGTTGAATTAAGTACAAAATCTCAAAATACTAATGCAAGATAGCCCAAATGATGTGTTGTGCTGGGGTTGGCTCTGACTACCACTGTAATTTCATGCACAGCATAGCCTTCTGGCACAGATTGTTCTTTAAGTGTCTTAAGTTGTATACCTTCCGACTCCACTGGTGAATCAGGCCTGCATTGTCATTAGCCTGGGTAGCAGATTTGTTTTGTGCTCAGCAGTGCAACATTGTTGGCTGGCCTTAGTTTGGCAAGACAACATTATGTTGGCTGGAATACAAACTCCCTGGTAGCAAGGCTAATAAATCACCCTGCTCTTTCCTTTCCACTATAAGGGCCCATTTCTCTCTACTGTTGCTCTCAGATTCGTTTAATTGACTGCCATACAACCCAATAACATTCTTTTTCATCTGTATTTGTGTGTTACTAGAGCGCTGACCATGAAAAATGGGTAGGTCCATCAGTCCCTTCATCCATCATGTTGTCAGTGTGCATGACAGACTGCCAAACGAAAGGGTTGCATTTCCGGCACTTTCAGTTGAAGTGACGCCCATTTCTCGATTGCCATAAAAGCCGCATTCATAGCTTGTAAAGCATTATGGTTTAAATGTCCATGGCAGGTATTGAAATGTAGGGAGATAAACCTTTCAAACTTTGCATCTCAGCACATATTGTGCAAATGGATATCAAAATACATTAATTTCTGTGTAGATAGTAAATTAAGTTTTCACCTCACCATAGCTCAGCGTATTCTCTTTCCCTCAGCCAGTCTGGAGACAATCAATCAGGTTGTCACAGATGTCTCTGAACTTTAAATTATGGCAATCTTGAAATAGACGTCCGTTGGTGCTGTCACTTGCTGCACAGGAGTCAAATGTTTTGCCTCATAGCTGAAGACTAAAGTGTGCAAGTGTGCGAGCACTTTCAAGTGATAGTCTGCCTCTCATTTGCTTCAGCTATTCATCATTCCTTTTTTTTCTTTCAATGCATTAAGATCCGAGCCATATACCGTTTACAGTGTTTGTGTTGCTAAACGATAGATGCATATACAGTACATATAATTTGCTTACCAAAGCAAGTAATGATAAGCTCCTGTATTTATTTAATTTACTGAATCTAAATGAAAGGATCTGAAAACCCCCACGTTTGCAGAAAACTCACATTGTGGTTTGGGTGTGCTACTCTGTTTTCTCTGGGTTTGGACTCTAACATTTTTAAAAGTATTGACACGAGTAAATGTCCTGAAATCGGTTTGGATTTCAGAGTGTTCACACTGTTGAGCAAATCTAGTAATCAATCATGTTTTGATGGACTGTTAGGAAGTAAATATAGGCAAATGTAGCACAATCACTGTCTCATTATCCAGATGATTTGAAGGACAGGGCATTGAATATGTACATGAGAATCAATACATCAGATGGTACTTAGCAAATGAGTCTGGCATGACTCCCTTCTTCACAGCCTTTGAAAGGTGATTAGTGTGCAATTTTCCATGCTTGGGCAGGCATATGAGATAGGATTGATATATGAAGTGAACATTTAGGTAAATTACTTAGTCATGGTTTGGTGTAATGGCTGTGTCAGGCTTTAACAAAGAGAAAGCACATAGTGTTTCATTCTCGTAATGCCAAGTAGGCAGGAAATGAAAAAATCAGTGTTCAGGATGTTGGCTCAGCAGCAGTGATCATAACAAAGCCACCAAAATCACTGACAGTGGCCCACACTGCCAAAAGTAATCAACAGAAAAATAATGAATTATATTGGCAATGGTTAAGAATTATAGTTAGTACAGTATAAAACATTTCTTGCTCTAAGCCTTTATTATTGTAATTTTGATAGCTTTGACACTTTTGACACTACTACCAGACCCCAAAATATTTCTCATGTTACAAAACATTTTAATTTCTTGATACTTTCTTGATATGTCTACTCAACAACACTTCAGAGGCAAATATTGTTCTTTTTAATCCACTATTATTTGATAATCTTAACTACTTGCGTATTGTGATTAATAATTCAAAATATAACCAAATGAATTAAATGTACAAGCTACCCGGCTGCATGTAAAGTAATTAATATTAGCCTCAACTTTACTAGCTGCAATACTGAAGTGATGTAATGCATCAATAATTATAATACAATGACATTAATCACATTATTCTAAAATGGGACATTCACTCTCGTAGAGAGGCATATATTTTTACTTAAAGGTTGAATATGTAGAATGAGCAGAACACTGCCATCTAGTATCTCAAGATAGTAGTCGCAACAACAAAAAATAAGTGCAGCAGTTGGGTTTCCAGGTTCTTCAGACCCGGGCCCAGTAGCCTACAGGAGACCGGAGTCTGTTTGAACCTGTTTGAACCCGTCCCCTCCGGCAAATCACACCATAAAAACAAGTATAAGAGGAGTTATGTTTTATGTTATGTTTACAGTAACAAAATGAATGCAACGTATTACTAGCAAAGATACATTTTGGGGAAAAAAATACATTTTCCACAACCTTGATGATAGATAGGCTTACTGGCTTACTGACCTTTTCAAAGATGTAAATATAAACAGTCCTAGTTTATTTCCTGTTGCAGCGTATGTGAATGACATGAGCTGACAGGAAGTTACCAAGGACCAAGGCTGTTGCCTAGCAATAGAATTCCGTTGAAAAGTTATAAAGGCAAGGTAGCCACCAAGGTAGCCATGCACCTATACAAATGAGCTGAAGGATTCAATGTGTCTTTCAAATGTATGTTTAACATTAACATGGTGTATACATATATGAATATGTCAATAATATCTTAGTATTGTATGCACCATTAAAAAGCTGTGTGTAGGCTATAGGCCACCCTAGCTGTTAGGCCTAACTTAATATGAAACCAAATTTAATACAATAGTTGTAGTAGGGGGTCCCTGCTTCGTCTCTCTTCCAGCCAAGGGGTCCTTGGCCTAAAAAGCGTTAATGACCCTGTTTTAGTGGCCTTCTCTTCAACCCTTCTCTTAAATGCAAAATGCCTCCAACACACATTTTATGCGAAAAAACAAACATCCACACATATACATCTGTCTTTGTACCCAACACAAATGGTACACCAGAAAGCTGTTAAGGATACAGTACTCACAACTGGAGGGGCACCAAACCAAAGGTCACAGTTCCTGGCATTGATGTGTCAGCAGGACAGCAGGCCTGAAATACAGGCTGGCTCCCTCTCTCTCTGTGCCCCCTCCCTCCCTCCCAGCTGTTGCTGGATACTCCATTTTCTTTTGATCAAACTTTGTTTCCTTTTTTGTCTGTCTTGTACAAGCCATCTGGGAGAAACGTGGTAGCCAAAAAGAGAATTAGCTTGGACGGGTCAAATTCAGGGGACAGTTGAGAGTTCCCTTTAGGTCAGTTTAAATGTGACCCTGCGAGCAAACACACAAATTAACACTAACAACTTGACAAGAAAGAGTATAGCCTCCATGTATTGCTATATTGAATAAACACTGCAGTGTGCATCACACTGGTTAGCACAGTCCCAGTCCTGGGCTTGATCCCAGCTGTTTTTATGCCACAAGAGTTTAAATATTATGTGTCATCTGGAAGTCAAATCTGGACTGAAAAATAGAAATTTCCAATGCGACAATGAAACACAGTATAGAATATGAAATAATGTATGAACAATACTATCAGGTGTGACTGGACTAAATTGTCATTTCATTTTTAAAATGAAGAACAAAAAACTTTAGGAAATGTATTAGAACTCTAATGGAAAATCCTTTTTACTTTGTGTATGAGTTCTGACTCAAACTCCATTTAAAGTTTACTGATGCCATTCCTGCTGTAGGCTTCTTCCAAATGTGTGTTTATTCAGCTCACAGTCCCTGCTAAAACCCAATATGTGTGTTCATGCAGAAAATATTTAGATATCACTGCTTATGGCAGCTTTTCTTTTTTCTGCTGCTAGAGGTTGATTAAAAGGGTAAGTACGTTTGTCTTTATTCACCTCCAGTGGTGGTTCTTTTTTTCCTCAACTATTTCCTCACATTTCCTCTGCCACTGTGCTTCAGTGTATCACAATCATTCTTGTTTATCACAAGAATGGGCAAGCTGTCTGATGAGTGCAGTACTGTACATGTTTGTCGGTTTGTTTGATTGATTGTGTGTGTAGTTGTGTGTTTGTGTCCCTCTTTCTTCGTCTGTTTTCCTGCTTGCACTTGTAGTGGAGGTCCGACATTGAAGATACTTGTATCCGTTTAGTCCTGTGCAGTTTACCCACACAGTGTCAAAAGCAGAGGAAACTCTTGACTTCATTTCTGATATAGATGTGAGGAGGAGGTTACTAACGTCGACTATAGATGCGATAAATCAAACCAGACAGGGTCAAGAGGTCAAGGATACTAGGATGTGATTGTAATCTGTTACCTGTATATTTCCTGGCAGGCCGGTCATGGAGGTGGACACCGGACACTGCTCTACGGTCATGCCATCCTCCTCCGCCACTCCTTCAGTGATATGGTAAGTATCAACATCAAGTAAACAAAAACACTCATATATTTGACACTTATTTGTCAGAATAACAGCCAAACTCAAGAGAAGAATAGCTTCAAATGTTCACATTTGAGAAACAGAAATGTTTGGTATGTTCCCTTGACAAGATAAACTGGTGAAATCGAATTGTTGATTCAATCAACTAATCAGATAATTGACTAATTGTTTTAGCATTAAATGTATACATTTCTAAGTCCTACAATATTTGTATTTGATCCATAAATAAATGATTTTAAGTCATATTTGGATTAGACATTTTAACAAGAGCTGACTTCAACTTTCAGCTTGTCTTAATGTTCCCGTTTACCTAGCACTAATTCATTTGTCACTCCCTAGTACCTGACCTGTTTGAAGACATCGAGGTCTCTGACAGACAAACTGTCATTTGATGTCGGACTACAAGAAGATTCAATAGGTACAGTATGACTAACAATCACTTTACGGAGTTCACATGGGTTTTCATTGCTTTAAATTGAATTCAGTCCTTGTGAGTAGTCATCTCAACCTTGAGATGGAATCAATACCTATTGAAGAAATACTGTAAAACCCAGTTACATTGATGCATTTGACATCTGAACTACAGAAATTATGGAAACAATACTTCAACTGCTTCTTCAGTATTCCTCAGATGATTGCTGTTTTTATGCTTTTTGCCACTCTCTTTACGAAGAGAGAGGATTCAGTCAATATGACCTGCTCAAATGTATGCATGTACTTGATGATCACCAATATATTTATGTTTTTGTGTATTTATGTCAACAGGAGAGGCCTGCTGGTGGACTATTCACCCTGCGTCCAAGCAGAGATCAGAGGGAGAGAAAGTTCGCATCGGAGACGATCTGATCCTAGTCAGCGTGTCGACAGAGAGATACCTGGTAGGTCAAGTTCAGTATCTATAACAATAGATATTTTTAAATTTGTAACTGAAAAGACAACGAGAAGGTCACTGAAATATTGACCAGGTCACTCTTGAGGATGAGATCCTGTGTCTCATCGAGATTATTACCTGTATAAATAAAAGTAAAATTAAATTAAAATAAAATAAGTCTTTGTGCCATATATATATATATATATATATATATATATATATATATATATATATATATGGCACAAAGACTGGGTAGAGGTCTTCTACCCAGGTCAGCAAATACACCAATAAAGATTAGTTAAGGAGAAAAACCTTCGCTGTTTACTATAAAGCTAAAGTTATTAAAGGCGAGGGTATAAGATGGAAAAACGCTGTGTGGAATTGGTAGTTATTACATAAATAAATAATATAAAGATCCAAAATTATCTAAAGAAAACTTGCACACTTCTTAATTAAAGCCTTAATTAAAGCCTTAATTAATAAGTCTGAAGAAAGTTGCTAATGCTGTTTATTGTTAATTTTATTGTACTAATTACTTGCAGAAAAACTATTTTTTTCTCAAGCACAAATTGCACTGCACATGCAGCTATGTTTTATGTGTAGCTTCCATTATTAAAGTGTGATTTACCAGCTTGCTGAAAGCGATTCAAAAGGACAGTAAGCATTTGATTTTGACGCCATGATCCAAAGCAGTCCTCTTCAAAACTAGCAGAAAGTGGTATAGTTGAGTATCATCACTAGATCTATCATCTGTCTTAAACGCACCATCACACACTTGAAAGATGGTGCAGTTTTAAAAGATGATGGGTTAATTACTGCTCAAGCAATTCTCATTAAATCAGCATGCCTCCTCTCATTTTCTGATTTCCAGGAAAGAGGCTTTTCTCTCATGAATATTTACAATTTTTCATACATTCTGGATGCATCAGCTGCTTGTCTCATAATCAGTCTTGTTTCTGAAACACAGTTTATCATCTCTCATTTTCCTTTGTCTGGTTTGCTTGTCAGATCTCACATAATTCAGATTTTCCCTGCTGTTGTTTTTCGGGGCTACCTTATTTCTCTGCCAAATGTTTTTATGTCAGACAGAATTGTCTGCCTCTACACAGAGCTTAGAGGCAGACAATGCACCAAATGCAGAGAGAGATGTTTTTTTTATTTTTTATTTGAGATTATGCGCCCCGCATATTTGGAGTTATCTGCTTTTGTTCACCGTCTGTCTGGAAACCGCACTTTGGTAAGTTTCATAGCCATGGGATCGCTCTGATACCTGTCTCGCTCCATCCAACTTCAGAGTGACAAGGCACTTCAAGGGGAAAACTTTGCACTGCTATCTGTAATGGAATTCTGATTACTGCACAGGATACTACGGAAAAAAGTATCCTGTGCAATTTTCTTTTTAAAACATTTTTTTTTTCTAGGAAAGGCACCCATCTGACTGATGAGCTTGGTGCTACTGTTGTCTCCCTTATGCCGAGTTATACACCCGACCTCAATTAACTTACCTGGTAAAGAGAGAGGAGAGGGAGATTTGAAGAAGGAGAGGAAGAAGCTGAGAGAGAAATGGAAAAGGAGTTACAGCGACGTGCCTCGCATATGAGAAGGAGCATTGCACGCTTCTTGTGGCTGCTTTGGCCCTTCAGGGAGTTAAATATGCAATTAAAGCAAAACTGGCAAGGATCCAGATTTGTTGCTCATCCGATGGGAAATCTTCACCTGATTTGGCCCGACAGAAGCTCAGCTTTTGAAGAGTGGGACACTTCAGAAATCCAGGGAAAATCAGTCAGTGCTCCATTACTGTGAACAATCATAGCGGTTGTGACAGTTTCTTTAGGATACGTTTGTTGCTTTGTGTCTAGATGGACTGAATTGTGACAGCAGTTTGCTCTGCATGAAGTGTTCAAGCCTGGTGCCTAAATGTCAAGACAATTAATAAAATCATTAGGCAGAGCTGGTGCACAAATAGTTTGACTTCACACACTGGTTTACAATATTATTACGCATAGCACACCGTATTTATTTTCAACATGTAGGAATGGTTGCACTGAAATAGACTGTATACTGTACACTTTTGAAACACCTATAATAACAACACTTAATAGATGTTTAATATTTGCACTAACAATGATATAAAGGTACATACTTTTCAGGGAAATTCAGTGACATGGAACAAGATGTACCACATTTAAAAGTTTTTGTCAGCCAACACATCAACTCTTGCGTGGATGTACCCGAAGGCTAGGACCATTTCCAGCTTTTCACTCATCTCTGAAACCTGCCCTTAGGGAAATGGGAGCCACTCCAAGTGTTTCTGCTGGGAGGAATTATCAAAGAGTATTATCTGGACATTGCTGCATAGAGAAACACTGCTGCAGTGCTTTTTAGCCCACAGCATTATAAACCTTTTTGGGCAGCTCGCAAAGTTGGTTCTTTAATCTTTTTTTCAAATCCCAACGCTGGGACATTTCCCTCCATTTGTGCAGTTTTGCTGAATCTCACTATTTTTGTATGTTTCCCTCTTGCTAACACAACTACTTTACTGGCAGTCTCCACCCTTATGTCTAAAGCCCTGCATACATCCTTCTCCCTTGCAGCACCTGTCTATCTCCAATGGCAGCAACATCCAGGTGGATGCCTCCTTCATGCAGACCCTGTGGAACGTTCAGCCTACCTGCTCATCCGGCAACGTGGCTGTAGGCAAGTTCATGACCACAGCAACAATAGCAGCAGACACTTAAAAAACTGTCTCTCATCCAAGACAGTTAAATACATTTGTAAGATGATTTTAAATGGTATAACTTGCTAATGTCTAATATTCGTCTGGCCATGTTATGCCTGTAAGCAATAAGTAAAACGCCATACAACCATAATGATCAGAGAGGAAAATGTTGAATGTCTTGTACCACAACTTTGCTTTTGTTATTATCAGGGTATTTGACTGGTGGACATGTGATGCGTCTTTGTCATGGGCATGATGAGAGCTTAACCATCCCCGGAGCAGACAAGAGTCAGGAGGAGCAGAGGTTGGTAGATAATTAGCTCGGTAATCCAACTACATTCAGTTGTCGTGTGAGTAGTTTTTAGAAGAAGAAGATTTATTTATCCCGCAAGGGAAATTCTATTTTTTCACTATCATTATTTTTATTAGTTATCATTATTATACAGGTTACACACACACAGGCCCAAAATACACACATGCAATTAATGGAGAGATGTCAGAGCGAGGGGGCTGCCAATAGCTCAGCGCCCCAGAGCAGTTGGGGGTTCGGTGCCTTGTTCAACAGCACCTCGGCAGTGCCCAGGAGATGACCTGGCACCTCACCAGCCACCAGTCCACGCTAGATTCATGGTCCACACAGGGACTCGAACCGGCGACCCTCCGGTTCCCAGCCGAGAAACAGTGACCTCTGTTGATATTTTCTCCTTCCAGAATCTGTATCACAAAAAAAGCAAAATATTTATTTGTATCAGACTAAAAGATCAAGTAAAGTGATGGTCTGGTTGAATTTCTTGTCTGGATGTTTTTTAGCAGTGAGACACTTAATCAGCATCACTGGTGCTCAGTGCCAGAACTGTAGCAGTGGCACCAACTCATCTACACTTTATTTTATTCCCACTGTGTGAAAGACTCATAAATAATAAAAGCCCTCACTTGTGTCTTTGTGCTCTCAGGATAGTCAACTATGAAGCAGGTAAAGGAGCGTCAAGGGCCCGCTCACTTTGGAGACTGGAGCCTCTCAGGATCAGGTGAGATCAGACATGCACACACACATAATGAATAAAATAAATAAACAAATAACATAACACCCTGACACAGATATCTCTAAGACATGCATGGAGGTGTTGTCTAATTTAATGGGATCTCTTCCTGAAGAATGTCACATCTACTGTACTGTAGGTTATAAATAAACTCTCTACTTTGAACTGTCACTACCAATGACATGGCAAAGTCCTTTAGCAGGTGAGGTTCTGTTCACTATCCTTTTCAATCTACTTCTCTTCACCCTCCCTCTTCTTCCTCTCTTTCAAATTTTCCGAAATTATTTAATCTTCAATGAAGGGTGAAACACTTCACACTTCAACACTAAATATGTCAGTGGCGTTTTTTTCCCTCATGAAATCATAAAGTCAGGATTTAGTCAGGATTTTCGACCAGACAATTGGTGGCATCTTTCAATACTTAAGAGTTTTCGTTACTCTGCGCTGCAGACACATTTAAATTAAATCCAATGACGTGGTATTATATGTTATATTGCTATTATAATATCCAGTTCTACTCCAGAGCCGTCAAAATCCAGAATTTTGCAAAATAAACTATAAATGCTTCATGCTTTGCATGAAGGACAACAATAACGGCATATTCTCATTTTCCTCCAGAAAGTTCAGAAAAGTCTGATATTCTTGTCATTGTTAATGTTCTGGTCACTTGTCATTTGAAAAATAAAGGTAAAATCAACCAAGTGAGGTTTCCAGTTTGGAAGAATGCAGACACTCCAGTGTTCCAGGTTTATGACACCAGTACTCTGTGTTTAGCTGGAGCGGTAGCCACATTCGTTGGGGTCAGGCCTTCCGACTACGCCACCTCTCTACTGGCCACTACCTGGCCCTGACTGAGGACCGCGGACTGGTCCTGCAGGACAGGCAGAAGTGCGACACCACGTCCACTGCCTTCTGCTTCAGGTCCTCCAAGGTCAGTGCTCACTGTCCCTTTATAATCATAACTAATTCTATTTTTACAACTGGCTCTGCTGTGCCTTGGCTGTTGATGTAAATAAATGTTCTCTGTCAACCTAACTCATTAAAAGAGGACTCTGCGATATGCTTTTCACCCAATTCATACAGTTGATACAGTAAAAATGCTAGAATTCTGTCTGTACTTAGAGATGTCCTCAGTGAGGACCTCAGCTCAAATATAGCAGTCATTGTCCGGAATTATTTATCACTCACAACTTAGAGGTACTTTCTTATTCATTCAAGGGACGCAGGTAGATATAATACTAATGATTCATTCATTTCAATATACAGTATGTAACTCATTTTGAAAACCAGCACAGTCACACGTGTATCGTTCTGCAAACTTCACCAAGTCTGTAACTTCTCAATCTGGGTTGTTTGAATGACTTTCATGTAAGCGTCAGTATAGATATGGATGCCCCATAGTTGTAGCATTGACTGATTTGACCATTGAGATTCATGTGATGGCTGGTTTGACCGCAGTCGAGAAAGAAAGGCACTCGGCTGTATTAGTGTAACTATAGAATTGTATTGCACAGAGTTTACAGCTTTAGTGTCTAGCTCTACTTTTCATATCACTGTGTGAAACCCAAAGTCTTTCCATACTTTACTGTATGTTTGGAGTTTACCACACTTTAGATTTAAAAAGTGAGGGAGCAGGGGGAAGCACATGTGACGTCACCTCACTCATAAACTACAACAATAAATGTAACCTCCTTCTACTTCCAAACAGACTAAAATTAAGCAATTTAATCAATTCAGGCATTAAATAATTGATTTTAAAAATCATACATAAACAATTGCTATACTGTTTCTGACTCCTAGTAAATATTGGAGCAAACAATTTATTATAATTTTAATTAACCATCACCCCCATTAAATAATGTCCCAGCCTGGGATCATTAAAGTAATTCTATTCTATTACTAAGAGTCACTGGGATGCATTGTGGGATTCCAGTATACTTTCATTTGCCTCTGCTTATGTTTGTATATGTCACTCACCCTTTTTTATCCCACACTCTGTTTTGAACTCTCTCTTAATCAGAGGGCTCTTCAGATCTTTTGTTTTAATAGCATGTGTATTCCCAGAATAAGATCCCACTGCCAAAAATAACCGTGAGAAAGGAGATCATGGCTGGCTTGAAATTCAAATTGAGAAAGGGAACTTTAGAGATGTTGTTCAGTGAGGTGTTTACTTTATTTGTGAGATGTTGAAATTGTCACAGGAGAAAGATTGTCGCACTTCTCAATTTTATTTCTTACTGTCTCATAGGGGTCCTTTGATTCCCAATCTTGTTTTAAAGCTAAATAATGCAATTATTTCCCTTTTAACAGTTTCAATTAGAGTTGGGTGCTGTAGATCCTAATGCAATTGTCTAATGCTTGTACATTTTTGAGTTGAACCGCTTTACCTTGAGGGATTTCCTACATGAGCATGCTGTAATACATAAACAGCTCAATGCCACAAGTCACCTTCACAGAGTACCACCACGTTGCATAGGAATACTGTGAAATCCTCCTGAGTGCTGTCCACTAGGGAGGCTTTAATTTTCCTGACAACAGTTTAATTACCCTCAGTAATCATTATTCCTGCAGTTGCTTTGGGATTATTGGGGATTCATGCTTCTTAAACTCATAAACTTTTATTTCCTAACCTCTTCTTCCTCCACCCATTGCACACCCAACCCAGTGCCAGTTGGTTCCTGTATCTAAAAAGGTCAATGATTTTGTGATGTCAAACACTGGCATTAATATGTTCCCCGCTACTTGCTGTCTACTGCAATCAGCTGCATCGCTCCATCTCTGCTGAGCCAGAAATGTAGCCGAGCTAATGAGGCCAGCAGAAACCTCCTGGCAGGCCAATGAATGCACTCTCATCAACCTGCCTCTATGATTACCATCGAATAACAATACATCTTCATTTATCATATTTTCATGCCAATGGGTTGTGTGTGTGTGTGCTGCCTTTTCTCTGTGTCTATGTTTGGTAATGTGGGTGTGTGCCTTTAACTGTGAACACAACAGGAAAAGGGCGACTCGGGCCAAAAGAGGGACATCGACGGCATGGGAGTGCCGGAGGTCAAGTACGGAGACTCTGTCTGCTTCGTCATGCATGTGGCAACAGGACTGTGGCTGTCTTACCTGGCGCCTGATGCCAAATCGTCTCGCCTAGGACCCCTGAAAAGAAGGGTAAATTGGATAAAACTTTTAGCATTTTACTGAATAATTTTGGAACTGGATTATTAATTAAGATATCAAAAAGTTATCGTTTGTTGATTTCCAGTGAGATTGCATTGGGACAAAATGGTCAAGTCAAAATGTCAGTTGATTTCAAGCAATTTTGATCAAAAACTGACACAAATAAGTTTTTCGCTCTATAAGAGTTTAAATTAGACAAAGAAAATCTGACGGAACAATCTCACCTCTGTCAAACATTATGTCCATTATTTTTGCTGTGATTTAGCATATATTTACCATACTGTGATGTGTACTGTAGTATATGAATACTGGAAATTCCAGTCCTGGTTTTTATCCCCTTAGTTAACAATTAGTTGTGGTCTCTTGGACCTATAGGAACATATTCAGGCAAGTCATACTTCATAGGTGGAAAAGCCTGTTGCATAAATATGAACCAGTCGTTGCACTGTTGCATAGTGATACAAAAAACTGTGTACTGTATGTGGTATCTGGCATGCATCTACCTATGTATTTACAGGAAGAGCCTAAATTTCAGCCATTGTTAATTCCCAACACCTTGAAGTCCGTGTGCACAGTAGCAAATCACACCTAATCAAACCAGTGGGCTGTATGACTATTTAAATACTCAGCCAACCCAATGCGAATATTTATTTTCCACTCTATTTAAAGTTATTGTCTACCCCAGATACTCTTTACACAACCCCCGTCCCCTGACACTCTCCCGTCCCACACACATGATGTGGCAACCGATTTTAAATGTGATAATGGGCCATGTGGAGGGTGACAGTTAGTTTTGGGTGAGACAGAGGGGATTAAGGTGGCATCTCAACGCCAGCTTGAGTTGGCGCCAGGCAGTCCCCTCAGCCTTGGCAGCATGCCAGTGAGTACCTGATATGTTGGAGGTGATGATCAGTCTACACTTAGACACCCCCCACCACCACCCCACCTTGTCCCTGTTCTTGATTATGCTTTTTGATTACAGTGAGTCAGGTTTCACTGAGCTGTAGTGGTGTAGACCTCATAGCTGTAGGAGAAACGTGACATACTTCTTTGGCTTTCTCTTTTGCAAATATGTGCTAAAACTTTGTATCTTTCATTAACTCTAATATCTGTTAAAAGATCCAGAATTTGTAACGAAATAATTAAAAATATGGAGATCTTTTGAAAAGTCTGATCAGATGAAACGTGACATTAAGTCATTAGATCGATTGTATTCCTAATGTCTTCATTATCCATTTGAAAGTTAAAGTTTCTTCTAGTCAGACAAATTAGTTATATGGTAAGGATGTTTTCTTACCCTTTCTTACCTGACAGTTTCGGCTGTACTCCAGCCTTCCTCAGAGCTGCTGTTTTCTTGCGGGCATGACGTGTTTTATGAAAACAGCTGACCGGGCCGTAAAACTTCAAAATAAAGTTCCCCACCCGGTTGTGTCCTTTCCTCGCCCTGGTGCCGCTGGCAGAGAATGGTGTCTCTGTTCATGGTGTTGCCCTCACACCTTCTTATTTCTATGGCCTCCTTTATCCATCTTCTGTACATGGTGTAAGTGATGCCTGGTTGTTCCCATAGTGTTGGTCCTGAGGTAATGATGAAATACATATTTTTATCTGTTTGTCCTTGTGTAGGCCTGCCTGCATTCTGAGGGCCACATGGACGATGGGCTTATCCTGCAGCGCTGTCAGCATGAGGAGTCTCGGGCTGCTCGCATCATCCGCAACACCACCATCCTCTTCACCAACTTCATCAAGTAATGACAAGATTATTCACAAACACTTTCATCCGTCTTCTCTGTCACAACATCACAAAACACCCACACAATGTTAATCCCTGCTGGGTTCATTTCAAGTTTCACAGCTTTATTCTCCTTCTCTGTCTTTCCTGTCTTCCCCCAGGGCTCTGGACAGCATTGCAGAGGGAGAGTCCACGGCGGTGACCGAGTATGTTGAAGAGGTTCTGCAGACACTGAACGACCTGATCGAGTACTTCAAACAGCCCGATTCAGAGCTGGAGCACGAGGAGAAACAGTGTCTCCTCCGTTCACTCATCAAACGTCAGGACCTCTTCAAAGAGGAGGTGAGAGTGGACGATGTGGAGCGGTCAACTTCTGATTCAGAAGCTCTGACAAAATGCTGATTGTGGAGTTGCTATGTGAGAGTAATATGAATCTTTGGTAAAGCAAAATACTTATTTTACCCACTGGAGCAACTTCAGTTACAGATACTGTTTATATCAAGATGACAGTTTTATTATATAGTCCTCTATATAGCTTTTATTTGGAACGCTTTTGATAAGAACAAAAATGAGCAAACTATTTTGGGATGTCGCTATGCATCTTTAATGCATAGTGACATACCAATTAGTTGGCCCAAAAAGAAAAGATGTAATTCATATTCGAATGCCTTTTTATTAGAGATTTTGACAGTAGAGATGTGTAGTGGTGAACAAATAATTATTATTGTTGTTAAAACAAGTCGTGTTCACGGGCACCGGAATTAATCCGTCAATTGGTTGGGTGGGTTCATAAAAAGTAACATTCTGTTTGACACCGAATGGGTGAAATAAAACATCGTTAAGGAAAATATTAATTACATTCTAAAAATCTAGCAAAAAGCAGAGCAGAGCTGCTGCCTACTGCTGCAGCGGACAACTGATCATTTTATTTCAGGCAAGTGCGTTGGCGTCCCATTAAGGGCGCGCTCACACTATCCTCCCGGACCGAGACCCGGACTTTAGGGTACTTGTCCCCCCTCCCTCTCCCCCCCGCGCCCAAGCCCCGTTTGTACTCACACTACCAGGGCCTCGGCCAATGCTTCTTGCTGTCCATACGCCTTCAAGTCGTAACTCGTCACACGCATTGATCGCGTGTGTGTGGCTTTGTTTACAAATCTTTCCATAGACCTCGGAGTTTTTGTGCGTCTTGTCGACTGTTTTTGAATATTTTCATCCGACCAAATCTGCAGTAAACACTCCACCTCCGCACCACACCAACATGAACCTTTCACCACCATTGTTGTTGTTGTTAAATGTCCGCGCATGGTCCGTCCTTCTATTTACATGTCCGAACAGGCGGACATAACGCTACTGCTGTAGGGCTCGTGCGCGTGCACGTGCGCACGCTCGTGCTCGTACATGTGCAAACGGCTCCGCTAAAGCCCACCTCTTTCAAGCGGGCCGTGGAGGGCCAGCTGGCCCCAGTTGAGCGCGGAGCGGGTGCGCTCACACTACTTAAAGGTACTAGACTTTAGCTGAAAAACCGGTTTTGGCCGCGGCCAAAAGGATAGTGTGATCACGCTCTAAGAGAGACTGTGTACGCATTTACGCACCAGGAAAAGCAGCTTTTAGTGATTATTTCAGAAGCTTAATGTTTAGTTCTGCATACTTTACATGGAGCACTCCATGAAGCAGACCTCCGTTGACCTCCGTGGACCCCCAAAACACTCATATGGGAATATATGCAAGAAAATGTGTCCGTCGTGTGAAGAAGATCTTAGGGCGCACTCACACTGTCCATTCGTACCGTGCTTTAGGGTGACCCCCCCCCCCCCCATGCGGCCCAGGCCTGCTTGTACTCACATTACTTGAAATCATCTGGGCCGCGGATAGAATGCTTCTTGCTTATACGTCGTCGCCCCTCGGAGATTTAGTTTTGTCTGACCTTTTAAAAAGATTTTCATCTGACAAATTCGGTAGTAAACTCTCCACTTCCACATCGAACCACCGCGAACCATTGGGCAGCATCTTTTAATGTCCGTCGCAGGAAACAGACGCATATAAATAGACATCAGGACCACCGTCAATGCTCACGCTCGTGCCCATACATGTGCATCCGTGCTTTACAAAAGCCTACCTCTCTCAACCGGGCTGCGGCCAGCAAGCATGCCGTGCCTGGGCGTGAGAAATTAGATTGTTCATGGCAATAATCGTGCATTTTCTTAGGGTATGCTGGCACTCCTGTCCAAATGCATCGACCGGATGAACCTGTACAACAGTGCTGCCCACTTTGGAGAGGTGGCTGGGGAGGAGTCAGGCGCAGCATGGAAAGACATTCTCAACCTCCTCTATGAACTCCTGGGTAAGTGGGCCTGAGTCATAATTCATGTGAAATATCCACATCTTCTCTTAGCTGTTGACCCTGGGTAGAAATGCAGTTTTAATCTTCTCATGGTGTCTTTAGCGAATCCTCCATCTCTCCTTCACACTTCACTCTTTTTAATCTCACCTCTGTTCTTCTCCTTTCTTCCTTTCTCTTCCATAAACTCCCTCCCTGTTTTCCTCCATGCTACATTTGGAGTTCACAGCTGGTGACGGCCTATGTGTGACATTCATTTGTACCTATTTATGACAAGGGAGTGGAGAGTGAAGCAAAGACAGTATGCCTCTTGTTTACGTCTTTGATAAGCTGCCCTGCCTTTATGTCATTCTCTGAGATCAGTGTGGGCACATTACGAAGCGTTAAGCTGCACATTTGAAGAAATGATAGCGTCATTAGCAAAATGCCAGCTGTCACAGGTGCTGGCATTATCCCGTAGCTTAAAGCTGTGACCCTGAGAAGTTTTATTACGACTTTTTTTGGGGTTGTTTGTTTTTCTGTCATAGCTTTTTTCTTCAACAGCTTCCCTTCAGCTCACCTTGCCTGCCCTTATATTCATCACCTCCCCAGCATGTACTCCCACATGCACGCACATTAAACTCACACGCTCAAAACCCACAAATGCACTCGTCTGGGTACGCTCCAGTCTCGCCTACAGAGGGGTCACCCCCAAGGATGCGAAGGCAGTCTGGTGAAGCGGGATTTGCATGATTAATTGTGCATGTCCTGACCTCCTCTCCTTTCCATAGTAAGACTGTCAGTCTTATCTCAGGGAATACATCTTTTACCATCTAATTGGTTATTCTATCTGTTTAATCATGCTAAATCATTAGTTTAGCTCCTATAGTAATACCTTGTACTTTACATGCACTTGTACCTCTTTATGAAATCTCTTCAGAAATCTCAATCTATTCAGCTCAGATAAAACAAGATTTTCAGGTGTCAAGTTAATAGTAATGGTTATAATGAGAGCTGTCAATCAGTTTAAATATTTAATCGCATGATTGTCCAAAGTTAACTTGTGATCGATTGCAAATTTATTGCACATTTTATCTGTTCTAAATGTACTTTTTTAAAGGGATTTAAAAAAAAGTTTTTAATACTCTTATCGACATTGTAGTGGATAAATATGCTTGCTTTATGCAAATGTATGTTTATTATTATTGCAACAATCCTAAACAAAAACAACTACTGTCCAGAATATTCTCCAGAAGAACCTCAAAGGTACTGCATTCTCAAAAAATATGCCGTTTCAAGGCAATTCATCCGGGCAGTTGGATGCGATGCAAATTATTTCAAGCAGACCCTCATCCTCCACACTGTTAATCGACCTGCAAGCTGTAGCCACCCATTTAGCTATTGCTGTTGAAAGTTTGTAGCAAGAGGGGGAGGGCTCTCTGGTATTTGGGCCTCAACTTAGTCCTGTGGTCGATCGTAAATGCAGATAACTTTGTTGGAGAGAACCATCTGGCAGGGCTTTGAAGCTGAACTTTTCATTCAAAAGAGCATCTTTATTCATTTCTGCTCAAGGACATTTGTTTCTGATTGTTATCGACAATCTTACTGCTGCATCACTTCCTGATATCAATTAACTCCATGTGCCAAATGTGACTGTCGATGCTGGATTCAACGCTCAAACCCTTTTACAGTTCTCTTCATTGAAATGTTGCCAGCACTATTATCACTAAAAGCTCAGTCTGTTCTACTTGAGGTGGTAATTAGGGTTGACTTTCTTTATCACTTAATTTTGCGTATGCTAATGTTAGCCTCAGGTCCTCCTCTCTTTCTCTGAATTTTAATTTCACATTCACATCATGCACAGTGATCACCCTCGCCACTTGCTCTGCGGTGTGGCTCTATCCATGTGTTCACATTGAACAATAGTTTTCTTGAAAAGACGGAATTAAAAGCGATTAGCCACCCATCAGTATCCCTTTGGCACAAAGTGTCGTTAAATGACTTCATGGGCATTATCAGTCTAGTGTCCCTGAATCCTAATGGTGAAAAATGAGATGCTAAAGTAATAAGGAGACTTCTTAATGTCACCATGGTGGCAGAGAAAGGGCACAAGGGAATACCTCTCAACTTTCTATAGAACTGCGTGACTGACTCCACTGTGTCTTCAAAATCCGTCCTTTGTGGCAGATTTAATGAATTTTAATACGTGCCCCTGGACCGGGGATGTCAGACAACAACTTTATGTTCACAGGAAAATGTTTTTCATTAAAATTCATACTGTCTGGAACATCCACTCATCTAAAACTCTGCTGCTTGGATCTATTGAATTTATGTCTTTGCTAAACCTTGTGTCCTTTCTTCAGCTGCACTGATTCGTGGGAACAGGAACAACTGCACCCAGTTTTCCCGCAACTTGGACTGGTTGGTCAGCAAACTGGAGAGACTGGAGTCTTCATCAGGTATTTTGGGAAACACAAAACCCTGGTTACACTGAGTGTCATAAAAACACATTTCTTCTGATTAATGACAATTTTTGCCTGACCCCTCAGGGATCCTGGAAGTCCTCCACTGTATCTTGGTAGAAAGTCCGGAGGCTCTGAACATCATTCAGAAAGGTCACATTAAATCCATCATCTCGTTGCTCTACAAACATGGACGCAATCACAAGGTGGGCAGAAATATAGGGGGTCAGTTTAGTCTGAAAGGTGATTGGCTTCGACTCCCGGTTGAAACCCATCAAACGGGGGTGTTTATATGCTAATGATAATAATGATAATGTTAATATCAAATGTTAGCTTGACTTAGTCACATGCTGTGAAACATGGTTTACTATGTTAGCATACATTGTTGCAGGTGAAATGTTGAGTTGATGCTAGCCTTAGATGAAACTTGGTAAATGTAGAGAAACAATTCCAAGCTGTAAAATACAAGTATATTGTTCAAGTGTGTGTGTGTGTGTGTGTGTGTGTGTGTGTGTGTGTGTGTGTGTGTGTGTGTGTGTGTGTGTGTGTGTGTGTGTGTGTGTGTGTGTGTGTGTGTGTGTGTGTGTGTGTGTGTGTGTGTGTGTGTGTGTGTGTGTGTGTGTGTGTGTGTGTGTGTGTGTGTGTGTGTGTGTGTGTGTGTGTGTGTGTGTGTGTGTGTGTGTGTGTGTGTGTGTGTGTGTGTGTGTGTGTGTGTGTGTGTGTGTGTGTGTGTGTGTGGATTATTTTCTCTTTATTCCTCTTTTGAGTTTCTCAAAAATCCACATGTCCTCTTAGCAGACAAAACCCTATTTGACTGTGAAGCCTTTAGTAGTGGGCATAATCTTTATCCTAGCCTCCAAATCCTTTCTGCTTACATCAGTTCATTAATAATAATAACAATAACTGTTGAATAAAAGTTAACAAGTCCGAACTAGAAAATTGTATTAAAAATCTTTGTCACAAGGACCGATAACTTACGATATTATTGTTCCCTACCATGTGTTTACATGCAGTGGTCAAATGTCACAGTATCTTAATATTTATCCTGTAATTTGTACCAGGAATGAAAGGGCATCCTTGTAAACAACAGCTGTCATTTCACAAGTGGCAGGTGCAAGTCTATGACCGTGTTGCCTCGAAGGCCTTTTACACAGTGTGCATATGTTACAAGCATTGCAGCGTGCATAATCTGACTGAATTAATTATTTAACTGAAAAAAATGTGTGGAATCTCATCACAGTGAGATGAGAGGTTGTGCAACACTTTTATGAAACAAGAAAAATGCTATTAAAAAATGTCCGATTGTTTCTCTCTCTTAGATTCTGGATGTCCTGTGTTCCCTCTGTGTTTGTAACGGGGTGGCAGTGAGAGCCAATCAGAATCTGATCTGTGACAACCTGCTCCCCAAAAGGGACCTGCTGCTTCAGACTCGACTGGTCAATGATGTTCAGAGGTACAGGAAGAGAAAAACCTCTTTATGGTTTTATTCAACAGCTTATGTATAATAAATTGATTGAAATTTTAATTTGTGGGTCCAACAGAATATACTGAATGACTTTTATTCCCAGGTTAACTGGTATTCAACTATTAAACATGCTTTACATCATAGAAGCCTCTTCCCTCTCTTAACACCTCCAGCATGAGGCCAAACATCTTCCTGGGCGTGGCTGAAGGTTCAGCTCAGTATAAGAAGTGGTATTTTGAGCTGGTGATCGACCAGGTGGACCACTTTGTAACCGGCGAGCCGACCCACCTCAGGGTCGGCTGGGCCAACACTAAAGGCTACGCCCCATACCCCGGCGGAGGAGAAGGATGGGGCGGCAACGGTGTCGGAGATGACCTGTACTCATACAGCTTTGATGGACTGCATCTCTGGTCAGGTAGGCCTCTTTTAAGACCAGCACCACAGGCTAGTTTTATGTAAGGGGGATTGGGATTGGAAACCTATATGGATACATAGAAACCCTGCTGTTCACATGGAGCTGAGTTAGAATGCTAAGTGTTTGTTTTACCTCTATGGAGTATGCAATGTGTGAGTGGGTCTTACTGCTTTAACTTTATATTTTTGAGATCAGATCAGGTCCTTCACATGTGTTAAACCCTTAATGTTACAGTAAGTACAGAAATATGTAAGATTTGAATATCTAAACTGGCACTTTTTTAAGTTTTCTGTGTCAAACCAGCAAATACAATTCAAATAAAGGTGAAAAAGGTGTGCTCTGTTTCTTTTGACAATGATCTATTTAGTCTACTTTCTATATTAAAAACTGATAAAAAATATCTTTCTATACAATTGCAGTGAAGTAATTCCAAGGTAGTTGCGTTGTACAAAAAGGAAGTCTTTTGGATTTTGAAGAACTTTGCCTCGACATAACTTACTGTGAATAATGCAGGAGCCTGCTGTTCATTCTCTAGGTTGCTCTTTTCGTTTTCCACATAGTGAAGGACAAAGTCACAGCACTGACAGAGAAATAAATATTCACCATAAAATCTCCACCTAAGACCTCCCCTAAGGACTTTTTACACACTTAATAATTACACTAAATGGACTGCAAAAGTGAAGGCCAGCTTATTTCAGATGTACAGTTGCTGTGCGTTCTAAGCCTACATTCCAGGAAATAACTGTATTGCATTCCTATTGCCAGCTGTTAGTTTGGTGCTTTAGGGCTTTGAGTCCTTGAATGCCCTCTCTCCTCTGCTCTCACCCTCAAAGCATAGCATCTACTTCACCTCTCTTCCCTTCCAAATCTACTAAAAGACCCGTCCGTTTCATGTCATCTTAAAAAGCACTCGTCACGCATCCCTCCATCTCTCTGCTGCCCTCTCTCCTCCACACCCATCATCCCGCCCTACATTTGCAATGACTTTACGACTGTAACAGCCAGCCATCCATCCTCCCTCTCTGTTTCTGCCCCGATGTTGTCTAGGCCGAGTCCCGAGGGCCGTGGCCTCCATTAACATGCACCTGCTGAACTCAGACGATGTGGTCAGCTGCTGTCTGGATTTGGGCGCTCCCAGCATGTCCTTCAGGATCAACGGGCAGCCTGTGCAGGGCATGTTCGAGGACTTCAACACCGAAGGGTTCTTCTTCCCCGTCGTCAGCTTCTCTGCAGGTGTCAAGTAAGGCCCCACATTTATAATCGGGAAATGAGATGAGATGATGAAGCAATCCAAATAGAATGGCTTGTTGTTTTTCTTTGCTGAAGCTGTTTTTATACTTGAGATGCATTTACAGACTGTCCGCTTATGACCGCTTTAAATATAAAGCAACGATGTAGTTTTAAATTAAAAAAGTTACTAAGTTGGCCTCCTGGATCAACTCTAAAAATACCTGTGGTGAAGTTATAATTCAGAATATTATTACATAACGTCCTGCAATGTTATGTAACTGCTCTTCTCAGGGTCCGTTTCCTGTTGGGGGGACGCCATGGAGATTTCAAGTTCCTTCCACCCGCTAGTTACTCTCCGTGCTATGAGGCACTGTTGCCAAAAGAGAAGATGCATGTAGAGCCTGTGAAGGACTACAAGAGGGACCATGACGGGGTCCGTGACCTGCTGGGAACGACCAAGTTCCTCTCTCAGGCCTCCTACATCCCAACTCCTGTTGACACCAGCCAGGTGAGGACAGAACCATCAGGGAAATATTACTTTTGCATCAATAACTTCAAGACACAACAACAAAAAAAACATATATTTTAGTTATACATAAATAATGTATAAAAATGAGAAGTAATGAAATGCAAGAGAAGTTATTTTAGAGGTTAATGTTTGCTTTTTTTTATATTAAATATTCAAAATACTATCAGATGTATTTTTGTGATTATGACAGAGCATTCATCTGTGGTTAATATTTAGATCAAAGACATAACTTTCTTGTACAAAAATACTTGTTTTTGAAGCCTTCAGGAGGTTTCAGGATTGTCTCATGTGAGATCAAATCAGTTCTGTTATAATATATTTAGTTCTGCAGTGGCTCTGAAGCACTAATGCAAAACAAATATAGACTTGATACCAAAGTATATCAAAGCCAAAATAATTAAAATGTTTCTACAGTAAAATCCCCAGGAATCTAACAATTGCATAGTCAGGAGAAAAAAATTACAAGTTTTCCTTTGCTGGCCCGTCGTCTTCTTCTTATCATCCAACGGGACCATCTGTTCTCTCTCTCTCTCTCTCTCTCTCTCTCTCTCTCTCTCTCTGTCTCTCTCTCTCTCTCTCTCTCTCTCTCTCTCTCTCTCTCTCTCTCTCTCTCTCTCTCTCTCTCTCTCTCTCTCTCTGCAGATTGTTCTTCCCCCTCACCTGGACAATGTCCGGGACAAGCTGGCAGAAAACATCCACGAACTGTGGGGGATGAACAAGATCGAACTGGGCTGGACTTATGGCAAGGTAAGTTGCTATCCATCATCTCATTCAACACAAAACACCCTGGATATATTTGGAAAGCGTGGGTGCCTAAGGTCAACTTGAGTCTCTCCAGTAAAATGCATGTTAATGGACCATTACCTCTGATGTGTCTGTCCTTTCTGAAGTTCACCACAGCAGTTTGGGATTGGCTGCTGCTTCAGTTTATTGATATTGGCCTGTTAGTAAACAGAGGATAAAATATTAAATCCGTTACTAAGTAAGAGTAAACAAGAATGAACATTATGTACTTAAATATTCAAAGTGAAATTACTCATTGTGACGAAGAATTAGATCGCAGTTTAGTTTTGCTGAAAACATCAAATCTTTATTTTAGGCATGACTTCAGGTCACGTGAAGAAATACAGGAAGGACGCAAGAAAATGTTTTCATCTTAGCAACGTTTATCAAAAATACTGAAATATCGATTTAAGGTCCCACAGACCAAAAAGTAGATGTGTTCCCGCTGTAAGAAAAAACTAATAAGCACAATTCATAGTGGACATGGTCATAGTGTAGCAAGTCCGACTCAGAAAATGTAAAATACTCAATAAAAAGAGAGGTAAAAGTCTGAGAAAAAGAAAATCCAAGGATAATAAAAGGTTGCACCAAATAAGCTGATTAAAAAAGGATAGTAAATGATTGTACTACTACCTGCTGCTAACTAGAGTGTTTGTTTTACAAGTTCTATTGTCAAGTTCTATTGTTAATATCTTACATATATTCTTTAAAGAAAAAACGAATCACCTCTCTTAATGGGCTAAAACACAAGACACTTCAGGTATGCCCTTTTTAAATTTAAAACTACATTATGAATTTAAAGACACTGAAAAGGCTCAGAATTGGCCACTTTTGGTGACAGATCTACTTAAAACAGTCTGGTTGGTTCTCAGTCATTTTTTTGAATGGATTCAGCTGACACTTTTGTTCAAAGCAACTTATAATAAGTGTATTCAAACCATGAAGATAGTGCCGAGAGGCAAGAATCAAGCAAGTACATAAAATTCATCAAATAACCAATGGTGCTTCAAGTGCTACATTTAAGGAACAATAGATAGTGGAATGTGTTTTCTACTTAAAAGTATGTGCATAACAATACGTGGGGTGACTTTGTGGAACGCACTGGTTGGAAGAAATCAAACAAAGTAAAAATATCAGACAGTTTAAACAGATGTATAAAACAATCATTCTCAGGAGGTATAGAAAGGAGGAAGGGGAATCTTTGGTTGTGCAGTTATGTATAAAGGAGAAATAGAGCTGTTTAGTGGTAGGATGGACACCGGTGGAGAGTTGGTTTATGTGATTGATGTATTGAAGATTTGTATTCATATGGAATAGGGATTGGAAGAGGTTTTAGTCATCCTTCCTGCTCTCTGCAGACTCCAGTCTGTTAGAAGTCTGATGCAAACACTGCCTCTTTTGTCTTGTAGTGGTTATCACAGAATCATTTCCCACTGAGGCCGTCACCACACCGGCCATTTAACAACTTAAATACGAGTCTCACCTCCAAAGTGTATGGCATCAACATTAATTAAGACTGGGTGGAAGCTCCGCTCAGGGGGGTAACTCCGGTCTTACAGTTTATTAAGGACAACATTTAGATCCTTAACAGCTGCTTGGCATATATTTTGCTGTAACAAGCCTCAGTGATCACGCCCTCTGGAGCTGAGTCTCTTGCCACTGTGCCTGTCTCTTTCAGATCTATTAAGACTTATATCATTAAAAACACCTCAGACTCTAATTAGTCTAGAAGTGAGAAACAAACAAAAACCTGCCAATATCTGCTGCCGATAAATCCGGCTGCAGTCCAATTTCTTTTTTCAATTTCTTAAACACTGAGCCACGCCTAATCCTATTTTCCACTGGGGTGTTTTTGTAGTTAAGGATGGACAGGCGAAACGTACTGTAATGACCCCTAACTGCTTTCTTCTCAGGTTCGTGATGACAACAAAAGGCAGCACCCTTGCCTCGTGGATTTCAGCAAGCTGCCCGAAACTGAAAGGAACTACAACGTGCAGATGTCTAGTGAAACACTTAAGTAAGGCTGGGAAGTTCTCAAAATAATCCAATTACCTATTCATGGAACTGCCTCTGCTCCTTGCTGAATGCTGCACGAGAGCAGATTAAGGCTCGGATTAAAGCAGTGCTTGTAATGACTTGAATCTTCTGAGTGGATTCCAGTATTGATTTTTTTAAGACATCTTGGGTCCCAACCTTATTTGAGCAAACTACTGAGTCATCTTACTGTAAAAACTTTTGGCTTGGCTTTATTGAGCCAAGCCAAATGCTCAATTACTGCCATGTATCCACACAGCTATATCCGGCTACTATTCACAGTGTCAACGCTTGATCGACTGAGATTTATCAATGGCTTATGAGCTTTGCTAAAAATATTGAATTCAGTAAATAGATTCTGCTGGGGTAAGGTTGAAACATCAAGTGTGACAGGGTTTGAGAGATGTTATCAGTTATGGTCTTTATCTTCGTCTTTTATCCTCAGGACCCTGTTGGCTCTTGGATGCCATGTTGCCCAGGTCTATGTTAACGCTGAGGACGATCTGAAGAAAATCAAACTGCCCAAAGAGTAAGTTAAAACTTTACTGTATGTTACACTTTATCATCCTCTTAAAGTCATATAGTTAAGGTATATCCCTGTACCAATATGATTATCATATTGACTGGCATGGATAACAGTTGTACTCAGTAACACTTCCTCCTATAACTGTAGGATTGTTGCATACTTTGATTGTAGTCTCTCCACTCTAGAAGACACAATTAATTATACCACTAGTCAAATTTCACATAGTTTCCGAGCTTTTTGTTTGAATTATCTCATCATAAGGATTCTTTTAAAAAAACTTTTTTTTTGTTGAGTGTATGAACCACAGGGAATATACAGTACGCTACCAAACATCACATAAAGTCTCTGCAGCTTTTTTGTTATTTATTTTGTACTGTATTGGTTGTACTTATTTTTTTGAAAATAGTCCTATATATTATTCCCTTGCCATTTGGGAAATGGAAACATGATTTGCATAAACTGCTAAAGTGCTGTTACCTGCGTAATGTTTATTCTGCAGCTACGTGATGTCTAATGGTTATAAGCCTGCACCACTGGACCTCTCTGACGTGAAACTGACTGCAGGTCAGGAGGTTCTAGTTGATAAACTGGCCGAGAATGCACACAACGTGTGGGCCAAAGACAGAATTAAACAAGGATGGACCTATGGCATCCAGCAGGTAATATAGTTACTTATACAGAATGTATTTTATTAGATATTTTGGTTGATACATTTATTTGTATTAAACATTTGTCTTTATCCCACTTGCATGTTTCCTTTGTAATGGAAAGCATGTTTTTCTTGTGTGTGTCAGGATTTGAAGAGCAGGCGTAATCCTCGCCTGGTGCCGTACGCTTTACTGGATGAGCGCACTAAGAAATCTAACAGAGACAGTCTGAGAGAGGCCATCAGGACCATGGTTGGATATGGATATAACATTGATCCCCCAGACCAGGAGGGTACGACCATGTTACTGACACAGCTGACACACAAAACTCCTATGAGTTTAATTGTTTCTGTCAAGTTAAACATTTAGAGGAACAGGTACTAATCAGGCTAATAATGTTTTCATTAAAACAGCTGGAACCCGTTGCCCTGTAATTGTATAATTTGAGATTGATACTGTCAATGATGCCTAAGATTAGCTTAATATCCTGTTGTAGTCAGTTGTCTTCTGTGGACCCAACAAGTGAAATCATGAATTTTTCTTCATCATTTCTGCCCATCCCTAGCCGACCATGTGGTGGATGATCAGAGCATTGAGACCATCCGCTTCTTCCGTGTGGAGCAGACATATGCAGTGAAGACTGGAAAGTGGTACTATGAGTTTGAGGCCCTGAGTGGAGGCGATATGAGGGTTGGCTGGGCCAGACCAGGCTCCAGGCCCGATGTGGAGCTGGGAGCGGATGACCAGGCCTTCGTCTTCGATGGATACAAGGTAAACCAGCTCTGTTACATACTGTACTGTTTTACTTCAGCAGCAACCATTATTTTTCCATCCTTGCTGTTTTACAGCTCAATTTCACTGCGATACTGATTATGAATCAGTATAATGATGAGATACATTTTAGATCTTGGTGGAGTAAATAAATAGTTTAGTATAAAAACATACATTATTACTGACCAATGTTTTGCTTTCTTGTAAAACATTTTATTAATAGAGCTGTCGTAATATCATATAAGATCATATAATAAATGCTAAAAAAACATTTTTCTTAAGGGTCGACGTATGCACGCAGGCAGCCGCTACTTTGGACAACCTTGGAAAAAGGGCGACGTGGTCGGTTGCATGATCAACATGGAGGACAAATCCATGACTTTCACCCTAAACGGAGAGCTCCTGATCACCAGCAAGGGCTCTGAGCTTTGCTTCACTGATTTTGAGACAGAGGACGGTAAGGGTTGTGTAATCCACTGAATTTAAGTGCTAATTCATTCATTTATTCAGTGTTTGTTTGACCCACAGTAGCTGCAGAGGTAGAGCTGGGTTTGTCTGGCATGAGGCAAAACAAAACCAACAATTCAAAAAAGCTAATGAGTTGCAATTTAATGAAACCATTGTGGCATTGGCCCATTACTCTGTAAATGAATCATCCTTCAGGAGAAGACACAGTCAGTTACACTAGAATAAAGTTAATTGATTCAAATTTATTGTTAAAGTTGATGGCCTGATGGATTCTGCTGTACAGAGAGTTTACATACATGACTAATTAAATTAGTAACTCTTGAGGGCACAGAGACCGATCACATCGTTAAATGCGCAATGGTTTTCCAGCTTTCTTCAGGGCAGGAATCTCTCACAGTGCAACAAGGGATGGCACAACTGGATGACATTTTGTTGTTCAGAATAGACCAACCAAACAATTGTCTTGCAAACCCACCAATGCTCCTAATTGTCCTTCAGGTTTCATCCCTGTGTGCAGTATTGGCATGTCGCAGATCGGACACATGAACCTGGGCAAGGACGCCAGCACTTTTAAGTACTACACCATGTGCGGTCTCCAGGAAGGCTTTGAGCCCTTCGGTGTCAACATGAACAGAGAGATCACCATGTGGTTCAGCAAGCGCCTTCCTACCTTTGTCATTATACCCAAAAACCACATGCACATCGAGGTGAGCAAGCATTTTCATTATGTTGCTCTTGGCATTGTCCTGTTATGTTTGTGGCAACAGGGATTCTCATTCAGATCATACTGGTGCGAACATGCAGCTTTGCATGCAACTAATAGCCATCTTGTCACATGAACTCTAGACAATGACAAGAGAATCAGGTGCGGACAAAGTTTTGAGTTTCCCTTTCGTACATGTAGCACACAACAGACGTTTGTCACATGCATTTTCACTTAATTGAAATACTCAGTTCGGTTTAAGCGAGAGGTGGCGCCTGGGTAGAGTGTGCAGGAGGCAGGACATGACACAGATATTTAACTGCAGTCACATAACGGTTTGTTCCCTGATTTAAACTTGATGAAATTACATCAACACACCCACTCGCTAAACGTGAATAGTCTGCACAGTGAACGGTCTTTGTATTAGGGAGCTGGGAGAATAAAGTCTGATATCGTCAGATCCAACTGATTCAGGCATATGTGTTCTAACTTACAGCTCCGGTGGGTAATGTATAGATGATTTCAAGTTTAAAGTACATGTGTGAAACGGACCAGTGACTTTTAAAAGGGCCAATTTCTAGTTTACTCTATGCATACACACATAGTTATTAAGAAAAGTGCCAATGGAGTTGACAGACATGTTGTGACGTGTATGGATCTCTTTTCTTTGTCACAGGTGACGAGGATCGACGGAACGGTTGACAGCCCTCCCTGCCTCAAGGTCACCCACAAGACGTTTGGCACACAGACCAGCAACAATGATATGACTTACTGTAGGCTGAGCATGCCTGTGGAGTTCTACTCTGCAGACAAGATACTGGACGAATCACTGAAACTCAGGTCAGACATCAGCGCTACACTGGAACAATAGCAAAGAGTATTGAGTTGAGATGCAGAAAAATAAAATATGTTTAAGAAGGAAAAAGAATGAAATTGTTCAACTGTTCTAGTAGCAGGTCAGATTGATCAGTTTGATCTGAGTCTCAGCTGGAGTTTATTTGCTTTAACGGGCAAAAAAGAGATGTTTTTCCAAGATCACTTTGTTGCTCTTAAAACCTGCTGCTGTATTTCTGTCTTTGCAGCCATCCTCCCAAAGAAGATGGAACAGTTGACTATGGAAGCATCACAACTGTAAATCAACCCAATTTCTTTAAAGATGCAAATCTGAAACAATATTGTTATGGGTGACTGCTCTCTACTCGCTACACGTCACTTATTGTGCCGATTGTGTGTTTTTCATGGCAGTACTACCACTCAGTGAGAGTTTTTGCTGGACAGGACCCCGCGTCAGTGTGGGTGGGCTGGGTCACACCGGACTATCACTACTATAGCAAGAACTTCAGCCTCAGCAAGACGCGGACAGTCAACGTCACCCTGGGAGACGAAAGGGGGCGGGTCCATGAGAGGTAAGCTTCCTGTTTTCTGTTTTCTAGGATAATATGAAACATAGAAAGAAGGGTTCTGGGTTCTCTGAGGGAACCAGGGATTATCTGGGAATATAAAAAACGTTTCACCTTACAGTCATTTTAGGTAAGGTCATAGAATATTGTTTAAGGACACTGTGAAATATTTTCAGAAATGAATGTCATTTTGATCCGTTTGTTTTCTTGCAGTACATTGTCCATTCATTAGCAACATTCAACACTTTTCTCATTTTGTTAATAGTATGTTAAACATTGCTAATGACAACATTTAAAACAACAAAACAGACAAGTTCAGGTTAATAAAATGATTTCATCCTTGATGTTAAAATGGTTGTTGTCAACAAAAGACCAGTGATTTGCACTGTTGTACTCTGTTAGACATCACAAGTAAGATGACATCATAAGCACACATCTATACACAATATAATATAAAAAATAAAGTACTATACTATACAATAAGAGGTTTAAGATAGTAATAAAGATAATAAAAATCAACACAATACGTATATCATCATTATTACATTTGTTCCCAATCAAACCTATATAAATTCTTTACATATTCTAACCAGCATGGTGAGCTTAGACAAAGTTACCCATAAGCCCTAATTGGAGTGGCACAGCATCTTCGGCTGGAGAACCAAAGACTTTGTTTTGCCTTATCTTTTATCATCCTTTGTTTATCCTCCTTCAGTATTCAGGGGAGTAAATGTGTGTAACAGACTGAATGTGAATGAGGCAACAGCCGAGACAGATCGATGAATGTGGCACATAATGAAAAAATATTGTGCACAAGTTAGTTATTTTTTTTTATCTTTGTTGTCCCGTGGTTGTTCATATTCAAAAAAGATTTATGCATGCCGAGCTCATTTTGTGCTGTTGCTACAGTGTCCAGAGGAGTAACTGTTATATGGTGTGTGGAGCGGACGCAGTCTGCCCGTCTGCCGCCAGCCGCTCCAACTCTGACCTGGAGATCGGCTGTCTGATCGACCTGGCCACTGGTCTTGTGTCTTTCACTGCCAACGGCAAGGAGCTGCCTACAACATATCAGGTAATTAAGGATAACAGCACAGTAGAGGGGTGCAGAGGACTAATGCACAAGGACAGTCTACCTCGTAAAACTTCAGTATGTGCAGCGATTGAATCTCTCTCCTGTGGTTCTACTCTGTATTCATAAGAGTTGGCATACAGTTTTTATTGTCCAATCCATCTGGAGAAAAAGATCTGAATGTTGTTTACATTCAGGTTGTTACTTCTCAACACTCAGCCCTATAACCATTACATTCACAGACCTTTGAAGGTTTTTGTTGTAATGCATTTTTGGGTATGAGGGCACATATTTGTATTACCTGCACATGCTCAAATTATCTTCTCTTCTATCTTTCCCTCAGGTAACGTAAACAAATTTGCTCTGCAATAAATTAGACCTGTAGAGATGCAGTTAGGAAATTAAATAGTTGAACTCTCATCTGTTTTTTAATACCAGAGTCTTAACAAAGACAAACATTTGCTCAGTAATCCTCCTCTTGCATCAATGATTTCAGGTTTTTAACGCATCATATTGAATACCTGACTAGACCACGAAATGAGACCTCCAGAAGCTGCTATAACCCAAGTCTTCTCCTCTTCTTTATCTCTGTTATTGTCTCCTGTTTTTGTATTTTCTATTCACGCCTTGAGGATGTTGTGAATTGGCATTTTTAAGAGGAGAAGCCTTCTGAGGGAATCGAGAGGCTTTTTAACTTGATGAAGCCTTTTGTCCTGTTATGGCTTCAATTGTTTTTCTCTTCTCTTTGTACGATTGTTGCGATCAGTACACCATCTGACACTCATTGAACTTGGATTTAAAACGCCAGCTAATCCACGGGCTTAGAGGGTCTGACATTTGTTGAATTTGCCACCAAAACAGAAACTAGAAAGAGCAGAATGCTGAGCATCAGCTCTGCAACAAGCTGAAATAAGGATTTGAATACTAATAAGGGGTTAGTCTGGGACTTTTGTTTCATTTTGGTGCATTATTAAATCCTTTGATTCAAGGTGATTAACTCTATGATGTTGGTGTTTGCGTTGTTTTTTTTTTTTCTTTAAGGTGGAGCCAAATACCAAGCTGTTCCCAGCTGTGTTTGTACGCCCCACCAGTGCAAACCTCTTCCAGTTTGAATTTGTCAAGATCAAGGTTTGTCTCTTCTCAGATCTAACAGTATGATGTTCTGGTGTGTAGTTGTGGATGTTGGCACTGACAGCAAATAGAAAGTTTAAAAAAAATTGTAATCATCCCAATTTACACTATATCCCTATGTAGAACAATTCGGCATTGAGCGTTTTTCATCTTTAATGCTCGTTATCAAATAATCACACACTAGTCAACTGACCCATATTGGAGGTGTCATTAATGAAGTATTTAGTTCTCTCTGCGCTTGAAATAGTAGCAACTAGAATTACACCATTGTAAAATACATCTATATATAGAAATATAAATATATATATATACTGTTTATATATATATATATATATATATATATATATATATAGACACACACACACACACACTATTTGGATTCATGTGAGGATGAAATATTAATTAATTTAAACCTTTCTTTATTTTTACTGAAGGATCCTGTTTTTGGAATCAAAATATTGATTCAAGAAAGTATAATATTAAAACCAAAAGCACATGGTTGCTTCATTATTTAAAATAGTTTTTCCTTCACCCTCTGCTCCCAGGATGCAATGCCGCTCTCATCTGCCATATTTAACAGCGAGCAAAGGAACCCGGTGCCGCAGTGCCCGCCACGTTTGGATGTGCAGACCATCGTGGCCGTACTGTGGAGCCGGATGCCAAACACCTTCCTCCACGTGGAGACTGCTCGAGTCAGCGAGAGGCACGGCTGGGTGGTCCAGTGCCTGGAACCGCTGGAGATGTTGGCGGTACATATACCTGAGGAGAACAGGTGTGCAACAAGGACGTGATGTCGTCTGAGAACATTAACTGTAAACACCTTTTCATGCTGTGTGTAGGCTGGTTCAGTCCTACAATTTTATTGTGTCTTTACATCATCTAAAGGGAAACTCCATGACAGGTGTTTTATTGATGCAGAGTGAATGGCTCTCCATTAACCCCTTCTTTTCCGGCTCTCTTCCAGGTGTTTGGACATCCTGGAGTTATCTGAGCATGAAGACTTGAGAAAGTTCCACTACCACACTCTGAAGCTGTACGGTGCCCTCTGTGCCCTGGGAAACACCCGCGTTGCTCACGCCCTCTGCAGTCACTTGGACCAATCACAGCTCCTCTACACTATTGACAACCAGTACCTATCTGGCATGCTGAGAGAGGGTTTCTACAATGTTCTTATCAGGTGTGGTACCTGCACTCTGCTTAAGAATAACCTTTTTTTTTACTTATTCCTGCAATTTGGAAAATTGGCTTTTTGTCTTATTTTGAGAAATGAGAGTAGAAAATGTAATGGGAAATACAATAAATGAGAGTGTACAATGCTGCAACTACATTTAACCTTAACTTTTATGCACAAAAAACAACATTTTTACTAATCAGAGAATCAATGATTATTTAATAATTATAACTTAGTACGACATCAGCTGCAGCACCATTAGCTGTTTAAATAATAAAGACCCACACAAGACCACAAGGTAAACTTTTCATAATAAATCTTAATAATGCTTTAGTGTAATTGAGTCTCTTTCCTTCACACAGGGTCAAGAAGTTAACTACACACACACATAATTGGAATAAATCAAACATTGAATTTCACATGTTAACTTTAAAACATCCTGCTTCCATTATCACTGAAAATGCAATTCTGATGGTTTTAACATCCCTGTGGGTGGGGAGTGTTTGAAAACTCATCATCTCAGCAGCTAGACAGGCAATTGCTGACTCACTGGTATTGATCAACAACCCTGTCACTTCCCACAGATATATTATGGTAATGTTGTGCTGTGAGGCTGTACAAATCGTACCAGTTCCACATTTATACCAGTTAGGGAAAGATATTTTTAAACCTAAAACCCTGAGTGAATATTTCCTGAGTATAATGTCCAGTGCCTCCAAATGTGAACGACTGATTCTTCTTCTCATTGCCAGCATCCATCTTGAGACGGCAAAGGAAGCCCGTCTAATGATGAACAACGAGTTTATCATCCCTGTGACGGACGAGACTCGCTCCATCAAGCTGTTCTCTGATGAGTCCAAAAGGCACTCGCTGCCCGGCGTGGGCCTGAGCACCTCCCTCAAACCTCGGGTCAACTTCTCTGCCGTCGGCATCATCAACACCAAGCGTCACCAGTACCTCTACAGTCCCCAGATTCCTCTAGGCAGCCTTAAAGAGAAAGCCATCAGCATGCTCACAGAGGCAGTGCAGGGCGGAGGCACGCACATAAGAGACCCTGTTGGCGGTAGCGTGGAGTATCAGTTCGTACCCATCCTGAAGCTTATTGGAACGCTGTTAATCATGGGAGTCCTAACGAGTGAGGAGGTGAGACTGATTCTCCTCCTGATTGACCCCAACGTGTTCGGAGAGGCCAAGGAGGGTGAGGAAGCCAAGGGGGATGAGATGGTCGTGGCGGGTGAGAAGGAGGAAGTGAGCAAGAACGAGGAAAAGGCCGTGGAGGCGGGAGAGGAGGAGACAAAGGAGAGTAAGCCGCCAGTTAAAGGACTGCTGGAGAAGTCACTACCCGAGTCTGTCAAACGCCAGGTGATGAAAATTTAGATAAAACTAAGTTCATGAATTAATATTCCAAGGTTTTAATTCAGTTCCCCATCATATTTGCCTTCATTCGATTTGGTTCACCAATCCATCAGCAATTCGAGGCTTTTAGGATTTATCTCTCACTGAGAAGTGACTGCATGAGTGCATAGGAAGGCAGTGGGTGAATACAAATGTTCCTATTAATGACAAAAAGCCCACCATGCTGTAAACATTCAAACTTAAGAAACACTGCTTTAATCTTTGCATTATGGAGATAATCTGTTGGAAATGGCAGTCATCTGTGAGGTTCTCACACAGAAACACAAGCTTATATAAAAATGATCTTATTCACAACTATTTCAAACAGACAGAAAGAGAAACATTTACCCTAGATTGCCATTCTTGCTCAATTAATGTCTTCTTTTCAGATGTGTGAGCTGCTGCACTACTTCTGTGACTGTGAGCTGAAGCACCGCATTGAGGCCATCGTCTCATTCTCCGACAGCTTCGTGTCCAAGCTGCAGTTCAACCAGAAGTTCCGCTACAATGAGCTGATGCTGGCGCTCAACATGTCTGCCGCCGTCACTGCCAAGAAGACGAAAGAGTTTCGTTCACCTCCACATGAGCAGGTGCAATATTTGAACAGTGGATGAGAAAGTGTTGACATACAGTTTGAGATGTAATTGGTGTTCAAGGTGGTTTGAGGTATTATTATGGATCAAAACCCCTTAAATGATTACTTGAGCCTTTGACTAGAACAGAATCAAAGACACAGGGTTGTAGTTCTGAGTGCCTTTTAGTTTTCAGTTGTTCCTTAATTTTATTTTCAGCTGGTATTCCCACAGGGTAAATTGGGCTATAAGTAAGGCTAAAGTGAACTTTGATTGAGTGGATAGCTTCCTTTATAAGAATAGGTAGTGGGTGAGTTTGCATTGTTTTCAAGTTTACAGGCCTTGATGCATAGTTAAATCCGTAGAAACAGCATCCATCCACCAATTTATAAGTTACTTTTTAAATAATTGGCAAGGTTCAGTGCAGGTTTCAGTTCGCCCTTACACCACATGCTTGTGTGAAAAACTGCGTCAGCACACCGGAGTGCCAGGGGCTCGGATCTTTGCAGATAACGAGTAGGCCCCATTTAACATCCATATCTCTTTCAGCTTTGTCTCAGAGCCAGAGTAGAGAGGAAGAGAGGGGTACAACATTATTCTTCCTGCCCGTTAGCCAGAAAGTCGTTTTTTTTTTGCTGTGTTCAGATCACTTGCATTTGTGCTGAGTAGAGTTCTCGCATCTAACACATAGGTGCCTTAAAGTAGCAAGCCAAAAGTTTAGATCTGTACCACTGCAAAGCTTTCATGTTGAAAATATGTAATTCCTCTGAACTGTAAAACCTTGCAAATAAGCACATGCCTATAACTATGCTCTGATCCCTGAAAATAAAGTAGTTTAGTGGTCAGCAGCAGGTGTAGACTGTAGGCGACATTCTCTAAGATCGCTGTATGTTCCTCCCATGGTTTATTAAAAAGCCCTGCCAAAAATAGACATCAGAATAGCCTAAGCTGAACGCTGAACTGTATTTGTTAGCCTGAAGAAGCAGCTCATGTATATTTACTCTATTTAAACATACAGCAAACACAGCAGTTTTATAGCTATTCAGAATAATTTACCATTAAAGCTATTTCTAAGTCATGCTATTAAAGATTACTCTAAAGGTTTAAATTTGTACTTGTCACTAGACTTGATCTATGTTTCCTCTGAACATATCAGACATAAACTATCTGAGCAGCCCATGTGGGCACTCACCACAGGAGACTACACAAAATTCTGCTGTTGAGTCATGATTCAAGAATAATAATGCCATATCCTATCTGTATATCATCCAACTTTTAGTCCCCCACACAGTTGCCCTTTTCTCCCTCCCTCTTCCTAGTTGCTGCTTCCTAAATTATTTTATATATATATATAAAACTCCCCCCCTTTGCTTCTAACCCTATTGTTTTGTTTCCTGCAGATCAACATTCTGTTGAATTTCAGTGCAGGGGAGGACTGCCCCTGTCCCGAGGAGATCCAGGAGGAACTCAACTCCTTCCATGAAGAACTGCGACTTCACTGTGGTAGAGTCCAGTTGCTCCTTCAATTGTTTTACATTATATATATACTTACAATATACTTTGTGTGAGAAGGTTTCCTCACTGAGCTGCATAAATACATTCTTGATCTTTGACTGAAAAAAGCAAAGAAGTAGTTTGGGGGCGTCATAAGCACTCATCATATGCCCGGTGTTAAATGGAAGCTACAGGTCACATTGACCCTTGACCTGATCTGGTCTAAATAATGAAGTGTCCACATACAACACTTGGTTCCTTTGATGTATTTGCACTTGAAATTTAAGCGTACTTGAATTTCTGTCTGACAGAAATGTGTTCCCCTCACAGGAATCCCCATCGAGGAGGAGGAGGAAGAGCAGGACACTTCTATAAAAGGTCGGCTCCTGGCTTTACTCTACAAGATCAAAGGTCCACCTCAGAAGACTGAGCAGGAGCCCACAGAGAAGGAACAGGCTGTTCCAAGTATGTACCTCTAAAGACCAAAGAGTAAAACTGCCAACTAACCTGACTAAGCGTACTTACTTGTTTTTGTGAAATTGTAATTTATTGAGAAGCACTGGAAATCTAAAAAGATTAATGAGTTCACAGTCAATAAAAATCTCCAAAAAAGATGCTGACAAGACGTGTCTCACAGTCGTTTAAGCTTCAGAGCAGCGATGGGGCCTGGTATTATAATGGCTAATTCCGCGCAAAACGCTGCACAAAATATGAATAGGTGAATCTTTTACTAAAAGAAAAGACATCATTTGATCGTTGGTAAAGCGATTAGCTAGCTATAGGTCGCTCTTGCAGAAGTATTAATGTATGAAAACCGTTATCATAGAAGCTTGTGTCAAGTGTCACTGCCATGCCGCTGCTAGAGTTATGACGTGGTAAATCAGCACCGACCGTGCCAGAAAATGGATAAACACCGGGCATGAGAGTCCTGCGAGACAGAGCCTGCCCTTTTCCTTGGTGCATTCACATGTCGTTTTGGTCCTGCAACTGCAAACTCAGATTCAGTACAGACTAGCTAAATATAGGATGCTAGCTTGTAGGTTGTTGTTATTGTTTCCTAGTAGAGAAGGGGTTTCGAGAGTGGTAACATGCAGATAGAAGAAGGGGAGCAAGGGGAGGTATAAAGCCAGACATTCGGCCATGCATCAGATGTCAGGCTTTTTCCCAGTACTGTATATCTGTTGACTACAGAAAGACTAACCTGTAAAGTATAAGGACATTTCAAAACTGGCTCGACAGAGATGCTGACCTCCTAACCAATGACTGATGAGCAGGTTGTCCCCTTGCATGGCAGCCTCTGCCATCAGTGTATGATCGTGTGTGAATGGTTGAATGTTGGCACTTTGAGTGGCCAGTAGACTAGAAATGATATGCATATACTGTACCATTTTTTTTAAACATCCAATTGGTATTGGGAATTGAGATTTATCCATCATAAATTATACGGAACATAAGACACGGCACGGCTACTAGTTTAACAAGTTCTTTGCTTCAACCTGCGGTCAGTGGTATTCTTTTCTGCTGCACTTTGCTTTAGGCACGGTTATGTCCTATTTCAAATAATAGATCAACTAATGGACAGCCACTGCAAGACACTCTGTTTGAATTTTAATGCTTTACTCCAGCCTCCCACACCTAGCCTGCATTATTGAAAAGCTTCATAAGTGGACAGATGATTTGATTCAACAAGCATCAGACCTTTTCTACATCAGATTAAGATCATATTGAAGTAGGCAAATAAAATAATGAGTGAGGGAACAAGCTGTTCCTCGTCAAGTCTATTATATTATACTATATATTTTTAAACATATAAATGTTATATTCATGTCAATTATATAAATCTGTAATCCAAATGGGTTTTCTCAGGAGGATGGCTGGAGTCTGCCTTAGAGATAGGATGAGAAGTTCAGCCATCCGTGAGGAACTTGGAGTAGAGCCGCTGCTCCTTTGCTTTGAAAGGAGCCAGTTGAGGTGGTTCGGAAATCTAGTAAGGATGCCCCCTGGGCGCCTCCCTAGGGAGGTGTTCGAGGCACGTCCAGCTGGAAGGAGGCCTCGGGGAAGACCCAGGACTAGGTGGAGAGATTATATCTCCACACTGGCCTGGGAACGCCTTGGGATCCCCCAGTTAGAGCTGGTTAATGTGGCCCGGGAAAGGGAAGTTTGGGGTCCCCTGCTAAAGCTGCTGCCCCCGCGACCCGACCCCGGATAAGCGGATGAAGATGAGATGAGATGTAATCCATAAACTAGTTGCCTGTTACTCCCATCTTGATTTTCATGACCATGACTTCCCAATTGACAGCTTTGATATTTTGAAGAAGCTACAATTAACAGTACAGCCAATTTGATGTTTGGTCTTTGCTGAAAACACATCTTGGATCAGCTATGAAATGTCTTTATAAAAAGCTCTATGTTGACTGTGTGCAGCCATTTGCAGGCTAGCTTGCAGACAGGGTAGTTTTTTGAGTTGTTAGTGATGACTCCCATGCCACTTGTCCCCATGTTTTAGACGATGCAGAGGAGATGTGAATCTGCAAGACATTCCCTTCCAGGGCAGCTGGCTCCCTCCATCTCTCACTCTTTTTATCTCTTGTCTCTCATTAAGATTCAGCTTGACTCCGACCCTTTGTTTGCCACTGATGTTTGGCTGTTTGACTTAAACACTCAAAGTTCAGCGACAGCTTTGGAATAACAATGTTATCATTTGGAGAGGTGCAAGATTGGGCTACGGCCTCTTCATTTATCACAACAGTTCACTGAGTTCCTCCATAGTTATGCCCGATTTTATTGTAACTTGTCTGTGAGATTAGAGTTTGATGAGACCATTAAACAAAGTTTCAAAGGATCACTCAGACCTAAACTTCAGTTTCCTTTTCATCTCTCTATAAATCTTTCCTGGCATTTTTGTTCTTCTATAAATGCACGAGGAAGAGAAATGTTATTCCTTTTTTTATTGTTAAACCTATTTGTGGTAACCAGACTCTTGCCAGATGACTTTTGTGCCGCCTTGCTTCTGCCTTGACTCCGCCTAGCTCCACTCAACCCTCTGGATTCGCTCCATAGGAAAGTGATTTCTGGGTCCACAAAAAATGGTCAGACCAATCAGGACCGCCGGGCGAGGTTTTATAGATGTGACGTAGCAGAGAAACAACTGTGGCGGCCCGCATCAAGGAAGCAGACGTCAACACCAATGCTGCTATTTCATCTGTGTTGTCCAATCTAGCGAATATTTATTTTGTATTAAGAACACGAGAGAACAGTTCTGAAGGCTTTTGTTAGTGGAAACAATGTTGGCTGTTCTGTTTGGCTTTTCCCTGCGTCGTTCTCATCAGCGTCACGGGTTGGTTTTGATGTGAGTGGTTGATGTAGCACGGACGGACAAGTGGTTCATCCAAATGTATGCAAGGATTGTTGATGGGGCTCAGCCTCCTGAAATCGCTTTCCTATGGAGTGATCCCAGATGGATGAGTGAAGCAAGGCGGAACGAAATTCATCTGGCAAGAGTCGTGCCTACGTTGTGCCTGGGGAAAAGAGCCCATAGCTGTTTCTCAACAGTCCCTGGAAACAGTTTCAGACATTTTTCAGAATCAATTGTCTGAAGGATAGGCAAAAGTAAATCATTACTAACCTTTTATATGTTAACTTCCTGCAAAAATCAACAATGAGTTTTGTATTGTTGGGAACAGGGGTGAAAGGGAGCAATACAATCTTGTTTTACACATTGAGGGGGCGTCCATACGAATGGGGGTATTTGTGTTTCTCTGCAGGGTTTGGCCTTTCATCCACACATAACCACGGTAATTGGCTCCTGAAACCGGAGTATTTTGTAACCAGAGTCCAGGCTAAACTTCTTCGAAAAAGTCCAGTTTTAGCAGTCAAATCCGAGGAAAGCCGCAAATTGTCGACATTGTTTGACGGCACACTATAGACTTACACTTATGTCTTTTCTTCTGACATGAGTAAAGAAACATATACACTGTACTTATGCTTGACTTTATTTCCGAAGTAAGCACTTTTTGCTTGGCTGTGGATTTTTTAATGCTGATTATACAAAAGTTTTCTGGCACCTCTGCACCTCTTGAGCTCCTTATTAGATGCTCTCTTCATGTGGATGACCACTCATTAGCTCTTCCACCTTTCAAACACACCACACATATCATTTTTGATTGTACTGACTCACTAGATGCCTTAAATGTGAAAGTATAAATTTAATAAGCACAGTGCTGCTGGCAGCCAACAAGCTGCCCTCTGATCAAATCATATAAGTTTGATTATGAGCAGCTTTAACCCTGTCTTTAGACCCTAACTCAATGCTGAGAGTGTGAGAGAAACGTCCACTGACCTGGAGCAGATCTTATGAGCCAGCCTCAGCATTTTGTTGTCTTCCATAGAAATAATGTTTTTTTCTGATTATTGGACTTTCCATTCTAATAGGTACTGTATAAACCACCTAATGTGGTGTTTTTAAGAGAGAGACTGTACTTCAACACAGTGATTCTATATTCCATATCCACACTTTTATAGTCCTTTTTTCCCCTTATATACGTGTGTGAGAGTATCTTTTTGTGAATTTCCTTGATTCATACATAAAATAAAAGAACTACCCAACAACTGTAAATCTGGCACATTTTTGCACAGCATGTTATTATAAGGCATAGCATAAAGCACAGAGAACAATTGACAAGAGCTGCTGTCTGCTCTTGGCTCTTTGTTAATCCCCTTCCAAGCTCCGATTAGTTTGTTCAAAATCGAAGAACAATGCTGTTTATTGATGCTGCTTTATTCACATGCATTTTTTAACTGCATTAAACAACTTTTAATGTCAGTATTTCCAAATGGCATTGCATGATTAGAGTTAGTGTGATCTGTAGTGGTGATCTCCACACCACTTAAGCCTTAAGCCTCTGATTGAAAAGCTGCACTTACTTACTGCCTCTATACCATTACTAACAGTGTGGATGTCGAATTCTCATTTCTCCAGCCAACCTAAAGGAGCTGATCTCCCAGACCATAACCAGCTGGGCCCAGGAGTCTCACATCCAGGACCCAGAGCTAGTCAGAGTGATGTTCAGCCTGCTAAGGAGGCAGTATGACGGCATTGGGGAGCTGCTCCGGGCCATGAAGAAATCCTACACCATCAGTGCGGCGTCTGTGCAGGATGCTATAAACCTGTTGGTATCTCTGGGTCAGATCAGGTCACTGCTGTCAGTACGCATGGGCAAGGAGGAGGAGAAACTCATGATTGATGGACTCGGGTAAGAGTTGCAATAAACACAGTGCCTTTGCTCTCAAATTTAATGCGATGTAACTGTATTGAAAAATAATTATATATATCACTACACAATTGTACCTTGTTGCACATAATTTGCCTCGGTTGGTTGGCTTGGGATGTACAATACTTCATGACCTTCACAAATCGTTTTCTCGTGTTCTCAGCGATATCATGAACAACAAGGTGTTCTACCAACATCCCAACCTGATGAGAGTGCTGGGCATGCACGAGACTGTCATGGAGGTCATGGTCAACGTGCTGGGAGGAGACAAGTCACAGGTACGAGGGCGGGATCACATGTTGACATTTTTATGCCCCGCCGGGACTTTCTGTATTAGCTGGGGTCAGTACAACCCAGTGCTGTCAAGTTGTTGCCATCAAGTAAATAGTTGACAAACCCTCGCAACTCCAAGGTCCACTTACATGGTTGATCTGGAGCTTTTACACAATCGTCATTGACAGACTGAGTTTGCTCACTTGCCATGGGACTGTTGATGTTCAAACCTTTTATAAGAGACCTCCAGGACCTCCTATTCATGTCCGTAGTCTTTTTAAAGACGTCACAAATGGCAGCTGGTTGGTCTTCACCTTTAAGCCTTATCCCCCTTTAACTTATTGAGGAGTCAAGGAACTGTGTCACTACTTAGACACTTAAAGGTTCACATGTGGAATTTTTCACCTCTTGGAGCACTATGGAGACTTTTTTTAAACCAGTGGGACCTTGTTATTATGCATTAATTCACTCATGCATGTAGGTGACATGATACACATCTCTGCCAATGGTTCGAACTGAGGAATCCACTTTCAGTGTATGTTCCTAAACCTTAATACCTGTCACCTCAAAAAGATCTGACTCCCAAGTTAGTAAGATCTGATGGGCCCCGAGCATCCAGTACTGAACCGATCTCAAACAAGTCATCAAATCAGTCACAAATTTGTTATAAGTCACATTTTCTTAATCATAAACCTAAGATACTTTGTTCTTTTAGATGTCAGGGACTCGAGATGTAGAGTTTTTTACCTGCAACTGTTTGACTGAAAAGCCCTGGCAGAGGCTAACCTTTCAGTTCAGAATGAATAGGTTGTATACTGATCTCAGTAAACCATTGTATCCTAAGCAGGCAAAGTAAGCCAAGACCAACAACCTAATACTCAGAAAAACCCCAAGGGTAACGGAGGGGGCATAGGAGGGCAAGAGAGGGGTGAGAAAGAGACCTCTTGCGCCTGTCCTTTTTGGGCATTGCTGACAGAAGCTGGAAGAGATGGTTGTGATTTAATGACACGTCCAGTGCCAAGCATGAATTAAACCTCCAGACAGAAACACCTCAGGGGGACATTCAGGCCTTCACATCTGACTCTGGCAGTCTTATCACGAAGCCTCGGACATAAATTCCAGACCAGTTTACCGCCACTTGATACGTGCACTTCACTTTGTGTGGCCTTATAAAGTGGCATTACCACAGCTTGTAAGTGTATACAGTTTACTCTTACAATAACATGTTGATAATATGTTACAATTCTGTGATATATAATCAAGATTTAAAAGCAACACACTACCGAAAATAGAGTTTGAGAATGAGTTTTATACTTTTCACCTTTTAATAAAATGTGCTCATCGTTAGCACACAGCTAGCATTAGTGCTACAGTAGCATTAGACTTTTCACATGGCTTTAACACTTGGGAAGTTTAACAGTTATAAAAGCCAACTTGTCTGATAATGAGTGTGATTTTCTGTCTGGGTAATATTTGCAGAATATAAGTTGCCGGAGATAAGGTGTGGATTTTACTCCCTCTGGTATATTTCCATTCCTCTGGCAATTTACTTTAATCTCCGGCGGGGACAAAAATTACTTCCCCATTAGATTTATGAATTATGATGAACCTACGAATGAACCCACTCTAGAATGAGGATGATGCAGAGGTAATATGCAAAAAGGCTTGGATGTGAAATGATTTTCCACTTGTTGTGTTCTGAACAGAAAATCTATTTAATTTATTGACTGCACTTTAAGAACCAAGCATCCTCCAGACATATCAAAATAGATTACGATTTCCCTGAGCTCCTGCAAAAGTTTATTTGAGGAAAGGCTTGTTCTCATCTTCAAAAATGTTGGCTCATACAGTATAGATTTTGGAGAATATTTAAGCGTTTCAGATTCATATTAAAAACTGAGGGGCTGAAACTCCCAAAAGTATGCTGCTGTCGAATTAGAATCAGGCCTGGAGATATCTGAAGATTATACGAATAATTAGTCCTGGAACGAGTTCTGTTGGAAGAACATATTCTGATAATTGAAATGTATCCCAAAGGGTTATTAGGGACAGGATGCATTTCTTATAGTCGCATTATACCTGGCCAAAATCCCAGACAAACTCATGTCTAAGGATGAATATGTCTTTAAAAACTCTTGGCTGCAAGCAAGACAGCTACTGGAATGGAAATTGCTGTAGCCATAACCTCCGACAGAGGACGACTGAACTGTAACCCTGTCAATGGAATAAACAGTATGAAAGAGATTGACACCTTTGACTTTGGTGTTTTAAAGTGTTAATTTGGGTTCTCCAAAGTCACACGATAGCACAAACTAACTGATCGAGACTGCATTAGACCAGAAACTCATGTGTCCTGCAAGGTAAAATTAGCATTTTTGTCTGGTTGCTTTGAAGAGAACATACAGTACTGTACATGGATATAATGACTTCAGTTTCCCGCTGTAAAGGACTGTCTGACAGAAAGATAAAACTTTGAAAATATTCAAAATAAAGCGACATTTACTTTTTTGGCTAGATAAGTACCTCATTCGATCCATCAACTATCTCTTTAAGACCATGACATGACCAGTATCTGAAATGGATGGATTATATATATACGTGCCCATATGATGTCCAGGAAAAATGTCAAATGTAGTGGGTTACAAGTATAATGTTGCCCATGTCAAGCCCTTCTTTTTGCCTGAAAATGGAACAAAATAAATACAACTGATGGTCTGTTTGGAATTTAACACGTCTCTACATTAGTTTTTCCTTCTTGTCCACAGGAGATCGCCTTCCCCAAGATGGTGGCCAGCTGTTGTCGTTTCTTGTGCTACTTCTGTCGTATTAGCCGCCAGAACCAGAAAGCCATGTTTGACCACCTGAGCTACCTGCTAGAGAACAGCAGTGTCGGGCTAGGTAAGAACTGATGGGTTCACAAAATGAAAGATGAAATACAATCTACTCCCCTATTCCTCTTATTCTCCTGACAGTTCCCTTACAGCATGCTCTTCTTTTACAGTCAGTGTATATTCTGGGAGAGGAAGACAGGTTTAGAAATGTATGGAAACATGTACATAAAGGATGAGCAGAAGGTTGGGGGTGAGATAAAGTTAAAAGGGTATAATGGAAGGGAGACATAGAGAGAGAATACATAAAATGGTTTCCTTGACATTTTGAAATCTTCAAGTATTTAAAAAAATGCCCCTTTGCTGCTCTGAATTATTCAAAATGTTCACTGAAAAACCAGTAGGTGCCTCTGGGTGGAAGTTTTTTCAGCTACAATATTTGAAGTGCAGACACAAGCGTATCGCCCACACTATGCCAGGCTATCAGTTAAAGAGTGAAAGGGGCAGAGAAGAAGGCAGCTGATGGAGAGAGAAGAATAGCAGAGAGGGAGGCAGGAAAATGGGGGTTATTTTGTCATGCAGGGCAGGACTGTTGAGTCACTGGGCTCCGGCTGCTGCTGTAAACTAAAGCTCCTGCCTGTGAGAGAGGAGAGGTTCTCATGGTGAGGAGAGGACATATGAATGCAAACACACCGGTTTGTTATGCCTAACATGAAACATTTGATATTTGCTCACTGATAAATCACATATGTCAATGTGAAGGTTCAGGGAGATGTGTTTTGTTGTTTTCTGGTTCTGTTTAAAACTTGCCTGCATGAAGGACATAGTAAAAAATTATAAACCAATCGCTGGTATCGCTTTTGATGTAATTTCACAGTATTTGCCAAGTGGGAATGTAACAATTAATGTAGGCAGTGAGTGTTTTTGCACATTGAGTCGCAGAGGATTAATTAACTTATAATTAATTGACTGCACATCAGTGTATTTCTGTGACATTTTTTTGCCAAGTTACTTACTGAAAAGTGACTTGTAGTAGATAGGAGACACAGGCATCATTAGGTTTGCAACTCTAATTTAGTGTCAAATACTACTCAAGTAATATAGCTTTGATGTGATAAAGCATTTTGAATAATTCAAAACAGAAAAATCAGAATGTAATTTCTGATGATCCCTTCCCATTACCTCCTACTCTGAACTGCTAGAGAGAAAGTAGAAAATATCACAATAGCATAATGTAGATTGACTGCCCCCTGTTGTTTAGTACAGGACGTTTGAAAAGTTTTCTCTGTGTGTGTGTGTGTGTGTGTGTGTGTGTGTGTGTGTGTGTGTGTGTGTGTGTGTGTGTGTGTGTGTGTGTGTGTGTGTGTGTGTGTGTGTGTGTGTGTGTGTGTGTGTGTGTGTGTGTGTGTGTGTGTGTGTGTGTGTGTGTGTGTGTGTGTGTGTGTGTGTGTGTGTGTGTGTGTGTGTGTGTGTGTGTGTGTGTGTGTGTGTGTGTCTGCGCGTGTGTGTGTGTGTGTAGCCTCTGAAGCTATGCGGGGCTCCACTCCGCTGGATGTTGCAGCATCGTCAGTGATGGATAACAACGGCCTGGCTCTGGCCCTGGAGGAGCCTGATCTGGAGAAGGTTTGTTACTTTAGCACACAAACAAACACAATTGAGACTGCAATTTTCTGTATTCATGCCATTATTGATCCTTAAACCATTACTATGAAGTGCATCCACCGGTGGTTTTACAGTATGCACTCAAGGTATTTGTTGTTGTAGCAGATTCATTAGTATTTAACACTCACTTAAGTCTATCATATGACTATTTCAGCTACTACAGATTATATATAACTGAGATTTTGATGAACACTTGATTGTGTTATATCATCTAAATGAAGAAATGATGATTAGTATTTTCTGTGATATTTGCAGATGAATTTGCATTCTAAATAACTGAAGTGCTTGTTTTATTACTTCTGCTGACTAATGGTGAAAGTGAGTCAGACTATGGAAACCTCATGCCACCCAAGTGTTCTCAGTGAAAAATGAAGTACGATTTTGTGCCATTCAAATAAGCTTGCTCAGCAAATGCTTTCAAGCTGTCACTGACACTGACACTGTCTGACTGTCAAAAAGACAGAGTGTGTAGTTATAATACCCAGGAGTGAAACAGAATTGCATGTGTGTTTGTGGGTGTGTAGGTGGTAACATACCTGGCAGGCTGTGGTCTTCAGAGTTGTGCCATGCTGCTTGCAAAGGGTTACCCAGACCTCGGCTGGAACCCTATAGAGGGAGAGCGCTACCTGTCCTTCCTGAGGTTCGTCGTCTTCTGCAATGGTATGTCAACTTTCATACTGAGCGCATGATGTAATACAGTAAATACAGTAGACTCTGACCTGTCCTTCTGAGTTTAACTCAAATCACCTCCTGTAAATACCTATCCCCTGCCCTGCTGTATTTGTTTACCAGGTGAGAGTGTGGAGGAAAATGCCAATGTGGTGGTAAAGCTGCTGATCAGACGTCCAGAGTGTTTTGGCCCTGCCTTAAGGGGAGAGGGAGGTCAGGGTCTGCTGGCCGCCATGAAGGAGGCCATCAAGATCTCTGATGATCCTGCCCTGGACCTACCCAAGACCTCCGCTGTGGTCCCTACTGGGTACGAACCCACACCAGTTTCTTAAACTATTTTGTTCTAGTCTGGGTCAAACAGCCTGTGAATCAGCCACTGTGTCATTGAGAGACACTAATCTAGTGATAAAATCTCCTATTAACTCTGTCCCTGCGGTGAATTGTGGCATTTAATTAGATTTGCCTGTGTGTTTCTGGGCTCAGCCAAATCAGCGTTATTCATACCTATAACACTTGTTAATAGTGTTTTCTCAGGTTGAATTTAATATATTGTTCATTCACATTATTGAGAATACACCGAAGACTTCTTTGTCTAAACCTGGAATGGAAAAAAGTGTAATGCTCTTGGTTTGAATGAGAAGTTTTATCATCTGATTAATGAAAGGTCTCCTACCAAAACCAGGAAACCCTCATTTACTTTCTTTATTTAAACACTGTGCAAAATACCTTTTTATTGAAGCAGGTTAGTTAAAGTTTTCCTCCAGACATGTTGTGACAAAAATACTCTGATTGAATTATAATAAGTCTGATATGGTTTTAACACAAAACAAAGTTCTTATAAATACTTTTCAAAAGACATCTATTCATTCTCCTTACGTACAAACATGAGAATGCAAATGTGATTCCTTTCAAAACTTTAATATATTTAACTGAAAAATATTGTCAGTGTATGTTCACTGGAGGTTTTAAGTTTTTATGTCACACTTATGCAAGTTGCGTAAACAGATCTTTTTCTTTTTCATCCATCTAAGCAGCACCTAAAGCTATGAACACACACACACACACACACACACACACACACACACACACACACACACCCAGCATCCACTCATTACACTTGTAGGCATTATTAGTATAGGTGAGTTCGTAAATTGACATAATGCTTGCATTGTTGGATTTTCTATGTTGTCTTAAGAGTTTATGTTTGACTTTCATAGTGGCAGACAGTGTACTTAATGAACTGTCATTTCAAGAGGGTTGAATGTTCATATGACTTATTGGTCTACTAATTAGGCTATGAGGTTTCCATTCACTCAAAGTATCATGCCATCGGTGTTGAATTCAAGCTGTCGGAATCGGTAGAGAAAATGTTTTCTGTTTTTTGATACTCAGCCATAGTCTTGAATTGCCTTCCTAAATCATAACTCTAATATAAACAGATGATATGGAGATAGTTGTCTGGTTAGAGATTTAGGAGAAAATAATATAGCAGCCCTGACACTAATGTGATGTGTTAAGCTGTGTAGAACGTGTTGAGGCCTCGTCTGCTCTCATCAATATGCAGGGGCTGTAATCCACTGGCTGCATTTTAATGGGGAAGGTTATTATTACATGAAGTGAGCAGAGGGACTGTGAAGCTTGTCAAAATCATTGTGTCTAGCTCTGTAAGGAGACCATGATTTGTACCAAAGCATTGTCATAAAGGCCACAAATGTGTCCATTTATTGCTCCTCTGGTGCTCATTTTCTTCTTAAACTACCTTGTAGAATATCTGTTTTCCAGTTTCCCAAAATATGTTGTCACAGTGACATAGTAATGTTTTTGTGTTTTTCAGGTCTGGTGAGGAAGAAGGAGAAGTTATTCACATGGGCAACGCCATCATGTCCTTCTACTCAGCTCTTATCGACCTGCTGGGACGCTGCGCTCCAGAGATGCATGTGAGGAGCTTTTTTCATCATGCACATACTCAGCTATCAAGATCCTCTATAAGAGAGGCCACTACAATGACCTGAATGAAATAGTGAGATGAATATTTCCCATATTACAGCTTATCAATGCGGGTAAAGGTGAGGCACTGCGTATCCGAGCCATCTTGCGCTCTCTGGTTCCCACGACAGACCTGGTGGGAGTCATCAGCATCCCCCTCAAAATGCCTGTGCTTAATAAAGGTATGTTTGTCTGGGCGACAGATTTATTTGCTTGCTTCATGAAGTCATGCATGTAGATGTTGATGGTTGAATAGAAAACAGATTTAAAAGTTGAACTAACTAAACTAAGTTGAACCATGTGCAGCAAGTAAAACAAGCAATGTTAATTTTGCAAATCTAGTGGGGAAGATATCAAATACAATGGCCCAGAAAAGCATAAAACTGATTCAGGAAAATGGTCTTTGAACTCGATTCAAGGCTGAAATTGGTCTCACACACAGAACACTGATAAAACATTTTGATTTAAACCCAGTATACAAACATAAGCTGCTGTGTATATAATAGGAATGAAAAGCTACTCCGTAAGACAGTAAATCTGTCATACAAATACTGTATGTAACCATTCATCTGTGACATAGACATCTATTTAAACAGTAGATAGCCATATCTACTTTTGACTTTGCTTGTTGACATCCTACGCAGCCGCCGAAGCTGACGGAGATCATAAATGTATTAAGAGAAATGGAGGATGAAGCAGCCTGTTTTGAAATCAGAGCTGTGGCAACATAAGTTCTTCCTGACGTGTGAAAGTGAGAAGACAACACACCAGACAAAAGAAGTGTGCAAATATTGTACAAGAGCGTTGAACTACACAAACAGCTCAACCGACATGATGCAGCGAAAAAAAGGCCAAACCACTCTGACAAGCCAATTTGCAACCTCGCTCACCAAAACGAGTACACAGTGTGTACACTGGTGTTTATATGAGGCTCTTTTCTGTAGTTGACTATACAGGATTTCAGCCTCAGAGATCTCAGCTGATTCTTCTTCTTCTTCTTCCTCTTCTTGAAATTCCAAACTAGGAACACAGGCCGAGCCTTAGGTTGTGTTTTAAATTCAATCATTGCTTTTGTTATTTAAAACTAAATATGTTGTCTGTTCAGCGTCACTTTTAGAGAGAAAAGGAAATATGCACTGTTTTGCAGTTTATACCTCAGATAAAATAATTATTCAGTTTTTAATTGGTCTTCAATCTCATTTTGTTAAAAAATAATTGTGAGAAAATCATATCGTGAACCCAGTATTGTGTATCGAATCGTGAGTTCATCCCCAGTATATAATAATCCAAATTTTTCAACTGAACTAATATGCCGCGTTACGTAACTGCCTTGTAATATGAAAAAAATAGGTGGCTAGGCTGTACTGTGAGTCAAGCAGCCAGAGCACTTAGGCAACTGAGTAAATTAATATCTCTGCACTTTGAAAATCTCCGCTCTGCGAGCAGGAGGTATATTATGAAACTGACTGTGTCCTACCAACCATGCATCTTCACACCAGAAAATGAACTCCATATCCAATTTTCTTTTGACATCTTCTAATAGGAAAGTCTTAAATGACTGAACCCATTTTGGTTTTGTAATAACTTTCCACAGTTTCTCATGCCTGGAATCACTTTTACCTTAAAAACACCCGTAATGCTTATTCACACTGTTCATATGTTTTGTTTCATACCCTATGTATCATTTGAGACTTTATTAAAAATTCGCTTCTGTAAGTGAAATAGACTTTAAGAGAGAGTCAGGGAGTACAAGGACAAGTATCAGACTAAATAGAAATAATAAATACATTGTTGACAAATGGCACCACGACCTGAATATGTTTCATATTTAACCTTCAGATGGCACAGTGACAGAACCTGACATGTCAGCCTGTTTCTGTCCGGACCACAAGGCCCCCATGGTGCTCTTCCTGGAACGAGTGTACGGCATTGAGGACCAGAGCTTCCTGCTCCAGATGTTGGAGGTCGGCTTCCTGCCGGACCTCCGAGCCTCTGCGTCTCTGGACACGGTGAGTGAGAGGAACCCCGAAAAAAACTTTTGCCACATCTTCTTTAACCTTCAACATTTTGATCTCACCAAAACAGTTGTCTGTGTTTCTTAAAAAAGTACTTTTTAGTCTCTTTAGCCTGTAGTTGCACAAATGAAGTGCTTGCTGCTAGCAGGTGTAAAGTTGAATATTTGTTCTTTCAATCTCTGTTTCATCTCTAACTCAAATGGTGTTTTTGTCATCTGGTGATAATCCCAGTACACACAGTTGAGTTTGAGTTTCTAGTTTGCTCATTAGATGTGTGACAGAGGCAGATGATCTAAAATCATCAGGTTAGACGTCTTCTCATTTTCACATGATCAGCATTCAGACAGTCCTTTTTTATGATATTTTGACAGGCAACAGAATAAAAACAAGTGTTACGCAACGTTGAGCAACGTTGTAAAAATATGTTCACCGCTGCCTCTTAAGAAAACAATTCCCTATCAAACAATGGGAGTATAATAAAACTAAATAATGAACCCAGACTTGAGTAATATGTGTACCATTTACCCCTGATCAATTCATTAAACCAGGTACCAGTACTGTACCAATTCAGTTTGAATTTTCTTTCTATTAGGCCCAGAAAGGAGACTCTCTGTCTCCCTGTTACTCTATATGTGACCTGTTCAAATGTAGCCTTTTTTGAGATCAATTCAGTCCATTCCTTAAAACAACAAGGGCCGGGTGATTTCCGGTGTCTTAGTATTATTCTACATCCCTATGTCATAGGCTGATGGACCAATATTCACAATGATATTGTCCTGTAGTATATCCAGAATACATAAAGCTTGAGATTTCAAACAGATTCAAACAGTCCTGTATGTCTTGTACTACAGTATAATACTCCTTACTACGGCAATATGTGAATCACCATTGAACTACTTTTTCACCATTCTCTGGGAATAATAAGCACCGTTGACATTAATATCAGCTGAATTAAATTAAAAACTGGATGAAAAGAAATGGGTTTTAAAATACCTTTTATTTAGTCAATGCCCTTTTAAAACTTCTCTTCCCAACTGTGGCACCTGGGAAAATAAAGTCTTTTCCTCCTTCCTCCTTCCTGCTCCTTCTACCCTTAACTTTTTTTCTACCCAAGAACCACAGAATGTTTCTTTCTGCTTTTTCTAGGAGCCTATATTCACTCCCAATGTCTCAATCTTCACAAGTGAGATTATGTCTACCGTGCCTCTCCATCCTTCACCTGACTGTCCTGTTCTCTGTTCCACAGGAGGTGCTGAGCACCACTGAGACGGCACTGGCCATGAACAGGTACATCGGTTCGGCCCTGCTGCCTCTGCTCACTCGCTGTGCCGCCCTCTTTAGCGGCACAGAGCACTACGCCCAGCTGATTGACTCCACACTTCAGACTATCTACCGCCTGTCCAAAGGACGCTCGCTCACCAAAGCTCAGAGGGATGCAATCGAGGAGTGTCTGCTGGCTATCTGCAAGTAAGGCCCGCCGAGCTTTGTTCGGAGTCAGCTGAGGGAAAAAAGTAGAGTGGAGCTGGAGATTTACAGAGACTGCACCTTGTTATTTTTAGAATGGCTTGTCTCAGGCTCTAGTGTAACACATATTCAATTTAATTCATGAAGCTTTATCTGTCTATGGGGGGCAATTGAAGGGCACATAAGGTCATTGTAGATAAGATAGTTGTGCATAAGACACAAAACAAAGAAACAAAACAGAGAAAGAAGAAGCAAACAAGTGAAATCGACAAACTGCAGGAAACAATGACATTAATTCTGATTATGATTATTATTAGATTAGTATTCTAGTATAAAGGCAATGTAAATTTAATCTTCTTTTAAACTCAAATTATATATATATAATTATATATATTACATTTAAATGGGAATTCATTCTAAGAAATGACATTAGGTTGTTATGGCACATAGATGTGTAGTTAATGACAAAGAGTAATATTGTCGTACTATTTTAACAATTTCAGCTTTATCTGGGCCAAATTTTATATCTGCAACATTATACTTTATAGACAGCCTATTTGGTCGTACAGAAACAATGATCACACTGATGAATAAGGATTTTGGCCGCATAGCGTTGGCAGCCATTTTGAACATCTTTGGCAGAGTTTGAACTCTGTTGATCTTGAATGAATCATGCAGCTAGTGTATTGTAACTAATGATATCTAGGTAGTACTCACTGCATTTGTAGTTTTGGTTTAAATCATGTTGTTCTTATATTTCACAGGCACCTGCGTCCCTCCATGATGCAGCAGCTGCTCAGACGGCTGGTGTTCGATGTTCCCATGCTCACGGAATACTGCAAGATACCTCTCAGGGTGAGACACTGGATTTTTTTAATTTTTTTTTATCGGGTTATCAAAATGCAAAACATATTCAATCAGTAAGGATACATTACACCCATTTTCTCCCTCCCCCCAGAACAAAAGAAGGGGTGGTGAACAGTAATTATACCAACAAAAAACAAGTAAAAATGGACATTTAGAGGAGGGAATCAAAATGCTTGGGGGAAAAAAAAACTATAACAATATGTATTTTGTGCCTGGAGTTAAACCACCATATCATCGCACCAAAGACAATTACTGGCCTCTTTCAGAATCATGACTGGAAAATAATAAAAAATAAAAGGTTACATCAGTTTATCTTAATTAGAACCATATGTCTTAATCATCGAGGGAGGGAATGGAATTAATAAAGGAAGGAATGGGATTCAAAGTTTTATAAAATTAGTCAGAGCACCCCCTAATACTGTCTTTCTAAATGTAGAAATGACATTAGATCATTTAGCCAAGAGTTAGGGGAGTTTTGAATGCCTTCTCCTTGCAATAAAGTAAAAGCCTACATTTCGATCTCTAGTTGTGTGTGTGTGTGTGTGTGTGTGTGTGTGTGTGTGTGTGTGTGTGTGTGTGTGTGTGTGTGTGTGTGTGTGTGTGTGTGTGTGTGTGTGTGTGTGTGTGTGTGTGTGTGTGTGTGTGTGTGTGTGTGTGTGTGTGTGTGTGTGTGTGTGTGTGTGTGTGTGTGTGTGTGTGTGTGTGTGTGTGTGTGTGTGTGTGTGTGTGTGTGTGTGTGTGTGTGTGTGTGTGTGTGCGCGCGCGCGCGCGACAAAGTTTGGCATTTAAAGGAACTTTGAAAATAAACAGTTCCGACAAACATTTTATGAAATCCTTCCAGAAAATTACACTGGACAGAGTTTATTTGTTGAAAGAGTTATGAGAATATTAAAACAAGCAATCAGAGGCACCATGTATGTCCCAGCCATTTATCCTCCTTACAAACTTGGTGTGTGTTGAGCACTCAGACGTATGAGTGTTTCCTCCAAGGTTTTTACCCTGTAAACATACGTATAATACAGTATAATGTTGATGTTGCTCTATGAAACAGTGGCCATTGATGTGCAGAATATAAAACATTTGACCTCAACTCTTTATGTTTTCTTGTATCTCTGATCTCTAGCTTATGACAAACCACTACGAGCAGAACTGGAAGTACTACTGCCTGCCTTCTGGTATGGGCAGCTTTGGCACAGCCTCCGAGGAGGAGCTCCTTCTAACCAAGAAACTATTCTGGGGAATCTTTGACTCCCTTTCTCACAAGGTACGACCAGAAACCCTGAATATTCCTTAAGCTAGGCAGACAGTATGTGCACAGACTGTTACCACTCTGTATATTCTTTATCCATTCTTCTTCTTGCTCATTTTCCATCTCTTAGAATAAACCAGAAGTATCAGGAGCAATATTGTCCTTCATTCCATCTCTGTTGTCTCAGTCTCGTGGTGTTTGCTCTTCTAAAGCTTTCCTCTTTGTTTTTGCTTTTTCATTTTATGTATTCAACATCCGAATGTGCCTCTCAGAGAGTTACAGTCTTGATAGTCAGAGGTGGTAAAATGAAAGCACAAAGAAGTGCTTCTGAGCAGTGGAGCTGAGGCAAAGCCAAAACAGATTAATCATGTATGAGTCCGTGACAAGCTGTCACTTAGTGCAGAAGTTTCCATCTCTCTGTCTTTCATTTTTTTCCTTTTTTCTTTCCCAGTCTTTTTTTACTCAGCCTGTCCAACTAAACGCTCAGCAGACATGTCCTCATTCTGCTGTGTCTGTCTCTCTGTAGAAATATGATGCTGACCTTTTCAAAACAGCCATGTCATGCCTGTGTGCCATCGGCGGAGCTTTGCCTCCAGACTTTGTGGATGGCACTCTTGGAGCAACACTGGAAAAACAGGCATCGGTGGATGCACAGGGCAACTTTGATCCCAAACCCATCAACACTGCCAAGTGAGTGGTCTATAAATGCACAGACCTATGTTTTTATGACTTTAGAAGATTAAAGGCGCAATGTAGCAATGAAATCTAATATCTAAAATGGATTTACTGTATTGCCAATACAGCAGTTTAAATCAAAGCTGTGTTTTTAATACAAATGTGTGTTTGTCTACAAATAAAAAACAATTCTTTCACCTGCTTAATATAAAAGTTAAATTGACGCTGGATTAAAATATATATGTAAAATGTTTCTTCACTCTCTAGTATCTCCCTTCCTGAAAAACTCGAGTACATTGCCAACAAATATGCAGAGCATTCCCATGACAAGTGGTCCTCAGAGAAGGTTAGTCCCTGTGGGTTCAATGTTTTTCTCCCTCGTGCTGACATTTAATTTATACCATCTCTCATCTCTCATACAGTAGATAACTTAATTTTGTTTTAATTGCATTTTACATTGTTTGGTACAGTAGCATGCATGCCCAGCAAGCACTCACAGTTATTAGTATTGATAATACTGAGTTCATATACCTGTTTCTACAGGTGTCAGCAGGCTGGAAACATGGAGACAGCCTAGATGAACAGGCCAAAAGTCATCCACTGTTGAAGCCTTACAAAGCGCTGAGTGAGAAGGTACATGCACACTGGTACTGAAAATACACAGCTGCTGCTGAGTAGCAGTCCCTTAACTGCTGATTGTATATCAAATAAGTTATTTTTTTAATGAGGAAATTTTGGCTTGGCCAGCTTCTGTATGTTAATTTTTGTAAAGAATCAGTGGCAAAGCTGTTGTGAAGATAGAAATAATGGTTGTGGTTACATCAAAGGGGAAAGCCAGAGTGTAAAAAAAAAAAAACAGATTCATGACCCGACTCACGGACCTTAATTATATTTGATTTTATGTGTTTTACAATATTTCTATTTTATTATATTTTCTTTTACTTGTTTCACAATCCTATTATTTTTTTACTAAATGTATTTACTTTATTTATTTATATATTATTGTTTATTTACTTACTAATTATTTATTAGTATTTTATTATTAAAGTTTAGCTAGATTTTTATTAATTCATTTTTAACCTATTAGGCCTCCTGCTATATATATTTTTTATTTGTATTTTACTAGTATTATTATTTTTAACTTTTAGTATTAATTGTAAAGCACTTTTGCATGAAAACTGATACAGATATAAGGTTTTTATTAATTGAAATGAATGTTGGCCAACATGCAAAACTTGACTGGTAATTTTTTCTTTGCTACCTAAATCAAATGAAGGCAATTTAAAGGTTTTTATTGACCACATTAGTCTGACTGAATTAATGGCCCTTTTCACCTCTGACTAGAGTGAACCTCAAACATGCATAAAAGAGCAACACAGGCCTAGTGCCAAACTATTCATGAACATGAAACTCAAAGCAAAATACTTTCCTTTTTAGAAATTTTTAGAAGTAGTTTAATTTCCAGATGAGATGTGTTGAACTGATTTTTGGGTGTGTTTATTATGTAGGAGAGAGAAACATACCGCTGGCCAGTGAGAGAGTCATTGAAGAGCATGCTGGCTATGGGCTGGAACATTGAGAGGACCAAGGAAGGAGACGCCATGTTCCAACAACGAGAGAGTGAAAAGCAAAGAAAGAGCTCCGAGTCTCAGGTAACATCCTGACATTTGAGCCACATTTTGTAATCATACTTTTCATCACATTAGACAGCAACGTTATTAGCTACTACCTTTTTAAATAGCCTCGCCTTTTGCTGTAGCATTTCTGCACTGTGTTTGGCAGAGGTAATTTATAATAAGGCCCCATTGGAAAATTAAATGGGAGACGCACAAAGCAACAGATCTAATGGCTTGTATCGCTTTAATGTCCTGCTTGATTTTTTTTTTCTCAAACATGTAAGTTATTGGGCAACACAGATACTGAAAAGTTTGAAGAAAGAAATGTATGTTGCCTGAGGCTAAGAAATGGCTGCTGCAGAGTGTTTTATGGGAGAGTTTTTCAGCACCATGGAAAACAGTATTTAGACAGCTTTACCTTCACATGTTGACTTGCTGTAAAAGTAATTCTTCATTTTTGAAATAATAACGTTAACTTTATTTCTGTCAGAAAGAAATATGTTCACTGCTGAATTTACTAATGTTACATACTGTTGTGTTTGTTGTAGCTATCGTATGATCATATTTGTCCAACAATATCAATTTAGTATCAGTTTCATTTTATCTTCTGTTTGTTTAGCCATGTTGGCAGTCAGCGCTCATACTGGTCACTGGTTTGGCTTCACTTCAACAGAGGAGCAATTTAGAGACATACAGTAAATCACTTCCTATACACCAGAACTACCAAAATATTGAAAACTGCTGAGTCAGATATCAATCAAATCACAGCTATATTGTGTCAACTGGTGATAGGCAGTGCTACGCATTGATTTAAAGAGAAATATTGTTGAAAAACTTTGATGCATTTATTGTTTGTAATATTCACATCTGGTTTTGTGCTTGTTTTGTCTCTTTCTGACTGTAGATTAATGGATTCAGTCCTGCGCCGATGGACTTACACAATGTAACTTTGTCTAGAGAGTTACAGGTTTGTTTTTGTTGTTTTGTTTTCTATAATCTCCGTAACACAAAACCAACGTGTTCAGATTTGACATTTTTATTCTGTCTGCAGGGCATGGTGGAGGTGGTTGCAGAAAACTACCACAGCATCTGGGCCAAGAAGAAGAAAAGTGAACTTGTCAGCAAAGGTGTGTAAATGTACATGTTTAAAAAAACACTTGAGCTGTGGTAATTCTGACTGGTGATTTGTGTAAAATGTATTTGAAATCTTTTTTTAATTTGCTTTGACTTTTGGCAGGAGGAGGGACCCACCCACTACTGGTTCCCTATGACACCCTGACAGCTAAAGAGAAGTACAGAGATAGAGAGAAGGCCCAGGAGCTCTTCAAGTTTCTGCAGATCAGTGGCTATGCCATCACAAGGTTAACCTCCTCTCACTCCGGTTTATCCTTCATTGAACTGAAGAAATAAGTAAAAAATAATTAGCATACTGTCACAACAGCTCGAACCAGTTTTAAAAGTTTACAGGCAAAAGTTGACCATTACTTTTATCTTTCTAATCACAATACGTCTTCAGTGAGTTCACCTGACTATTAGGCTGTGCTTAATGAAGCAATCAGTTAGCACCACTATGAGTGCAAGACATTTTTCATATTGACTGACTCTGCTCTTGGTAATTATTTTATCTGACAGAGGTCTAAAGGACATGGAGCAGGACTCATCATCCATGGAGAAGCGTTTTGCCTACAAGTTCCTCAAAAGGCTGCTGAAGTACGTCGACTCTGCACAGGAGTTCATCGCCCATCTTGGTGAGTGTGTGGCATTTTAAACGCGTGCTTTACACTGCGTCAGAACTCTTCTGTGACACTGACCACGCCACTCAACGTTGTTGTTCATCCAGAGGCCATGGCCACCAGCGGGAAGACTGACAAATCACCTCATGACCAGGAAATCAAGTTCTTCGCCAAGGTCTGGAAAACCTTTTTGCAACAGAACCACTGATATGTTGTTGAATTTACTTTTAATGAGGCTTTTATTTATTGAGGTTTTAGTCTCACAGCTGCATTGTTTTTCTCTCCAGGTGTTGCTTCCTCTGATAGATCAAACTTTTAAGAACCACTGTCTTTACTTCCTGTCCACGCCCAGCCAGAGCCTGAGCAGCTGTGGCTGTGCCTCCAACAAAGAGAAGGAGATGGTCACCAGGTACTGTGTACAGGCAATGGAGAATCTGTGTAATCAGTATTTCTATTGTCAGGTTTATGTTGTTCAGAGGTTTTTTTTTGCCATAAAGTCCTCTCTTTTATGTCAGTGAGAAGAATACAGAAGTTTTTTTTCATATTTTCATCAGACCTTTCTCCTTTCCTTGCTTACTTTGCTTTTTTCCAGCTCTTCTATGTCTTTTCTCTGAAGCTTTTTGTTCAATTCTGTTCTTACCATCTTTCTTTTCCAGCCTGTTCTGTAAGCTGGCAGCTCTTGTCAGACACAGGATTTCTCTCTTTGGTAAGGTGGCACTGCCTCTGTCTGTATGCTCGTGTGCCTCTTTGCTTCAGATCTCTCACAGTATCTACAGTAACTTGTTTCTCTCTCACAGGAAGCGACTCTGCAATGATGGTGAGCTGTCTGGATATCCTCAGTCACACGCTTGACACCAGGTAAGCACACGTCAGTGTGTATATGTTCAGTGATCCATCAAATAGAGGGTTTAAACTAGTCTTTTGGACGCACGTTAGCCCTTGTGTTCCCTCCCCTCTCTCAGAACAGTGATGAAGTCTGGCTCAGAGCTGGTCAAAGCTGGATTTCGGACTTTCTTTGAGAATGCGTCGGAGGACCTGGAGAAGTTGCTGGAGATGCTAAAACTGGGGAAGTTCATGCAGTCGCGTGCCCAGATGAAGAGCGTCACCCAAAGCATCAACTATGTGACTGTGGCGCTGCTGCCCATCCTCAGTGCCCTGTTTGAGCACATCACGACATATCAGTTTGGAGTGGACCTGCTATGTGAGCTTTTGTTTCCACACTCACCATTTTCATTTTCATTTTTTTTAAGTGTATCTGTATTGCTTTTTTAATAAATAAAAAAAAATACTAAAAAAGAACACAACCAAATTAATAGGTCAAATTCTAACTGAACAGATTGGATCACCAGGGACAACCCTTCATTCATATAAGGGCTTTACTGTATATGTATGTATATATATATATATAGGTTATATTTTCAAATTTTACAAAATAAATGGATTTACATTTTATTGATAAGGCATCTTCCTTCTTGTGTACACACACACACACACACAAAGTGTTGTGGTTCTCCTCTTCTCAGACATTCACTGCTAAATAAAATGCATGCTTTGGTTACACTGCATAGTTTCCTAGAGGATAATACAAATGGAATAAAATCTAATGCAAGTAATCAAGCAATAAGCCCCTCAGCCATTATTAAATTACTGTAAATCACAGCCTCAAGTGGCTTATCACTTTTATAAAATAGTTACTAAATACACCTGTCAATGTTAATTAAATAAACACATAGTAACAATGTATTGATAACAAATGATCATTCTTCCACCAAGCAATGTATATATTCATCATTATACTCATCATCTCATCAACTATTATGCTCAATTTCCCTTAGCTGTGGTCACTTGGCAATGATGTGATTTTTGTTCAACTGTGTTCAAAAGTTTTCCTCCTGGCTGACTAATTGCATCACAATCACAATCAAGGACTGGAACTATCCATTTCATAAAACAAGATAACAAAGGGGATGGGTGTTGAGTTAGGGACACTGTCTATTACATAGTCCCGAACTGGGCTTGTATAAACACCCAGCCTTTACATGCACATTATGCATTCAGGTAATACATTTACACAATAGAGGTATCTAAAATAAAAATAATAAACGTTATTATTTTCTTTCTTTTTCTATCTGTCTTCAGTTTTTGAGCAAGTATGAGTTTTAATGTTCATTTAAAAAATAAATGTGTGCTTGATGAATGTTTTTGTTTGTTTCAGTGGATGATGTGCAGCTCTCTTGCTACCGAATCCTGACCTGTTTCTACTCTCTGGGAACAGGAAAGAATGTCTTTGTGGAAAGGTACAATACTGTAGGAGTGCAGCAGGATTAAAAAACTAATTTTGGTTTCACACATGAGCAGTACTGTATATTTGATCATTAAGTTTAAGAACCCTTGGTAATGTTGAATGCTTGCTATCATTCCTGTCATCTGTGAGAACTGGTATCAAGGAACTGTGAAATGGCAAATTATAAACTACATTAAGCTAGTCACCGTTCATTAGGATTTGTCTGTTAAGCTTTTTGATTAACTCATATTTGTGACTAATACATCCAGGACACAGTTTTTATGATACAAGGTTTGTTAGGTTTGTTGTTTATTTTTGAGGTTTGGACTTTGGCCAGACAAGATAACAATCATTGTTATGAAAATCTGTCAAACGAAAAAAGAAGTCATGGCTCAGTTGGGACAACATAACACTCCTGCGCTGCGAAATATCTTTTATTAAAGAGTCAAGATTCAAGAAGCTTTATTTATCCTGAGGGAAATTATTGTGCAACAGTTTCAATGCAAAGATGGGAAAGGAAAAAAACACGATTCCATGTCATTATTCCCTGACTGGCTGTTACGCATCAATAAAACCTCCCAAAATTGTTGTAGAAAAAGTTTCTCACAACTCAAGCAGTAAAATAACCAGTGAAAAGTTTTGACCACAACCTTACCATAGCTGTGAAAATGGATGCTGATATCATACAGTGCTCTGTGAAGCCTCAGTGTTTGAAGATTGGAAGACCTGTTGTATGTTGCAACTATGTTTTTTTTATATTACACTTAATGAGTTTACATGTTGATCCGCAGGCATCTCCCAGCGATTGGAGAGAGCCTGGCGACCCTGGTGGCTGCCATGCCTGTGGCGTTCCTGGAGCCCGAACTAAACGCCCACAACCCGCTCTCTGTCTTCAACACCAAGACGCCCCGAGAGAGAGCCAGTCAGTCTCCACCTGATTAATTCTGAACATTACTTCATTAATTTGCAATGTTTTGGCATTGCTGTGTATATGCTCTCTTGAAATATGTCTAAGAAATTCATATTATCTTGGGTTTTTTTTTCCTTTTCTAGTCCTAAGTATGCCAGACACGGTGGAGGAGATGAGTCCAGAGATGCCTTGTCTTGACAGACTGCTGAAAGATGTCAGCGATGTCTCAGAGTCTGGTGCTCGCTACAGCGACATGCCACAGGTCTGAAGGGCTGATGGGATATTTAAATATATACAAACAGCTGTATTTTTAGGTGGTTGATCCCACAAAACAATGGCCACTACTTGTATGCTAACAAGTTGCATTATGGGTAGTATGGGTGGGATACAGTGTTTACAGGGCTTTACAGGCCTTAAATATGTCTCTCATGAGTTGCCAACCACAGACTGGTTGCAACGCTAAATTTCCAGATTCACCATTTAATCAAGGTTATATTTGCTTTCTTTATTACTAGTTTGATGTTTAAAAGAAACAAATGATTTTAGAAAATATAATTTTAATTTTGGAGCGATTCCTGAACATAATATTACATTGAAATCAAACATTTTCAAGTGTAAGACTTATTTATATTAACTGCCTTTAACAGTGAATAGACACAATTAGGTATTTCATTTCTGCACATTAAGTTGGAATGTATCACTGTAGCATCCAAAACTCCTCACAGAGTTTGATTAAAGAGTTATTATCAGACAACTTTTATACCTACATGGCATCAATCATCCAGACATTTCACCTTCAGCCTGTCTCCTGCAGGTCATTGAGGTCATCCTTCCCATGCTGTGTAACTATCTGTCCTACTGGTGGGAGAAGGGTGCAGAGAACTCCCCTCCAGATGCCGAGTGCTGCACCATGGTGACCTCTGAACACCTTAGCATCATCCTGGGAAACATCCTCAAGATCCTCAACAGCAACCTGGGCATCGATGACGCCCCCTGGATGAAGAGGATTGCTGGTAAGTACCAGGCTCAAGGCTGTTAAGGTCTTTGCAAACTGAGTCAATTTTTCATCCAAAATTGTTGCACGTATATATATATAAACGTGACTCCCAATAGTGTCAATCACGTTTACACACCCACCCCGAAACTTTTGTTTCATCAAAGTATTCAGAAAAGGTTCAATTTTCTGCATTTATTTCGCATTTGTCAAAAGGAAAGCACAGGTGTGTGTCCACTGAGAGCCACCGTCCATGTAATGTCATCATCCAAGATGTAAAAACACAATACTCATTTCGAAGGGAATATCACACTTCAGGGATTCAAGCTGCATCAGAAATAATAACAAAATTGTGCAAATACCTTTTAGAGAAAGAATACATTTGATATTTAAATGCATTCCCACTGGATGTGTCTTTTCCTGGACTTGCAAAGTGACCACTTGTAGATTATTTTGGGAATATGCATTTACATTTCATTAGGTGGTGAGTTGTGTTCTCAGCCTAAATAGAAACTACCCTGCTCAAACAAAGAAAGAGTCAAATAAGGTCAAACTTCAGCATAATAATGAAAACTCTGGAAAGGTTTTTTAAATGTGGAAACCCATGTGGGAATCTGTTAATAAAATAAACACTACATTTTTTGAGTTGAGGAAAGTAATGGTCTGCTGCGGAGAAAATAGCCTGAGATGCCGTCTCACGTTTTAAAACAACCATTTTGAATATTTTACTTCTAACACATTAACAAACAAAAAAATTTGACATGGGAAATGTCCATGCTGTGCATCGACTCTGGTGAATATCTTTGATTTTAGTATTATTTTAATTTCAAAGATGAGGGTAAAAACAACAATTTCTGATCTAATTTAAAAAGCTGGTTGTGCTAAATATTTTTTGACAGTTGTATCAATAATCTCAAGGGACATTTTCTGTGTTATAAAAAAATCTTTAGGTGCATATCCCTCAAACCTGTTGTGTTTTTTTTAAGCATCATTTTGACAGTTGCCCGTGTCCAGAATATATATTTAACATCTATTTTACATGACTCCAGTCTACTCTCAGCCAATCATCTGCAAGGCTGGAGCAGATCTGCTGAGAACCCACTTCCTGCCCACACTGGACAAATTGAAGAAGAAGACAGTGAAGGTGAGAAATTTATATCTAACATACATTGTATCCGCTTCTCAATGACAATACAGCGAGGAGATTATTACCACTGTGTTTGAAGGGGTCGTGTGTGAGGACATTTATAAGAACGATGTGATTTCCTGAGATGAGTTGTTGATGTGCTGCAAACAAAGGTTGTATCTGAAGAGGAGCTGCTGAAGGCTGATGGTAAAGGTGACAACCAGGAGGCGGAGTTACTCATCCTGGATGAGTTTGCTGTGCTCTGCAGAGACCTCTATGCCTTCTACCCCATGCTCATCCGTTACGTGGACAACAACAGGTACATTATTAGCAAAGAAATATTAGTGTGTGTTTCAAGATTTTTGATTTGTAAGTATTAGTGTTCAGTGTCAAACATCATAAATGTTTTCCTTTAGTCCCTGAGTTTTATCCACCTATATTTCTGATTTATTAAGTTCTTATATTGCTGTGTCCTGCACTGACATAACACAACTTAGAGTAAGTCAGTATAAAATGACCCCTGGTTCATATCTTTGTCTATTCCAGGTCCAGGTGGCTGAAGCAGCCCGATGCTGACTCCACTGAGCTCTTCAGGATGGTGGCGGAGATCTTCATCCTCTGGTGCAAGTCTCATGTAAGTGTCACAATTCAGGCTAGTACTCATATCACAATATGACGTCTGATACTAGGATTGAGGATGTCTTTCCTAATTAACCGTCTGTCTTTATTCTCTAATACCAGAACTTTAAGCGTGAAGAGCAAAACTTTGTGGTCCAGAACGAGATCAACAACTTGGGCTTCCTGACTGGAGAGGGAAAGGCGAAGATGTCCAAGGTAAATATAATGAGACGCAAAATTATAGATATTGCTCATAAGAATGATCATTTTCGGTTATTGCCAACAAAACCCATGAAAAGACCAAAACCAACATTGAATTGATCCCAGTAACAAGTATTGTCCTTCATCCAAAGCGTAATGCAACTCTTTCCTTAACATTTAGCAGAAACTATTAAAAATGTGTCAGTGGAATAATTTACGGCTAAAACAAAATAGTCCCTATTTACACCTGTTTTAATAACAGCCAAAAAGTTCTATGGCCAGCAATAAAATTACTAAGGACTTTTTAAAAGGCTACTTTTTAAATAATTATGTTTTCAGTAAAAACGAGTAGCAGGGCTGAGCGCCACAAAATATCAGTGGAGTCCAGAAGTATTGAGACATTAAAACAAAAAACACTGTAATGGAACAGTTATTGAGAACTTCATATGGGTTGGACATCGAGCTCTGTAAACCAGAAATGTCATGCTCGGCCAAGAAATACTCAAAGTTCTTAGTATTGATCTGATGGTGTGGGTTGTGTGCAGTGTTGGGTAATTACTTTTAAAAGTAACTTGTTGCATCGCAAGATTACTGCCATTGAAAAGTAACTAGTTACGTTACAGAGTTACCTAGTGAGAAAAGTAATTGATTCAAGTACTTTTGCGTTACCGAAAATAAAAACCCCTTTGCAATTGCTTGTGCATGTTGGTTATATTATCCTATCCAGAGGATACCTGCCTCTGTCACGGCAGTGTGGGCAGTGAAATGAACTGTGTGGGGCTTTCTCCGTGGCTGCAGCGATGGGTCGGACCAGCGGAGGTCTGCAGAGAATCTGAGGCTAAATAGAAAACCTCTAAAGTACCTGACAGGTCTGTGCGACCTTTTGGCTGCTAACAATCTGAGGCATACTCAACTATTTCATTGTCCGCCATGATGCCTGTCTCAAATGCAAAAAACTCACCCTGGGAGTCTCCTCTGCTGACATGTGCAGCCGGCAGTAATTCATTGGTTCTTGCGAGGATTAAGATTTGAAATATTGCAGAGAATATTTACTCAGTAAAGGTGAGGTAACTCACAGGCATCCCAGGGATGAAGAGATCTCTTGATCCTGTAAGACATCTGTCCTATAATGAACCCAGGAGATGGAGCAGATTACATCGCAGTTCTCTTGGCTGTGCTCTTCACTGTGTCAGCACATTGGAAAAGCTGAATACTTCTCCTGACGGGATTCCGAAGTGCTCCGTTTCTTGCTTCTGTATTTGAAATGCTTTGCTAATGAAAGACAAAAGTCCTTAGAAGCACTTTTCCTGTGTTACAATATATCCCTTGACATGTGCTGAACGCGCTGAATGTTTAGGTGTGAGATGTTCTACAAGTCGACTGCAACCCTCTACAGCGAGAGTTTACAACATATGACTACTGGTAGATGTTTGTCGTAGTAAAGTCGGGTCATATATCTGGATGTTGACATTGTTTGGTCCAGCAACCGTTTAACAAGCTGTCATTGTGACAGTTTGTTGTTTATTTGTTTTGGCAGAGCCAGACAGTTTTATTTATTTGTACTCTTTGGGTGTTTTGACAAGAAGAAAAGGCTCTCGATCCTGGAGGACTCTGCTTGTTTACTGATTTATGTTGAGGCACCTTGTGTGATTCATCTTAATCGATGGGTTAGGAAGGTGAAGCACAAATTTTATGCCCTGACAGCACAGTCATTGGAAATTGGATCTCAGATTTGGTGGCTACGTTTGATTTTGAGTGCTAAACTCGACAGGATAAATTGTTACTGCCTGGTAGAACGTAGAAAATATACATCACATGAAAGCTCTTTGCTCTCTAAATCACATTGGTAGTAATAGTTTATCATGCAAAATGCTGTAAGTAAAATCAAATACTTATAATATTTACAATATAACAATTGAACAAGAACAAACTTAAATCAAAAATACAAGATGGAGTAAGATAAAATAACTGTCAAAAATATGTTTTTAAGATTTCATCGTCTCCTTTCTCTCTGTAGTCAGGGGGGGACCAGGAGAGGAAACACAAGCGCCGTAGAGGCGAGTACTACTCCATCCAGACCTCTCTGATCGTAGCTGCCCTGAAGAAGCTGCTGCCCATTGGCCTCAACATGTGCACCCCAGGAGACCAGGAGCTCATCTCCCTCGCCAAGATACGCTACAGTCTGGTAAGCTAACAAAACAGGACCTGGATCCCAACTAACGAAATACTTTTATGTTCATTTCTTCTATTCAAGAGGTCTGGCATGTACTATCCCTTGTTACACGGTCCTTATATCCTGCCTTATCTGCAGTTATTTTTGGTCTTTGGTTCATTGATAGCTAATATTAATGAGGCTGGACGTTTGCATTACATACTTCCGCTTCTATATATTATCTTGAATACATGAAGTAGTTGTAAAAGATTTAAGACGGAGCATTGTCGTGATGCAAAGTGTGTGGGTGTGTGTATGTTTGTGTGGGTGTGGGTGTGCGTGAGTGTATGTCTTTGTGCATCTCAGGTTTGGGTTTTCATGATGTTTCTTTGTTCATGTTTTGTTTTGTTTTTGTTTTTACTATGATTTTATATTTTCTGTGAGGCACTTTGTGCTACTGTAAAAGTATGAAAAGTGCCATATAAATAAAGTTTATTGATTGATTAAATCCCTTTACCAACATAACATTTTGTTTCAAATGTAGTCCAATGTGATAGCTTTATACACACTAACTATTTACTTTTAAAGGATGGCAATACTGTATTAACACTGCATTAAATATCCTTTCCCTTCGTAGAAAGACACAGATGATGAGGTGAAGGAGCACTTGCGTCAGAATTTCCATCTCCAGGACAAGGTGAGATGATGTGTAGTGTAGTTATTATTCCAGCAGCAAGAGCAGTTTAAGTAATATAAGTATAACACTGCTGGTTATTTATGGACTGGTTCTTGTGTCGCAGTCTGATGACCCAGCAGTCCAGTGGCAGCTGAACCTGTACAAGGACGTGGTGGTGAAGAGCGAGGAACCTGAAAACACTGAACACACAGTGGACCGAGTGCAGAGCATCTCAGCTGCAGTCTTTCACCTTGAGCAGGTAGAAACACTGTTCTTACAACAATACATCACTTGACATGAAATATAAGAATTTACGGCTTTTTAGACGTAAACGTAGATCACAGATGTAAATTATCTACCCAGGCGATGCATTATTAGCAAGGTCACAAAAGGCATCAAAGACAGTTTTGATTATGGGTTAGTTATTGATGTCATTAATCAAGAAACAATTACAAAGATTCACTGTTTTTTTATCTTCCCAGAGGATTTGGTCTGTTTTTCAGAAGTAACTGTCTTTAGATTGTCATAATTGACCAGAATCAAATATTCAACAAAGCTGTGTCATAAATCATTTTAAATGTAATATTTTTGGGTCCGGCCCTGTTGGTCAGACGGAATAAAACCAACAGACGATTTAACCATTGTTTGCAGTAACACTACATAATACAGTGCCAAGCATCAAAGTGGTTGAAGAATATTTTAGTCTATATTTTTAATACTGTCCCCTTACCTAATTATCTAAGTTCAGTGTATGGTTTTATTTTTAGTACACAACTGTTTCCACTTTGCGTTTCACCCTTGTCATTTCTCTGTCCCTCAGGTGGAGCAGCCTCTGAGAAATAAGAAGTGTGTGTGGCATAAGCTGCTGTCCAAACAGCGTAAGCGTGCTGTGGTGGCCTGTTTCCGCATGGCTCCACTCTACAATCTACCAAGGTGAGTCTCTGTTACGCCCGTCGCGCTTTTGGAACTGATTTACAATGTCAATAATTAAATATTGACATGAACTATTAAAATAAAACAATTAAGATATTGTTTTGTCTCTAATCTAACTGTATATAACAATCACCAAGTAGACGTGGGGGCGGTGGGACTTCTTTTTAATTGTGCCCATTTAAACCCCTCATTACCTCCCTAATGACATTCTCTCCTCTGTGTTGTTTTCTTGCATAACACTACCTCATCCTCCCTCAGATACAAAAATAATAATTACTTCCTGAATGGCTATCGGGAGGTTTGGCTGGAGAGGGCATTTAAAGCCTCCAGCTTTGACCGCCTGTTCTCCCTGCTGACGGTAAAGTGAAACTACAGGGCGAATGCTTCATCTGTTCAACCCCCCCTTCATCCACCAGGCTGTGGAACGATCTCTGCCTAGCAACCAATTGTTTCTACACTGTTGATTCTGATTGGTCAGCTAGAATGAGCCCAAGAATTGACTGAGACAAACTTATTTGGAAAGTGGAAACAGACTGCGAGCTTGCAGGCCTTTGTCTCATTTCAGGTGTACCCTGAAGGAAGGAATGAAGAAAGGAGAGAAGAAGAAAGACAGAAAGACAGAAAGAAATCTATTGAATACAATTTTGACTTGTATTAGTTGGCCACCTGGTTTACAAAAGTATGCTTGGTTACAGTAATATACAGTATAAAATTTGTTCCATGTTATTTTGCTTCCTGCTTTTATGGTGATTCAAAGTTTTATTTTTTATTTGACATTTTCCCAAAGGTTGTGCAGTTTTACAACCCATCTGTGCATCTTTGTTGAGGAACACTTGTGATGGGAATCTAATGAAAGGAAAGAAGTTGTTGATGCACCGATTTGTTGGAAAACTGCATATCTCCCCTAAAGTGTGCATGCTCCTCTAATGAATTTTACAACCTGATGGAAGGAACTGCAGTTATTTTAGAGACCAAATGTGACCAGTCAGAAGAGTCAGTGGGTCCCACATTGACCAATCACCACCCTGCCTGAAATGCACTTCCTGTAACCCCTTCCTCCCCCTACATCTCTCCTTCCTGTCTCCTCCAAAAACTCACCAGAACCCACCCTAATGCCACTGTACCTCCCTCCCCACTCCCCTCAATTCCTCCCCACCTCCCCCCCTCCCTAGGCATCGCGCTATCAACTTCTTCATCCCGGCCTATCAGAGACTTTGGATAGAGGCAGAGGAGTACTCCTTTGAGGAGAAGCTAGTTCAGGATCTGGCAGTAAGTACTGGGCTCGCCTTGCCCTTGCCCCACGTGCCCTGCGTTGGCACCCCTCTGCCAGTCCTGTCTGCCGAATGCTTCTTTAGCTCCGCGCCCGTCGAGCCTTGGGAGCGCGCCCGGGTGGGGACCTCGCCCAAAGCACCCAGGGGCGGCCCCCGCTCTAGGCGTGCAAAAACCTTCAAACAGAGATCCGTCAGGGGTCAGAGGCTGCATGACCAACTCAGGAGACACAGGGCCAGCTCCGGGGCTCACAGCACTAGAAAAGCAGGCTATGCCTTTCTGACAGCAGTGGTAAGGAGGGCCTTTCACTAGGAGTCACTAGCTGTTTGGCTGTCAGATCTGGATCCAACCCATCAGTTGTCTGTTCGCTGTACTCTGTAAGTCTGTAGTGTGAGTGTGAAGGTGACGTTACAGTACGTTCTGTGGCCGTGAAGTCAGTGGCATGCTCGCGTAGTCATGTGGAGATCACATTTCATATTAGATCTCTGTACGCAGATGTGCAGCAAATTCATCAAGACACTAAGAGCCTTAGATTCAGTTGTTTATTGTTGGGGAAGATTAGTGTCAGTTTTATTCTACAAATCTGTCAGATAAGTTTGGACTTGTGGAGATTTTGTGTAGTCCCTCTTTGTCAAGCTCCTGTACTGTCAGGGTCATTCTTCATGTTCAAAGTCATATCACCAAATGGCTTACTGCTTGCATCTGTTTGCTGTAACATGCATGTGTTTTTATAAACTGGTTCCAACGCTGTTCATCACCCACACTTAACTTCCTTCACCCTGTCCTTTCCACGGATCATCAGGACATGACGGAAACTCATCTGCATGCACAGTGCTAGTTGAATGTTACTGAATAATTTCAGTCTTTTTGACAAATGTGTGAACGGGCACAATTGTCAGTAAGTTTGTGAAGATAAAAAAAAATACATTTTATGAGAGGGTATGATTAGGGGTCGGATGAGACTTGGGCGGAACTAACTGTTCACACCTGTGGACTCTGCAGAAAACCCCAATGAAAATTGTGGAGGAGGAGGAAGAGGAGGTGGCTGAGATCCAACCGGACCCTCTCCACCAACTCATCCTCCACTTCAGCCACAACGCTCTGACAGAGAGAAGGTGAGAGAGTTAAATCACTGAGCATGACAGCGAATCTGTGTAACAGCGAGCATGCATTTAAATCCTGCCATATTTCCTCCATTGTGTCCTTTTGGAAGACAAAGTTAGGAGAGAAGATATTTAACATGTTTGGTTTATTTTATCAGCTATCTCAATTGATATATATTTTCTGATACTTGTTCACACACAGTGATACATTGTGCCTTCACTTCTTTTCAGTCACTTGGAAGAAGATCCTTTGTATATCGCGTATGCAGACATGATGGCAAAGGTAGTTCTTTTTATGTACTGTATTAATTTCTCCAGTAAGACTTGAGTTAATAACCTGAAAAATGAGATTTGAATGTTGACCTTTTGTGTCTTTAGAGCTGTGCAGAGGATGAGGAAGAAGAAGAGGAAGAAGGGAAAGAAAAGACGTTTGAGGTATGATCTCATCTGGGATCTGTTAGACTTAACTAGACTAGCTGTTACCTACAAATAAATCAGAAAAGGTACAATTCAATTAGTGTTGATGATGACTGGAGTGTGTGTTTGCGTGTGGCCCTTCAGGAAAAAGAGATGGAGAAGCAGAAGATCCTGTATCAGCAGGCAAGGCTGCACGCGCGTGGGGCTGCAGAGATGGTGCTGCAGATGATCAGCGCCAGTAAAGGTAACGAAGAGCTGATCGTTCCTGCAGCTCAACATTTTGCAGGCACTTTGAAAGGAAATCATTCTGTAACTGTTTTGCTGTTGATAATCGATATTGAACCACTTCTGTAATCCACAGGTTATTTTTGAGTCAACAGACATCATTTTTCTCTTTCGTTTCTTTTAATAATTACTTTTTTTGTAAAGGATGGCATTTTAATGAATCAGAATTCCTTCCTGCTGATTGATTTTTTCTGGGGTTTCCTACAGAGTTTTAGCTCCATCTGAGGTCCAAATGCATTTCAGAGGCTTTTCATTGTTGCCTCCAATCTAAAAATATAATGTATGTTTTGATGCCATGACAAATAACCTTGTATTATCAGTCAAACCTGCTTCTGCCCTCCATGTTGTTGACTTGCAATTCCTTTTCCATCAGGTCGTCTGGGCCCCATGGTGTCGTGCACCCTCAAACTGGGGATCTCCATCTTAAATGGAGGCAATGTGCAAGTTCAGCAGGTTAGATTGTACAGCCAAAATATCAAGCTATATTATTATTATTATTATTACATCCATCCATCAGTATATATACACACAGCCTATTCAGAGACTACCTTCGAGTAGCACTTGTTTTTGACGGTGGAAGGTTTAATGCATTTCATCTTTTATCCCAGAAAATGCTTGATTACCTGAAAGAGAAAAGAGATGCAGGCTTTTTCAAGAGTCTCTCAGGACTGATGCAGTCTTGCAGGTACTGTTATATCATCTATACAACAAAAAGGGAACTTCTGTGCAGACCTCAAGGGGCTTCTAGTTCATTTCTGAGTTTTCTTTCCCTAGTGTCTTGGACTTGAATGCATTTGAGAGGCAGAACAAAGCAGAAGGACTTGGCATGGTGACAGAAGAAGGTTCAAGTAAGTTCAGAGATGTCTTATTAGATGGGCTGTTGTTTAATTATACCTGTTTTCCCTTCCTTAGAGCATTACATTTTTGACATAGTTTTCTCTTGAAGTTCAAGAGAGCACCTGCTTTCCCCCTTGATTACACAGCGACAAACGGTCCTCTCTTTTCCCCTTCACTAAACTAATGCTGAACCATGTAGCTGTATAACCATTGGTGTCCATTCAAAGCTGTTAATAAAGGCTAGTTTCTAATTAGTAGTTTCTGTATGGCCCTTGTAGATGAAACGATCAAAATGACATTGCTTTCAATGGGAATTTTGATTCATACAAATAGTTTGCTGCTTGCGCTACACCCTTGAAGTTACTGAAGTCGTCAGTGTGTTGTCTTTTTACGTCTTCTTTTGCAGTAAAAAAAGCAGGCAAGGGTTTTAAATATATTATGGGTCTGTGTAATATGTACCATGGGGTTTAGTATAAGTACAGTATAAACCTTCTTTCTGTAATCCTTTATGATGATATTGAGATAGGAATGGATCAGTTTTGGAGCATATAGGTCAGTGAGTGGCAAATCTATCTCCAACTTTCAAAAAGAAACGCACTTCACTCAACACTTCACATTCAACTATGTTTGTCTTTTCATCATTCAATCCTCTGCTAAAACATTTCCACCAAGTTCTGTGTTTAACAATTCACTGTTACTACTCGTGTCTCTGTTACTGTTATGAATCGTTCACCATGAGTCTATGCCTATTACTAGTCCTCATCTAGTCAGACACAACCTAGACACTACCCAGGTGTATGATTTCCCCCTTTGCCTAAAACTATTCTTTTTAACTGCATGACTGTTTTTCACTGGTAGCCGATATACAGTATATTCATAATTCCTTGTATTGTAATTCAATGTCTTCTCTTTTTGCTTATGTCTTTGTGTATTGTTTGTCTCCTTCCTCTCATTTTATAAAAAACCATCGATGGCAGTCCACTCTCAGCAGGGTAAATAGCAAATTTAGATCATGCTGATATGGCTATGCTTCCACCGTGAATGTGTCCTCCATAGCTGTGGTCCACACTGCTTTATTTGGTACCCAGCCTCTCCCTTTCCCCAGATGCCTGTAGGGACAAACTGTGCATGCAGAGTGTTCACAGAAAGTGGATCTTCAGAATCCATTGCCTGTTTTTTGTGCGTGTGTTATTTGTTCCATTTCCCTTCATGTTACCATTTACTAATGCAAATCCTAATACTGATGCTCGAATCGGTTGTTCTAAGGCTATCAGTGCCACCTTTCAAGGGTTTGACTGAAGGTTTGTGGACTCGTCCACAGCCTAAGCAAAGCTTTGTCTTGCTTTGGTCTTGGGGCCTATTTCACAAAGCTGGTTTCCATACAGATGTCTAACTTTCACATGGTTTTATTTATGTCACAGAAGTGTTATTTGTACTCATTTTGTTTAGCTCTGATGACTGGATTATCTGGTTGGGTTTTTTTTTAAGAGAACTACGTAGCCACGTCTTTCAGCCACGTCTTTTTTCTGAAATAACACCCTTCATCACGCCCAATCCTAACCTTCATGTGAAAGTTATCAGGCTTCCTCCAGCTTATGGAAATGTCCTAGTATTTCACTGTTGTTTAATGTAAAAGCATTTTTACAAAAAGCACTTTGGATTCGGTTTTTGAACTTGCAATCTAAAGGTCCTGGATTTCAAACATGTTTCGACCATGAAACCTGTCCTGCTTGCCTCATATAAGCTGCTTCTGAGGGGGGTGACACACATTATTAGACCTTCTCATGTTGAATAAAAAAAAGTCTTTCTTTGTGGAGGGTCACATTTGTAGTCACCAAGATGTTTTTTCTTCTAAGGTTCCAAGGTGCTACAGAATGATGAGTTTACTAAAGATCTGTTCCGGTTTTTGCAACTTCTGTGTGAGGGGCACAATGGAGGTGAGGCCGCACTTATTTTAAAATCATGCATCCTCAGCGGTAACAAACTTTGTGTAAGTTGTTTCGGCACTGTCGCGGGCACAGTGATCCATAGTAAAGGGAAGAAGGGGGTTGAGAAAATATTTATTTCTGTCAGATTTCCAGAACTTCTTGAGAACCCAAACTGGAAACACGACCACAGTCAACATCATTATCAGCACTGTGGACTACCTGCTCCGTCTGCAGGTGTGTAAAACAAAAAAATATATTAAGCCACAAAATACACACACAGTATTAACTGAGCCACCATTTTGATTGTCTACCATTGTTCTGTTCTTTAGGAGTCTATCAGTGACTTCTACTGGTACTACTCTGGTAAAGATGTCATTGATGAGACTGGAAAAGTCAACTTCTCCCAAGCTTTATTTGTTGCCAAGCAGATATTCAACTCACTGACTGAGTATATTCAGGTAATAAGGTGATCTCTCAGTCAACACTGTTAAATGTCCACAATGTAAATTAAAATGAGATTACATTCAGCAGACATTTCATTCTGGGTTGTTTTTCTCTCTCTCTCCTAAAGGGCCCGTGTATTGGGAACCAGCAGAGTTTAGCTCACAGCAGACTGTGGGATGCAGTTGTGGGCTTCTTGCATGTATTTGCCAACATGCAAATGAAGCTGTCTCAGGTACATTAAAAACCTAATTCTTTTACATGTAAAGCATCTTCTTCTTAAAATAAAGTTGAGCTTGACAAGATTCAACTAAAGCAAGCAATTCTAAGGGGAGAAAAAACACATTTTTGTTTAACAGAAGTACTCCTTTCTTTCTTATTCTTTGAATCATTTCATGACCCTTAAATTTATATCTTGGTACCCCTTGATGTGTCCTGACCCACAGGTTGGAAACCACTGTTAAATCGTAGAACAACATGACAAATAAAAGTTGTACTGCTTGTAGTAAAGGCATTAATAATACATTGCTGGAAGGTGAAGAGTCTAAACCACTTTGTTTCGTTCTTGCTTTGGGAAAACTCTTCCAGAGCAAAGCTTTAACAAAAAGACTAATCTCCTTGTAGGATGCCAGTCAGATTGAGCTGTTGAAGGAGCTGATGGATTTACAGAAGGACATGGTTGTCATGTTGCTGTCTCTGCTAGAGGGTAAGAACCTGACGCTGTCGAAGAAATGACAAAAGACTAAAAAATCTTTCAAAATATTGGTAACAAACATGCTAGTACATGTCTGTATTACCTTTTTAATACAAGTCATGTCGTACATAATACCTTGTGTTTGTGTTTAATTAGGTAATGTGGTAAATGGAACAATTGGAAAGCAGATGGTTGACACCCTGGTGGAGTCTTCTAACAACGTGGAGATGATCCTGAAGTTCTTCGATATGTTCCTTAAACTGAAGGACCTGACATCCTCTGATAACTTCAGAGAGTACGACCCCGAGTGCAAAGGCATTATTTCAAAGAAGGAGTTCCAGAAGTCAATGGAGAGCCAGATGCAGTACAGCCAGTCTGAGATTGAGTTCCTGCTGTCGTGTGCAGAGGCCGACGAGAATGACATGTTCAATTACAAGGAGTTTGTGGAGCGGTTCCACGAGCCGGCCAAAGATATCGGCTTCAACGTGGCAGTGCTGCTGACCAACCTGTCTGAACACATGCCGCACGACTCCAGGCTCGCCACCTTCTTAGACTTGGCAGAGAGCGTGCTAAGCTACTTTGAGCCTTATCTTGGTCGTATTGAAATCATGGGCAGCGCAAAGCGGATAGAGAGGGTGTACTTTGAGATCAGCGAGTCGAGCCGTGAGCAGTGGGAGAAGCCGCAGGTCAAAGAGTCCAAGCGTCAGTTTATCTTTGACGTGGTTAACGAGGGCACAGAGAGCGAGAAGATGGAGATGTTTGTGAATTTCTGCGAGGACACTATTTTTGAGATGCAGCTGGCCTCTGAGATCTCTGAGCCAGATGCGGTAGAACAACACGAGGAGGACGAAGAGGAAGATGGACACAGTATCATGGACGAGTCTGGAGAAGAAGAGGGCTCCCTGGAGTCTGCCTCAGCCTTCACCACAGCATGCCGATCAGTCAAGAAGAAGATCGGCCATGTCCGGCAAATCTTTTCTGTGAAAAGCGTGCACAAGCAGTTCAAGAAAATCAAGAAGCTGAGCATCAAGGAGATTATCACAGGATTCTTCTCCTTCTTCTGGATGCTCTTCACCGGCTTCTTCAAGGGAATCTACAGCCTCATCTTTGGGTTCTTCCACGTCATCTGGTCCTCCATGTTTGGCGGTGGCTTGGTCGAGGGAGCCAAGAACATTAAGGTGACGGACATCCTCGGAAACATGCCCGACCCAACTCAGTTCGGTATCCACGGAGATACGATTGAAGGAGAGAAAGTGGAGGCCGTAGAGACGTCACGAAGCTTAGATACAGCCATGGCGCCAACAGGCGACATAACAGAGGTCGATGCAATGATGGAAATGCTGTCGAATCCCAAAAAGGAAGGAGGAAAACACGTGGAGCCAGGCCTGGGCGATGTTGCCGAGTTGTGTGCAGAGACATCCACTACTGATCAAAAGAAGGTTCTGAGTCACAATTCAGTAACTTCATCTTTGTGATTCATGATTTTAAAACCCTTTAGGTATCTTCCCCAGGTCAGTCTTTCAGCCCATGAAAATGTATTACTCCTCTTACAGAAAGCTGCTGCCAAGCCTGTTGAAACCCCTGAGAGTGAAACCGAGAAAGCAGAGTGAGTAAAATTAAGTGAGAGGAAAATTAATTCTTATCATACAAAATAAAACAAACTGTTTTGAATACAGCACAGAGAACCAGGAGAAGGAGGATAAGCCAAAGGAGGAGGAAGCCAAGGAGCCAGTGGCAGAGGAGAAGCCTAAGGCCAGATCAAGTCAGCCTAAAGAGGCTTCACCAGCCTTCATGTTGCGTATCTTTGCTGTCCTGGACGTCTATCTGACCAAATTGCTGGTGAGTCCTCACACTAGGCTTTCTTTTAAATTGTTTTATACTGTCTAATATAAGTTTTTATTATTGTTTGGTTTAGACTTCAGATGTTGATGATATAAATTGTTTCCAAAATGTGGACAGGTAGCTACAAAGCTGACAGCAGTTGGTCTCGCCATTAATCCAACCTTTTCTCCAACAGAACTACCTGGCTCGCAACTTCTACAACCTGCGTTTCCTGGCTCTGTTTGTGTGTTTTGCCATCAACTTCATTCTTCTCTTTTACAAGGTAACTCAAGTCAAGTTTCCTTCGTACTTTAGTGCAAGTTTTAGCAGAACTTTCAGACAAAGTGGAAAAGAAAATGCAAAGTATTGTGTGATACTTTCTATGACTTCAGAAGAAGAGGGTGCAGCAATTAGAAGAGCACCAGTCATGTCTCAAACAACGGGAAAAAATTTTTAGAAAATATGATGTAAATAATGCATTTATCTTCAGATCTGATTTTTTCATTTGCAACCATTTTTGGTCTCTTCAGAGGAACAGAAGCTTGAGTTTCATTCTTTAATTGTTTACATTGCACTTGCACATTGCACACATTTTGTTTTTACCGATACACCGACTTTTTGTCTTAGCCAAGCATCAACACTTCTTGGTAGTTATTTATATATTTATTGCCACTAAAATTGAACTTTCAGTAATCAAAGCCAAAATGTTTTTAGTTATGATTGTTTCATCATTTCTTTTTTTTATCATTCAACAAAAGAAGCCAAACGTCTCAAATGTTTAATGTTTTCTTAACAGAAGCAGCTGTACAAGAATGAAATAAAATACTGTATAGAATCATGTCCAAAATAAAAGTCACAAGAGCAGACATTCAATCAAACTTCTTGACAGTCCTAACTTCCAAACATGGGGATGCCAAACATATCCCCTGACCTCTCCAGATGTGTCATAGAAATGTGATTATCACTAATAATCCCAGCAAGTATTTTGGGGAAACTGAAGGACAAAGAGTCAAACCAAACTAGAAACAAATGTAAGAAATGTGTAGTGGAGAAAAAAGTCCATATAATTGACTATTCATATACAGTGTGTGGTAAATACCCTATGCCCGTTAGGTGACTGGTGAAACTGATGAAGATGAAGATGTAGATGAGGAAAACCCCTGGGGTGGTGATGAGGACGATGATGAGAACACACTATTCGACATGGATGAGTTTGTCCTGCAGGAGAGCACTGGCTACATGTTACCAACCCTGCGCTTCCTGGCTGTATTCCACACCGTCATCTCACTCGTCTGTCTGTTCGGGTACTACTGTCTGAAGGTCTGTACACTCAGAATACACGGGCCGTCTTCTCTGAGCTGGGAATCATTTCTTTGCAGATGATACCATTGTGTAAAAATGAAAGCTGAAGTCACCCATCTTAATATTTTGCTGCTAGGTTCCTTTGGTGGTGTTCAAGAGGGAGAAGGAGATCGCCAGGAAGCTTGAATTTGATGGCCTTTACATCACTGAACAGCCGTCTGACGATGACATCAAGGGCCAGTGGGATCGACTCGTCATCAACACCCCGTGAGTCGCCGGCCTCGTTCACGACCTGCATTAACTTTAATCCTTTTTTTCTCACCAACACACAGTATCACACATAACATATTCTCTAATGAACTGATGATAAACACCTCATCCTGCTTAAATCATAAAAATCAGTTTATCCTTGTCACACCTTGGTGGTCAGCTTGAGAAAGTTCAGAGTAGCGACTACAGGGAATGATTTGTCTCTTAATCATTAAGTTAATTGATAGAAAATTCATCAAAACTGAATAAGTAAGTATTTTATTTTTATTAAATAAAATCGCCAAACATTTGTAAGTTCCAGCTAAACTGTTTGGTGAGGAAAATGTCCTGAACTACCACACAAAACATTGGACTTTGGTGGGCATTTGTCCTTATTTTCTATCAAAAACTGCACCAATTTTCATCTGGTTGTTCTAATTTTTAAAAGCATGTCAATAATCTTAATCACATAACAAACCTTTACATAGTGGATTTAATGAAACTAAAAAAAAGAGAAATAATGATCATTCCCAGCTGACACATTGTGCATTAAACCAGACTTTGGGAGGGAATTCTATTAATTTATCAAACTATTTTATTACCACAGCTGAGTCTCACTTCTACTTTTCTATTATAGGTCTTTTCCTTACAACTACTGGGACAAGTTTATCAAGCGCAAGGTGAGTGTGTAAGAAGAATTTCAGGTCAAAGTTACTGTGTTTAAGTGTTTTTAGGAACCCTTAAAGTTGATAGAAGTCATGACAAATCATCCAACTGATTTCTTAGACACCTCTTGGTTTCATGTCCAGACCATCTAATTTGATACGATTTTGTTCCAGGAATTCATATTAGATGTTTCTTATTGTGTCACAGTTTTCAGTAGCTGTTTATATGTCTTACATATATGTTCTCTGAGATAATAAGTAGTGAAATAATGGTAAGACGAAACTCTTTCGCTGGGCCGGCCCTGTGTCGCTGCATCGTCTCTGAAACGGAAACTTCTTTCTCCCAGTGTGATGTTAAGTGACCCAGCTGATCTCTGAATGTGTAGGTGATCAACAAATACGGCGACCTGTATGGAGCTGAACGAATCGCAGAGCTCTTGGGCCTGGATAAGAGCGCGCTGGATTTTGACCCCACAGTGGAGACTGTAGAGAAGGAAGCTTCCCTGCTCTCATGGTGAGACCTACACCCTCACTTTCTCAAATTACAACTACTGAAAATATGCAGAAGTTTATTTGTGGTTAAAAATGAAAAGGGCTTTTACATTAACATTTGAGTAAGGCCTGAAAGTTTGAGTATTATCTGACCAAAGTGCGTAAAAGCTGGTGTTGTGGTTGGATTTGGGTATAAGTGTTGAGTTTAAACATAAGCAATACTGTCGTCTCCACATTTCTAACATTAGCATCACATGGACACGTGTGCATGTCATCTGTACAGCAACGCCACTACTGTGATTCAACATTTTGTTTACTCGTTGGCAGGCTGAGCTCCATTGATACAAAGTACCACATCTGGAAATTGGGCGTGGTTCTGACTGACAATGTAAGTTTACAAAAAGCCTTTTTCACAGCACTGTGGGGAAAGTTAAGGGGAAAAATAATGAAGGAAGCTAAATGTTTAAATGGTGATCAGGGTTTTTAGTTATAAAGGTTATTCTTTAATGTGTTTGACAATATTTTAAAGTAGTTTTAATAGCATTACTCCTAGTGTAATATTAGCGTTTAGCTCAACTGGTTATTGAAGTTTGGTTTAGTTAAACACAACTGTGTTCATAGAGACCCCCAGCAAACAACTTAGACGTGATTTTTCAAAGGCTTCAAAGGTTTTATTTTTCACATACCCAGCACGCCATACAGTATATGTAAAGAACTGCATGGTGGCATAATATTAAGAAACCTGTGTGCAATTAATAATGTAAAGTCTACTTAAATCTATACAATAACATTTTTGTACATGCTCAAAGACAAATTTACAAATATGCAGAAGATTTTTTTTAAATTTGCATTAGAACCTTCATTTGTCACTGATAGAGTGTCATTGTTTCCTGCAGTACTTCCTGTATCTGATCTGGTACACCACCATGTCCATTTTTGGACATTTCAACAACTTCTTCTTTGCTGCCCATCTGCTGGACATCGCCATGGGCTTCAAGACCCTTCGTACTATCCTGTCCTCCGTCACTCACAACGGCAAGCAGGTACGTAGTTCAACCACCAGAGGGAGGCAGAGTACAGTTTACAACATCAACAACTCCGTGCTCACACAGGCTCAGCAGCTTTTTCTTCTAACTTCCCCCTTTCTCTTTTCCTGAGCCTTCAACTCAGTATTAGAAGTTAAGTTAAATATTTATTGGGTTTTGAATTGTTACAAGTTTATAAGAATGTGGACATATTTAACACATTATCTAAATAAAAAAAAATATAGGATGGAGCTTTGAAAAGGAAACGGTCTATGAAGATTCTCAGTCGTCCAGCTCACAGGATTTCTAGAAATAAACATAAATTAATCAATGAAAATAAAAGGCGACAGGACTTGCAGTTTGCCACAACTCCCTCCGGAATAGTTCATTACTTTCTTCATTTTCTTCTAACTAATAGGAAGTTGGGGTCATTCCCACTTGATTGCACAGGGTTGATGTGAGAAACAAGGGGGGACTTATTTTATGTGAGTAGTGACACACCACAGCGAGTGGTGTCCCAGTTGGTTTGGTTCCCGACTGATCGGACTTGTGCTGCACCTCAATCCCCTACTCTTTTCTTTACATTTCCTGTCTTTCTCCCCCAAAATAAAATAGTTAAGTGCAGTGCAAATAATGTCTAACTAGTTTTGTCTTTTAATTCTATAAAGGCTGATAATACACACACACATAACAGTATGATGTCATTGACAAGATAATAGCACCTCATTAAACAACAAGTGGACAAAAATAATTATAATAATAAAAATTCAAAGAAAAAAGACTAAATAAACTTTGCAGGATTCCTTCAATGATTGCAATAATAAGGTTAACAGTGCCAGTACATTCAGAAGCTGAAATATACATATGACAGGCAGAGTATCAAGTTTTGTATATAGTCCCACTTTTTTTCCCATTTCATAAGTTGTGTAGTTTTTGATACTTTATCGGTTTGTAATATTTTTTGCCAAAAGAAATGCACTTTGCAATGCTTTTTTAAAAAATATATTATTCTTTTTAGGAAACCTTGATTCAGATTAGTTCTTGATTGGACCCAATAGAACAATTGTATTTATTAGCGAGGTATAAAGGTGTTATATAAATTCAGTCTACTTAAAAGAAATGGATAAACAGTTTAAACAGTTAAAAACTTGTGCCTACGTGTTTGAAAGTAGTGAATAAATGGTTCAAAGAACTCAAAGTAAAAGCTACTGCAAAGGTCATGTCTCTTGTTTCTAAAATGTAGAACTTGAGTTTACTTTTTATTATTCGATCAATCTTTTTTGTGATTCTTTCCATTTTTCCGTGGCGTTTCCATGGATGAATGCACTTGTAAGTTGCTTTGGATAAAAGCATCATCTGAATGAATTTGTGAAGTAAAGAGGTTCTAACATCATGTTTTTGCATTAGGCAGTATGCATATTCAAAATGCAGAATCACAAGCAAGTACATCGCAGGTCACTGATGTTGCCATTAAGAAGTTCTGCAATGGCATGAATTGGAATTGCTTAAGGTCTTTGGATACTGAGGGAAGCTGCCCTGAAATGTTCAGTTCAGCCGTAGAGGCCTTGAAAACATTGCGGTTCTTTTGTGCTCCACTTTCCCAGTGAAAGAGAACTACACTGACATATCGGAGTGGATTCTGACAAAAGCTACAGAGATTACTCTCAAAATCTACATTTAAACAAGAAAAGGAACCTCCTGCTGCCGTCTCAACCAAAGTGTCACTGGGAATAATTAAAAAATAAGGTCAAATTATATGTTTCCACGCTTGCAAGTTTTGCATCTTAATGAATTTTCTCACTTTGTAGCTTGTGCTGACTGTGGGTCTGCTGGCCGTGGTCGTCTATCTCTACACCGTGGTGGCCTTCAACTTCTTCAGAAAGTTCTACAATAAGAGCGAGGACGAAGACGAGCCGGACATGAAGTGTGACGATATGATGACGGTATGCACGGTGGTCTCCGTGTGTGTTTTTATCGGAGAAAGAATTTGTGTAAAAAAGTAAATGGTTTCCATGGCTGCGGCTTTGTTCAAGGTCAAATGTTTGGATTTGAAAAAGAGCCCTGATGCTTTTATTTTAATATTTGATTCGAACATTTTTGCTTGCTGGCCTTCGTCTTGGTATGAAAGCAAGGGGTGAATGCAAGACTGAGCAGAAAAGATTTTTCATTAGTGAACTTTGTACAGGATACATTTTCTAAAACTAAAACCGTGCACAAACTATTTTCTGCATAAGTTCTTTACTAAATGTATCTTCCCCCTCTAAACGAAGAGCGTACAACTTCTCGTGTGTTCAAAGAATGTTTTTTTCAACAGACGATGCCAATTTTCCAGTCGCACACTGAAGGTCGAAAATTAAATTATGATCTTCCATCTCCAGTTCCCACAGAATAAAAAAACAGCTGCACATGATTTCATTTTAAAATTGAAGCTCTAAGCTACTTTCCTGTTTGTTTTTTTCTTGGCAGTGCTATTTGTTCCACATGTATGTGGGTGTGAGAGCTGGAGGTGGTATTGGAGACGAGTTGGAGGACCCAGCTGGAGACCCCTATGAGCTCTACCGCATCCTGTTTGACATCACCTTCTTCTTCTTCGTCATTGTCATCCTGCTGGCCATCATTCAGGGTACGCACTCTTTTTCTTTGGCACGTCATTTGTCCATGTTCTGCATCCCGAAGCTTAAATGCAGCAAAAAAAAAATGTGTTTAAGATAAGTCATGCCCTGTGTTGTGACCAACTCTTGCTCCGTCTGTCAGGTTTGATCATTGATGCCTTTGGTGAACTGAGAGACCAGCAGGAGCAGGTGAAGGAGGACATGGAGGTGAGACTCTGCTGCAGCCATAAAACTGTCTTATTAGGAGAAATAAATACTGAGACTAAAAGAGCTTCGTTCACTATTTATTCCGGAGTGATTTGTGACACCAGAGAGAAGATAAGTAATAAACGCATCAGTTTCAGTTTCGTGTAGCATGGTTTGCTGTCAGTAGCTGTAATTTGATTTACATGGGTTCATGTAGCAATTATGATGCAGGATGACAACCGCCAAAACTATTCACTGGTTGAGTTGCTCGTCAGTCTCAGACTTTACACTTCTAGCTCTTGACAAGTTGTAAAAAGTCAGTGTGAATGTCAACCAGAAGTTAAAGTCATTTCTCCGGGCCAAACAAAGTGAACTGCAGGTGTGAAATCTTCCTATATACACCAGAGAATAGGAGTATTCTATAAGTTGACTGTTTAACACAATGTAAACTTCCCCTCTTGTTCCTCTTTCAGACCAAGTGCTTCATCTGTGGCATTGGGAACGACTACTTTGACCGGACACCTCACGGGTTTGAAACCCACACTTTACAAGAGCACAACCTAGCTAACTACTTGTGAGTGCAGCAACGAAACAAAGTCGATGCATATTTCTGAGTTATTACCACTACCACTCATGTTCCTGTTGTTTGCAGGTTCTTCCTGATGTACCTGATTAACAAGGACGAGACTGAACACACGGGTCAGGTATGTGACGACTTTACAAAACCTATGTTTTAGCCTCACTTCTACAGGATTTTCTTTTGTGAGATATCACGTCTGATCAATCTTAAGACGGCAAGTGAAGGTTACAGAAACTTCCGTAGGTTTGTACTTGTGCAACATTTCAACCCACTTGTTATGTTGCATAAGTGCAGCTCAGCAGGAGGAAGAAGCAATGCGTGGGTTCACTTTGGCTTTTTTGATATTAACTTGTTGTTGCCGTGCACCTGAGATTCAAGTTGTTTTTATTGATGTGCATGCTCTGTTCTTATGTCACAAATCTAGCAGGAGGAAAATAAGACTTAAGTTTGTTGCAGCTCCTCCAGGCTGCAAAAAAAAACGGATTCAGCTGCTTGTAGAGAATAAAGTAACCGAGCTTTAATGTCGTAAACGCAATTAGGTTGTTAGTGTTTCCGCAGAAAATAAAGACAGGCCTTTGTAGATCATACTTAGGTTCGGATACTAAATGATGTGTTCACGCTGCAGTGTCTTCTTTTTTCAAATCCTGTTTGCTGTGACTGTTTCACCAAATCTGAAACATGCTGAACTTTTTACATTTATGAGGTACTATATTATGACATTTTTAAGACATACTATATGCTTTGACTTTTTTCCACATACTATGACTTTTTTTCGACACACAAAACTCTGACTTTTTATGAATTTTTTCCACATACTTTACTATGTATTTTTTTGGACATACTATACTATGACTTTTTTATGACTTTATTTCTTTCCTTTTTTGGACACACTATTCTATGACTTGACTTTTTTCAACAAATTATGCTATGACTGCTTTAGACACGCAGCATTTTTAGACATATATTGTGACATATTTTGACTTTTTTCAACATACTATACAATGATTATTTTTTCGTAATAGAAGATATTCTCTTTTTTAATATGACATTTTTTTGATAGCTTTCTATTCTGATTGTAATGTCTCAAATTGGTGGATTTCCCATGATCATTATCAGATCTGTTGTCGTTTCTTCTTCCCCCTCCAGGAGTCCTTTGTGTGGAAGATGTACCAGGAAAGATGCTGGGACTTCTTCCCCACTGGAGACTGCTTCCGTAAGCAGTACGAGGACCAGTTGGGTTAGAGAGGGTGTCGTGCCCAAAACACACCTCTCTACTTTCCTTCTATCTGAAAGAGACATTGAACTTGACTTGACCCTGTTATCAGAACCTGAACATTCGCTGGACTTTCTCTGCTGCCATGGTGTCGAGAAAAATAATCATTCATACACAAAAAGAATTCTTAAAAATGATTTTAAGACGAATGACTGACGATTGGACATTTCGGGTTTGTGCATCCAAGTCCTCTTCCTTGTTACCGAAAAGTAGTCACTTGCCACGACGCCTCTTTTATGCAAATTCTTTTAATTCTGATTCACATTGCCTTTTCACATGCTTAACCCCTGTTGCACAATTTGTTGTGTGTAGACATTTGATACATGTGAAGGGTTACAGCATGACAACTGAATGTCTGAATATGCACAATTTCTAATGAACGCCAGGATGTTTGTGTCACTTATCACCAAACCAACTGAATGGATGTGGGCTGCTAGTATTGATCCAGTTAACATCTTATGACATGATTGAGACCTGATCTGCCTTTTTCAAATCTGTCAGATGAAATGAGGAGTTACAGAAGATGGTTCTTCCAGGACCAGAGACGACTCACTTTAGGTGTTTGTCAAGCGCCGACGTGCCTTATGAGTAACTATGCAAAACAAATGTATCATTTTTGTCCCTCCTGACACAAGCAGTGTTCTAGCTCTGGATTAGTTACAAGACGATTTAGCTCAAGATAGTTTTGTGGCTTTTAAATTATAAAAAGAGAAAACATTTGTTGTATAAAATCTAGATGATCCTTGTGTAAATGTTGCTTCGTTTGGTTTTGTTTCTAAGCTGTGGTGTCCTGCCCGCCTGCACTTCTTTCCACAGTAGAAGAGCCCCCAAACACAGGAAAAAAAAAAAAAAACAATTAAAAAAAGATTTATTGACGACATATGGTTAACTGCTATTGTATGGCCATTTGTATGTATGTAGTAGCTTTGGTAAACTGCATTTCTTCTGATGAGGGGAAGGAAATGAATAAAGTAACTGACGCAATAAAGCAACATTTCACTATCTGTTAGTCTCTCTTTTTAGCTGAGATCTCCCTGACGGTGAAACTCCTGCGGTGTGTAACTTTCACAAGGAACAGAGAATTCTCAAATGCAGCTGGAACATATTGACACATTATCACAGAGACATACCGTCCTGTCTCTTAACCGTAACATATCGTCTCTCCACCAGCCTCCAAAACTAATAAACTTAGCTTAACTAAGTAACTTGACTGCCTCACATTAGCAATCACAAAAGCGGAGGGCAAATTGAAAGAAAAATCCAGCTTTTATGAAGGGCTGTTCAACATCTCAACTTTTTAATTAGCTTTCAGGCCAGTTCTTTAGTTTGTATGGTTCAATTCAAAACCAAGGTCCAATTTCCTTTTGTATATACATCTACCGTCTTATATCAAGTCCTTTCCTTGGTGGTTGATGGTCAAGAGATCATGCTGTCGAGCCAGTCCTCCAGGTCCTCTTCCGTCATTTCCTGCCTGACAGAAGCAGACTTGGGAGGTGTGATGTCTTTGTCTCTCACTTCCTTCATCTGGTCTTCTATCACCTCTGGTACCACCTCCTTCACGTCCTCACACACTGAAAATTAATAGAACACATGGTGGGAAAAATGTGACTTTTCACTCATATGTTTTGAACATAGTCAATATTTTGTGCATAAAACATTTAATGCTTAAGTTAACGTTCTGAAGATGGACAATGAAAGAAGTGCAATCTCACCAGAGCAGATGTCATTATGTGTAACTGCTACAAAAAAACTCAGTGGAGTGTGCCAAAAAAAACGAAATATAGTAGAGTGCTCAAATAAAACATGTATATACTCACTTCTCTCTGGAACCACACTTTCTTCGTCTTTGACACTGACTGACTGATTTCCTGAAACAGCCGAGACTGGTTTCTGTAAACTGAGCAGCTGGTCCAGCTCCTCGTCACCATCCTCATCCCCCAGCGGCTGTGCAGCGTTCGAGGGAACCTGTGACTCTGAGCCCGATGCTGGATTTGTAGCCAAGGGGACTTTCTGGTCAGTGCTGAGGACTTTTAAAGCTGCAGACGGAGGACTGAATGTGGACATTTTGGGCATCTCATGTTTAGGTGTGACGGTCATAGTGGGCAGCTCTACTGGTGTCGAGACCTGAAACAGAGTTGGCGTAAAAATGATTGCAACAGGGTGTGCAGTGAGTTCATAAACATTAAAAACATAAAGTACAGTTTAATTTTAACATTGCAGGTGGTACAGTCAAAGAGCCGACCTGAAGCAGCTCGGTCTCCAGGTTGAGTCTCTGATGGAGCGGCACCTGTTGAAGGATCTGGGCGAGCGCTGGGAGGTCGACAAACGCTGCAGACATCTTGAGAGGAAACAGAAAAAACAAAAAAACCCGTCTCGATGTTTGTGTCTTCAGATGTAATGGGCCTCATTCAAGAAGGGAACATATTTTTGATAGAACCCACTGGTTTCTGAGATTTATAAATGTGTTCTTACTTGTGTTTTTCTCTTAGTTAAGAGAAAACATCTTGTTTTCACACTCCACAAATTGTTTGTCCAACACAAGGAAACATATGTTTGAGCTCATCGCTCTCCCATCACACTGTCACTTATATGCTTACTGTTTACACAAATGGTTTACACCTCTATGTATATGTATTCCCTCTCATTATGCATATATATAATAGTTCAGTGTGGACTGCTACCAAGCTAACAATGCTACATTTAGTTCTGTCTGGTTTCTGATTGCTGTGCATTTTCACTCCAGCTGTAATGTCTGTATGAGGAATCCATACCTCACAAAGTGGGTTAAATCCATGAAAGGCAAAGAAACTGCAGAAAGCTGCAGATTGGACCGAATATAGATTTACCTGATTGGCTGCAGATGAGTCCATCTCCCAGTCTTTTTCTTCTGAAAACCGGAATTGAGTGAAGGAATCCCCTGAGACACACAGAAAAAGAGTTTGACTTATAGCCTCTGCAGTCAACATTGTACGGGACTGCTGGTAATGAGAACCGTCTTTGTTAGTTCAAATCAAAATACATCACATTTATCTCAAGTACAAAGACTCGTGTAAGCAGAGCGAGTGGCCTTCACACCTTAAATGTCGGAAATGCTAAAGCAGTGTTTCTCAATGATCTCTGTTGACCAGTATTATATATATAAATGAGAGAGAGAGAGAGAGAACCACTCTGCTTCCAAACCATCAACTGGCTGAGGGCTCTTGTAACTACAAAGGCACTGATTTTTGTATTATTTATCAGAACAAACAGCAGCAGCCGTGTCACACATTCAGCTGGAGCCGTTTTTTCTCAGATATGAGGACGCATGCGGAAATGTGGGGAAAAATGATCTAGATGAAACTTCTGTTGGTACAGAGAGAAACCACATATGAGGAGGAGTGCAGACACATCCAATACAACAACATGGCTGCACAGTGTCAGATGTGAAGCACCACTATTGAAGCTCCTCATGTTGTGGATGTGGCTTTCACCACAACCTCGCAGGAGTGTTGTGATTCTGGGTGGAATAACATGGGTAATATGATTGCTTTTAGATGAAGTAGAGAAAGGTTATCATGGTTCAAACACGGGAGGAAGAAATACTTGGATGCTAAATGATGTTAGACAGTCGGATAGTTAAGCATAAACACTGGAAGCAAAGGGAAACCGCTAGCCTGGCTCAGTCCAAATTTAAAAGCTTGCCAGCACCTGAAATGCTCATGCAGCAATTTAACCATTTTGTGCGGCATGCCGGAAACATGTTAATGATGGCAGCTGATGAGCGCAAAGAAAAGTTACTTCACAGCTCCCACCTTTTGAGAATCTGATAAACATGACTCTGTGAGAAAGTTACAAGACAATCCCATTTAGGTGTCATGCATTTAGATAAGAGACGAAAAGGTCTGAGCTCAAATCAATGACTGGTTAAATAGACTAAACAGCCTTGAAAACATTGAACAGGAACTTACAAAGATTTTAAAATAAGGGCTTCAAACTTCTACAAAAAAGGATAAGGAATCACAACATGCCAGGGAGGGCTGAGTATCGGCTCCTTAATAATCCAGTACCAAGAAGTGTCCAACATCCTCCAGTCAAACGACACCTGCATTCAATCCTTTTTTCCCCACATCAGGATGTTTTTGCTTGCAGCCAATCACCGCGAGCATTCTTCGATTTAATGCGACGTGTGATTGGCCCACTACAGCTACTACTGATACAGCTGTGCCGTGGTGCAGTCACGCAGTTTAGATGCCACCAAAAAACATTTGAACACTTTCAAAATGTATTCATGAAAAAAAATCATTTGGACAAAATCCACGATTCGATTCAATATAAGCTCTCCTTCCCAACACTGATGGATCTGACCATTTTTGGACTATGGAGTCTTGATTGATAAAGATTAACAGAACATCGTTTTTATGCCCTGAGAACTGTCATTCACATTTTCAAATTCTTCTTTAAAAAGATTGAAATTGTGTAACTAATGCAGTTTATAAAAAGTATTCTAACGATATTACTTTAAGGGTAATGGTTTTGGTTTTATTGTAATTTTATAAATGATACCCAGTCCTAACCCAGGTCTAATGTCGAATAAGGGCTGGGTTATACGGCCAAACTCTTCTATCATGATATCTCAATTACATTATTTAATCACAATATAGCATGTTTTATGGTTAATCCATACAGGTCTTGAACCAGCCACCCTCCAGTCCCCAAGCCAAGTCTTCCCAGACTGAGCCCCATAATCAAAAACCAACAAAATACAGAATCTAAATCAAAGCACGCTGATGCTGAGCAGTGTGAGGCCACTGTGTCACAGTCAGTCTGCCACACACAGATGGACGCACAGTGGGAGACCTGACGAAGGACAGGCAGTCAGGCACAACCTCTCGCTTTGTTGCATTAAAAAGACACTGAAGTCTTTCAGGTGGAGAAGCTCAGCACCATCTGTGGCTGTCCTTGATTGCTTGGTTGTACGGAAAGTGAAGCAGGTCAAGAAGGAGAGGCTGCAGGAGGGTAGAGTCCCTGCTGTCAAACAGGCCGAGAGAAGATGATTCATGAATAGAAGCGTTATCGAGGTTACAATGACTACGAGGCAGGCGGATAACTGCAGGGAATGGGAATGTCAGCTTTATGTGACGGCTCAGGGGGGAGATGCTTTATGTTGTGGCGCAACAGGCATCTGTTATCGGGGAAATCGACGGATTTTACACCCTCACAGGGAAAAGATCTGAGCTTATAAAACCTGGATTCGGTAGACATGAAATCGAAATCTTCTACCTAATTCACAAGACTGCTGTTATCTAAGGCAGATCACAAAAGAAACCAGAGAACCATGAACTCAATGACAGAGTCAAGAAAGAGCCAATCATTTAGTCTCACACGCTGAGGCCGGTTTAAGCAAAATGAGACTCATACATGCTGCCACACGTCCTACAATAATCAATGTCTTTAATTAGCTTTATTCAGATCTCAAGTTTGTACGGCAGAAGCTCAGTCTGTGGGGACGTGGCTCAGGAACCGGAGCGTGACGGGCCCTAGTCCAGCACAGACCAAGTGCAGAGTGTGAGCTGGTAGCTGGAGAGGTGCCAGTTCACCTCCTGGGCCTGAGTATGAATCCCCAACTGCAACAATACAAACATTTTTCCATACGTACCTAGACCTGAAAATTACTCAAATTAAATTCCATACTTTTAAATACTGCGTTTGAAACCTTTTGAATAAAGTCAGGAAAAGTTATAGAAAAGTTTGTCCAAAAAAAATCATCAAAAAAAGGTCATAAAATGTCGAAAAATTCAAAATGAATCAAAATATAAAATGTCCAAAAACAGAGACATGTTCAACGCACAGCATTACTTATTCAAGCTAAATGCTAAAAGAGTGCAATTAATAACTGTGATCCTGAAACCCCTACAGACAGGAACATAGGGATGAACAACTAACCAGGAACTACAAAAGGAAACACAAGTCTTTGCTTCATCGGCTTGAGAGGGAGTAAACATACTTCTAAATGAATAAAATAATGATGAATGAAAAGAAATCATAAATCAATTCAATAAATAAGAATCGCAGTCGCACAGCAAACGGTAACCATGGGAACCCGACACCATTCTAGAGCCAGCTTGATTAGTTTCATATCATCTACAGGTCTGTTGTGTTGCTTCAGTAAACTTGTTTTGATTTGTTTTTTTATTTATATATTTTATCTTAGAAAGTGAGGTAATAGTCTGAAAACAATACATTTTTCCAAACTCTTTTCCCTTTTTCCAAAGTTATCCAGACCTGAAAATTACTCAAATTAAATTCCACACTTTTCTATACTGCCCAGGAACCCTGTATAACCCTGTATATACATTATATAGCTGAAACACTTCATTCATTAATTACTTGTCAACTATAAAATTTACTTTTTTCGACAATCAATTAATCTTCTTAAGAAATGTTTTAACTGACCAACTATACACGCCGAAGACCAGCTTCTTAAATGTGAATATTTTCTGGTTTATTCCCTTCTCTGTGACAGAAAACTGAATATCTCTAAGTTGTGTGACTTCCGCGGGGGTTCTTTCATCTTGTGTTGTTGTTGTTGTTGTTCACAGATCTAAACTGAGCACAACATCCGTTTAAAAAGGGAAATCTGCATCAAGAAATTCCCCTTCAACAGGGGCCTCTCACTCTCATATTCACTCTTTTTTCCAACACCCGCTCCTCTCTGTTTAATATCTTCCAGACCCTAATCCTCCTCTTCCTCCTCCTCTGTCTCCTTCAGTCTGTCTCCAACACACAGAACTGCTGACACTGGTGAACTGCCTCCCTCCTACACCTCACAGCCCAGCGTCATACTGATCTGTGTCCATGGAAATACCATCCCAGGTAGTTCGGAGAGCAAAGGACACAACCATGGCAACAGCTGCCGACGAGGATGAGCGCAACTTCTGTCAAAGCTTCAGAAGACAGAAGGAGAAAGAGAGAGGATTGGAGGAGGAGAAGGAGAAGGAGAAGGGAATGAAGAAAATGTAAGGAGAGCAAAGCAGACTCTTCATTCCTGCTCGTCCAAACAGATCTGTGAGACTTAAATCCCCTGTCTGCTCACAGCTGACACTGTTTAAGTCCTGCAGTCTCACATGTGTCACCAAGCTGAGATGCATTGAAATCAAACTGCAATCCACTAAAAAAAATACATGCACTTGAGCTTAGGTCACACATATGACCCTCATATCTTGGTGGGATCTGAAGATCCTAACTGGAACAACAACGATGAGTTGATTCATCGATCAGCAGCAAAAATACCAACCATCAACTTGTTTCAGCTCAGAGATTTTTGACTTCTCTCTGTTTCATATCATTTTAAACAATAAATAATATATTTGAGTTTTGGACTGTTGGTTGGCTAAAAGACATTTGACAACATCTTAGCATTTTGTATTTCCAACATTGCATATAAAGGAACAAGACCAAACGATAAATCATGAAAACAACCGGCAGATAAAAAAAAAAGGCACAATGACATCTTTCTTACAATAGACAATTTATATAGTAGATAAAATAATCTTAATAATGACTTATGACCCACTAGTAGTGTGTGGCGGTGTCTGTCTCTGCAGAGACCCTGAGCTTGGATAACTGACCTAAATAAGAATATTCCAGCACTAATGTCAGCAAGACATGCTGACTGAAAGATTCACAGCGACAAACATACATACAATAATACTAGTATTAAAAAACGATACCTCGTTTGATACCAGGGCAAAAAGAAAACAAGTCCATGACGCGAAAAACAGGATAATTTCCCCCCATGTTTTTAAATGAATAACCTGCGCACTGTTTAATTTGTGCAGCCTTGGCTTGAAAATCTGAATATAAATCTGTTTTTTTTTTCTTAAATCTGCTTCAGTGATTTTGATACTATCAAATGTGGGTATCATATCGTTTTGAAACACATGGTATTGAAAAGCATTAAAGTATAAACACTTTTGACAGCCATAGTTGTGTGTTTATCAGGACTCAACAGCAACTTCTCTCTTATTCCAGAATCATCAAACTCAACTTCAGAAACATTTCCTGTCTTGCGGAGGAATTCAGTTAAATAATAATGCTGTGCTATGCCAATAAACTGCTGACACTCTCTCTACACACAACTGATTAAAGATCAATTCATTGCTCAAATGATTGTGTAAGTGCGTCAGCTGGGTCGGTGAACCTCGGCGAGTTATTCCACAGTGAATAAACACTGCATTACTCATGCTGTGTGCTAAGTGGCTCGGCTGGCATTGTGTAACTTCTGTATATTATGGTATCCTGTCTCTTGACATCTCGCTGGCTGAACCCCACATTAACAAATGTGGCTTTTTGCCTGCGACCCCCGGCTTCGCTGAGCTATCTATGGCTTGTCCCGCTCTCATCTTTTATATTTGGGATGTGCTGTGGCCTCGCTCCTGCTTTTCTGTCCCGCTCTGCTCTGTTTCTGCTCCACTCAACTCCACTCTGCTCTCACCCCGCCGCTGCCGCTGTTCATCTTCAAACCCCTCTCCCCTTGTTCTGCTCTGTGAGACGGTCGAGCACTGGCACAGAGTCAGGATGAAGATAAGACGGGCAGGATGTGTATCGTTTTGCTGTGAACAACAGTTATTACTTATCCGTTTCTTAAGGGCCACTAACGGGAGCATTAACCTGCAAATGTCTGACATTTTTGCTTAAAAGAGGATTGAAATTATTACCGGTTACCAAAATTAAAGGGAGAAGTTTTTCCCTTTGTCTTTTTTAAATTGAAAATCTTTGTAGCCTCATTTAGATAAGAGGTATGGAAGAGGTATAAGAAGCTATACAGTTTATAATCCTAAAAGTACCCTGGGTTGTGTACCCCTGCGTTTTGTTTGCCAAAGCATGTCAATATTGCCCTGCAGGTTGCAGTGCAGATGGAGCCACACGGACACCACAAACATCACGGATGCACAGCCTTGTTGAGTGAGACACACCTTTAGTATATAGCTCACTGCACAGACTCGGTCCACTCGCTGTGTAGAGTTGCAGCCTGAACTTGATTAGTTTTCTTTCTCGGAGCGATGACTGGTTGAATAGGAACAGGAAGGACATGTAAGGAGCAACAGTACCCCTGCTCAGTCTCCACTAACACCTGCAGTGAAATGTTGACATTTTATCTGACTGGAAGAGGAATACACACATTCCCCCTCTCCCTCCCCCCCTCCATTTAGCAGTAGAGTAATGGCATGTGATCAGAGGATGATTACTTCTCTTTTAAACCAGCTGTCGGGATGGCAGATCCTCACTTGATAAGATGAGCTGGAGCAAGGAGGCTCATAGAAAACTGATCGAGTGTTATTATTAATGTGACAAATCCCATCTGATAGGTGTTTGGTAGCGCTAAGAGGGGGGGACAGGATGGAAAAAGGTGGAGAGAAAGATAAAAGAGGAAGAGATGGAAGAAATGAAGCAAGAAAGAAAAGACTTGCAGGAAACTTGTTGCAATCTATGGAGCCAATCCTCTTCTTGAGAGCTACAGTACCTCCAGCATGCTCCCTGTCACGCCTTTTTAACCAAACCAATTAGCCTAACACGGCACAGCGCTGAAACCCACTATGCGTCGATAAATCACCGTCTGCGCTAATTGCAATTAAAATCCTTAGCAAACCAGGCGAGACAATAAAGAGGGCTGAAGCTATTTACTCTGAACTTTTAATGGTGATTGCGTGAGGCTTTGTTTATGACAAAGTCGTATCAGAAGAGCTCCAATCCACTCGAGGCCTCGCTCTCATTAGACATTTGTTTTATGGGCGTGCAACGCGTTTGGAAGTAAAGAGGCAGCAGCTCAGGCTCTAATCCAATCAATCCTATTCAACACACATGTCCATTAACTGCCTTGCTGGATTGTTTTTCATATTTAATATCATTTACAAACTGCTCAGCAGGTCTCAACCCTAACTTTTAAAAGTGGTTGCTAGGTAGGCATCGGCTTTCGGTTGCCTAAAAAAATGGCTGCCATTTTTAGTCAGCTTATATTTTGAGTAATACCATGCACATATACATCAGCTTAATATTGAAAATGTGACATCAAGCAATAAAAGCTTTATAACAGTAACTGAACAAAGTTATTTAAGATAGTGTTTTATCTAAAACTTTAGTTAATGTTTCCCCCTTCAACTCTGGTCTGGCTCAAAGATGCCGGGATATACTCCCAAGACTTCACAAATCCCAGTGTCCAGTTCTAAAAGTTACAGACTTAAGACTTATAATATGATTATAAATATTAATTTATAAGTTTAAATATATAAAAAAAAAATGTACAGCATATTTTAGCAACATAACTGCACATCTCTGAATCAACCAAGTCTAGTTTTGGCTCTGGTGAAATCGTCCGCCAGTTAAAAAAAAGCAGTGATTTGTAAATTTGGTCACTCGTCACATCCTGATTACACTCACCTCATTATGCAACTCCTGAAAGCAAACTGGCTGCACCAGTGCTTTGGAGGCTTCCAGTGATAATAAAAAAAATCTTTATTAAGTGCTTATACTGCACTTCTATTACCACTAGCTACTGCTAGCGTCAGCTCAGCATGCTAACAGGCTCACAATGACAATGCTAACAAGGTGACGCTAAGCAGGGGTAATGTTTAAGGTTGTACGATTTTAAACATTCTTAGTCATCGACTACTCAACTCCGCTTAGACCAAAATGACCGATTAGTCGACTAGTTAAAACTAAAACTAACTAAGAGGAGGATCTAGTAATGATTACCGTACTCACCATCATAGTTGAGTGTGTGTTAGCATGATTTGCTAAATTAAATTGAAGGAACAGCTGAGGCTGATGGGATGTCGCAAGATGAAAAATCAGAGAATCGATCAAGTCGTTACAATTCATCATGAAAGGAACATGACCGTTCCGCCATTTTATGGCATTCAAAGTTTCTGACACATTTCACTTATAATCACAAAGGTCAACCTTGTGGTGGCGCTACAGAAAAGTGAATCTGGCATCCAAATATTTCACTCTGGTCCAAAGTGGTGGCCCAACCAACATTGCCACCCCTAGAGCTTCATCAAGTGTACATGACAACTACCTAATAAAACACCTCGAATGATTTGGGCTGACATGACAACAATGACAACAGGACAATTCCCCAGTGTGTACCAGTGCCCGTGTTCAGAGGAGGCAAACCATGCAACAAATTTGATCTTTTAACAGAATGAATACAAACATCAATGTCAGAGCAAGGTAGTCTGCTATTTCTCCTTTATAGGAAACAAATACAATTTTTGAGCTGTTCTTTTCATGCTGTCTGACATTGTCTAGCTCCAGACTAACAAGGAGACGCTACACAGAAGATAAAAAAGGTGAGAACGAGTGTCTGCTTTAAGCTCACATATAGCCTTGCGGCACTGGTCCCTATTGCTGAAATAACCATCGTTCTTGAGAGTGCCAGGCCGTCTGGGTCCCTCATTATACAGACGCAAGAAGCCTCAGCTATTAGGTTATTGGAGCAGATGAGTAAACAACTAATACTGATCAACACCGTGCTAAAAATGGATCAACATCATGAAAAAAGCAGAACACAGATCCATTAGAACTACAGGAAATGGAAATGTTTAGCTAACCCTCATTATTCACCTTGCAAGCAGAGAAGAAGTAAGCTGAGAAAGTGACCATAAGTTGGTGATGGGAAAAAGGGTGATTTTGTTCTCAAGCGAACCATTACCATTGTTTTTCTTTCTTTACAAAAAGTCCTCAAAGGGCACAGGAAGATAAGAACAATGCACCCATAGGCGGCTAAATAAAGATGTGTGGATCGCCTTAAATAAGCACTGAACTGCCAGAAAGCGTGAATGTTTCAATCCTTTGAAGAGCGGATGAAATGTGACGGACACCGCAGTACTGAAATCCAAACAAGAGTCACCCCGATTTTGATCTATTTGCTCCAGAAATCCCGAGTTCCTCTGTTCGTGTAGTAAATTCATCAGGAGACACTTGTAACTGTCTGAGTCTGACTGAATCATGATGCTGCAGTCTGAAAGACACAAAACACACACCGCCACCTGCGCTCTGTAAAGACAAACTTACAAGACAAATGCGGTTTGTGGGACTATTCATTGTTCTTGTGGCTACACAAAGACAATGTGAATGTGTTCTTTTCAGCAGCACGGCTGCTTTGTAGTTAATGAACAAAATATTGTGCCCAAGCCATCATTCTTCTGGTGCAATTTCCCAGAACATAGTGGTGTCTTCAAATTGCTGGTTTAGTCTGAACAACTAATTTTTCTCACTATTTTGTTTACTACTAAGTGTTTTGGTTATATAAAAAAACATGCTAGTACTGCAATGGTATAGCCACAGCTGACATTCTAATAAATTCTGAGAAATAAAGAATAACAGTATTTCAGAATAAGTCTGAATTTTTAAAGTTTCTTCTCACATTGAATGTCCAATGCTGTAAAACAGAGAAAATCAGCAAATGTTTGGTATCTTTGCATATAGTGATTTTTTCATCATCCCATTGGTTGAGTTAACTGTTGATCACTTAATGGACCAATTGTTTCAGCACGAGACTCTATACATGAACTAGAGCAAGACCAAAATGGGGCAGGCTGATACACTCATTGACTAACATGCTTCAATCAAATAAAAATGATGATTAGTCAAAACCCCTCAAGTAACATACGCAGAAAGGTTGCATCGTGGAAATCAACAGCTTTAGTTAATAGGTCCACAGGGAGGTACAGAAAGACCCAGCTCCTCATTATCAAGACCCAGAGACACATACGCTGCACCTACGGTATTGACGTTACTGTCCAGCAGCTGCCATTTAAAGACCATAACAAGAAGACATCAATAAGCAGTTTAAAATCTACTCAACATGTGAGGAATAATTTCACTTTGATTTTTGGGAGTATTAGATGCATCAGTGTATTCATGGACTATTGACAAGTTTACACAACCACATAGTGCAAGCAGACACTGGGCAGCCAGAAAGGTCAACAGGTCGAGGTCGATGAATAAAGCCAAATGCCGTTATTCAAGGTCTCCATCTCTTTCTGAGACTTTATATCCTCCAGGACTTCTTGGCTGAAATTTCTTCTTTGGATTGTAGGATGGTTATTTGGTAAATGCAATGGTGGAGTTAATGAATTACATCTATTCTTGTTATTGCAATAAAGTCATTTTTTGCATTCTTGTATTTTAAGCATTCTTGGGAAAATCAGTGATTTTGCTTTTATTTTAAACACTTAATACAGTTACACGTAATAATAAAGTGCCGTCTATAGATATTTAATTTTAAGTTGATTTTGACATCAGGGCACGGTGGCGTTCTATTGTTCCACTACTTTGAATGTTGACATTTAATTAAATGTATTTTTTAGCCAAAAGGCGTTCAATAAATTCAACAGTGGTATCATATATCATCTTATTGACGACCCCCTTAAAATTCTTAATACATTTTAATTGACCTAGTTTGTTACTTATATAAGTAGATGTTTACACAAGTACTTTGACTTTACTTGAACATGTCTTTAAAGTAATAGTAATCAGTACTAGAATATATTATTCTAGTCTGACTTGAATATTATATTCTCTATTCTAATTACTCTTGTTTATCTTGGTTCATCTATGTTCCCCCAATTGCAGACCAAGGTCACATTTATATTCATAGGCAGGCTCTTTGGGAAGAACGGGAGACACTCCGAAATGTGAGTAACAAGGCCAGTTGGAGCTGGAACCATAACATAAGGCAGTGTGTCTATTAAATGCTATTGATCCCTTATTACATAGATTAGAGGGAATATTACTTCAGTGTACTAAAATAGTTATAAATCATTCAAATGCTACCTGAAACAAGAGTCATCTTGATTTGCTAATGACAGCAACGCCATTTGACAGAGAATTGGGCGCACATTGTTTGGTGTTTGTTTGAATAAAGACCGTTTGACTGATGACAAATGTTACGTTTCGTTGGTCACAGCTAATGAGCAGCCTGAGTTGACATTAAATGCAGAAATGTTCAGGCAGTACAAGGATGCATCTGGTGGAAAGCTTTATGTGCCATTATCATCAGCACTTCTATTGTTATTTACCACAAGACAAGCAACACAGTGTGGGAGGTGTGAAGCACGCAAAGCAATTATCTTTAATTGAGGCAGAGAATCACACCATTAAATGACTAATTTGATTTTTCTTTCTAAACCACTTTTTTTTTTTAGTAATTGGCTTTCTGGAATAAAAGGTTATTTGTAAATGTAGCTGACACAATTGTGTCTCATCTGTGGACAAAAATCAATGGTCATCTTCAATATCAATACTTGGACAGCTTTAAAGGCTGTGCACAGATAATAAGAGTAACCGAGAGTTCATCGATACCTTTGGTAACAGAGGTTTACGAGGACTTTTCTACATTGTTCTTGTCACTGACTGTTCTACAACATTATGAATGCAGTTTTTCTCCTGCTGAATCTAAGATTCAACAGTCAATCAATGCCGTCTTTACAGCTGCATAACATGAGCTTGGGGGCTGAGCAGAGTGATAATGAACACACCCTTTCTCTGCAATTAAAAAAAATGTGAACCATCACTCTTGTCTGTCTCAAACCTTCAAATCTCTTGCCTGTTCCATATCATATTAATGTCAACTAGACAGCCCCAAAATATTGAAAGTCTTCAGCATATGAAGTTGTAACGTGACCACCTGCTGCACTAGATTATTTTGGCTCCCTTAAGTCTTTTGATCCTGCCTCCTCCTCAGATGTACCAGTCTGGGCTAGAAGTTCTTCCAAGTGTTCCTTCCACTGAGCGACCAGTCTCAATCAAGATCAGCAGTTCTCGTCTGAAAAACCTGGACATGAGCCTGCCTCACATTGAAATGTTTGAGGGCTCGAAGAACTTCTTTTAGGCCAACTGAACATACTGTACCATGGACTCTCCCTGAACTCATCCCACAATGCAGTCTTTGCGTCCATCAACGCAGAACCTACAGTCTTGTCTGGCCTCCTAATACCAATATGCTGATTTAGACATCCCTAGGGCCTAGACAAACCAAACCTGGAAGGCCTTGTTCTTAAGTTCCATGGTATTTTACAGTGACACAGTGCTGGTGTCACAGGGGTCAACTGTGTGGGTGGAGGCCTGTGATGTGCCCACTCTACGGAAATAAAGCAGTCACCATATATCTATGTGCCTCGTTACAAAGACTCCCTTAGGGATACATTAGACTTGCCTCATATCCTTTGTATTATTCTCCTGATAATCAATAGCTAGCCTCAAGCTCTGTGGTCCACGGGAACTTGCATGATGTATTCACATGAAAGCGAAACTGTTTCAAAGAAATACACAGTGCCTGGTGTACTGCATCTGTTCGATCACAGCGTGACGATGGACTAGATGTGGTCCTTTCAGGACGCTTCAGCAAGGAGTGATTTCTGAAGAAGACAGAGAAATGGTGGCTCTTCAATGGGTCCTCCTACAGGCTGATAGGATGGGAAGATGATGAGCAAGGGTCGCCAAACCCACCACTATAATAATAGCATAATGGAGCAAGAATTTTCAATGGTAATATCTTTGTTGTGATGGAAATACAGATTTTCTGAATGCATAAAGTTTCTCAATGCACAAAATTAGATGAATTAGTGAGTAAAAGGAGCTGTATTTCTACTGCAGTGTTCCAGGAGATTAAATATTAATATTCTTGCAAATGATGTGTTTGAAAGACTGAATCAACCTGTTGTTTTGTTGAATGTTATTCAATTCAATATGTATCTACACTTCCTACTTACTTTTAATTCATATTTTTTGATAATTGAATAAGAAAAAGTTCTATAGCCCTAAGAAAACATTTTTTCACAAAATAAAGGTTTTTGTTGAATTGTCTTGGTTATTTTAAAAACATGCTAGTATCGCAGGGGTATGATCACAGTGGATATTCTTTCAAATTATATATATATATATATATATATATATATATATATATAAATAACAATAAAAAAACAGTATTTCAGAATAAATCCAGTATTAATTATCTGGTTGTTTTTTTTTTAATGTCCAGTGTAGATGTAAAAAACAAAAATGGTTGAGTCTCCTCATTAACCCCTCAAATTCCCTTATAATGCCAAGAAATTGAGGAAATCATTTACTCGAGCCCATCCTAATTTATAGTGCCAATAAAGTCTGTTAAAAACAGAACCTATGCATTGGAAACGACACATTTTTACATCGTTTTTATTTTCATGCACTGAAATCGAAGTGCTAGCTGGACCAATTTTTCATGTTTTACAGTGGCTGATTTAAAACACCAGGCTATCCTGCAACTACCACTGCACAGTTAAATAACATGAGAAAATGTATGGCTAAAGGTTTAGTTATGTTTAAAATACATAATGTATACATCCTCTATTGGAAGATATAGCTGGTGACAATGGTGTAAAAAGATATTGCAGACTCAAATCCATGTGACAACTTCAGCAATATTTTGGGGTCATAAGAATTTTGGGACTCAGATAGACCAGAAAATGTTGAGAAACCTGGTCTGAATATTACATACTTGGTGAATATAACACCAAGTATTATCTTCCTCACTGCAGCTCTCCTGTATGAGGCTTCGTGTCAGTGTGTTGTTGGGTGCTGATGGCATGTTCACAACACGTGATGTTGAGTGTCAGTCTCGTTACGTCAACAGCAGTCAGCAAGCTGTTCTCCACTTGATATGAACAGCAGCTCGTGAATCCAGCAACGAGTACGACACAGATGAGAGGCTAAAAGGTGCTCTTAAGGAACTCACTAAACACAACAAATAGCCAAAAGCATTGGTTCAAAGCATGTTGAGAATTTTCTGGGAAGGTTAAAGAGCTAATAACCTGGACTAGCCTCTTGTCAATGGTGGATCAATCTCCTGTTATTGAATGTTTTCCTGTTTATCCTCATCTTTATAATGATATGGCTGCATGGCTCTAGGGAGGCTGCAGTCACATAAGTAATTCTACCACACATAGGATGTATAGTATTTTAGAGTAGTAGTACAGAAAGGCAATTTATCGAAATGTAACAGAAACCGACATCATGACTCACTAACCGACCTATTTTAGTCACATTTATATGTTTGATAAATCAATTCCTCCGTACAGATAAAATGACTAAATTGTGGAAGAAACCCAGCTGGTGTTGAGAACAGATGAGAAATAAAGTGTCGATATATTTACAATTCACATGGACATATAGCATATTTTAGTTAGATTTTCCTGGTTAACAAATATACTGAATGGTAAATAAAAAAATGTTGTGGAAGTGCCTTGGTAAGTTAAAAAGACATGCTATGACAGCATATAGCCCCAGCGGATATTCTATCAAATGCTGAACAATAAAATATAACAGCATTTCAGAATAAATCAGGTATTTATAATTTGTTCTCTAATTTTGATCTCCAATGTATATCGCTGTATGTTTTTGTTTTACAAAATAACTATCAACCAATATATTGGCGCAGGTTTTTTTTCTCCAAATACTGATATCAGTAACAGCCCTGCTATACTACAGATGTCCTCTCTTGCTCTTTGCTTTTCGCTAAATTTACATTTCAGCCATTGAGCAAATCAATTTCTCACTTCAGTGGTGCTGCTTATCAATAAAGGACTCACTCTGTTTGCACCCTCTATTGTTGCATCTACAGCAAGAAGCTTATCTGCACAGGGAAGGTCACACCAACAGCAACTGAAAGCATGGACTGCAAAGCACTTACTGTGAGGCCAATAGAGGAAATCACCTGTGACTGCTGCCACAGTCACTCACTCTATTTTTAAAGAGGGCGCACACTTTGAGGTTTAACAAAGTGACCATGAAGTTGTACGTAGACAGCAGTTGTGTGACTGTATCTTCCCTCCGATGAAGACATCCAGCTGTAAGCACCTCAGATGAAAAAGGCAAACAGTCGGCCCTTCCTGAACCGCTGCTGACACCCACATCGACGCCTCCTCGGGCTCCTCCCCTCCTCTATTTCATCCCAATCCTCCACCTCCTCACCTCTTCCTCCCTCCTCTTACATGTTGCTCAGTGCTCGGATACAGGTTGAGGCTTCCGGCCATGTGGGAATTTCTCTGAATCGTGGCTCTCAGTTGAATCTGTATTTTGGTGAGGATGTTCGGGCATTGTGTGTTTGGAGAGGTCTGGTAGGAGAAAAAAGCCATCCAATTTGTGCAGCCTTAAGGATCAAAGAAGCTTTTCTCAGCATTCCTTGCCAGGAGAGTTGCTCAAAATTTTGCAAAAAAACGGAAAAACTACAACTTTTGCTGCTTTTATCGATTTCCCAAAAGATGTTCAGAAGACTTTATCTGGTGAGAAAGAAACAGCTTTGATAAGAACTGCACTTGATTCTCACTGCTGAGGACCAGGAGCCATTTCCAGTAATTCACCCTTCTGTGAAAAATGTCTGAACAGCACCAACGAGGTACCTAATCTACCCTGTCACACGGACATTGACACTGAACAGCTGTTGCATTTACCACTGTCTGAGAAAGACAGCGGACCATTCAGGGGCTATACGGCACTACACGACGATGCTGAAAAACTTGTTTGCATCAAAGCACCTTGTACTTAGCAACTGACGAGGATGAGAGACGGTGTGATGACCTACCTGTATTTGACAAGTGTGTTTTTCACCTCGTTGGAGAGAGGAGCACAGAGGAAAAAAAGTCAGCGAGAGAAAATAGGGGAGGGGAAGAGCGAGCCAGGGAGGGAAGGTGTGAAGCCAACGCTGTGAAACAGAGAGCTGGAGAAGACAGACAGAGCTGAGAAAGACAGAGAGAGAAACTGAGACAACTCTACCAGACTGAAAAAGGAGTAAAAGGAAAAACAGCGTATCAAAGAGCTGGCCAAACGCCCATTAAACGCTGGAGGATTGTGTTTTGTCAAGGCCATACAGGGTGAGTACATATATTCTGTTTGATGAAATTATGGCAGGAAATTAAACAGTGCACAGGAGCAGCTGTCACCTTACTGTTCAGTGAAATCACATCATAAATTCTAACATTATAAACATTTTATTACTGAATATTAAATGTTTTCTGAGTGACTACATTGATGAATAGTGGAACTACTGCTGGGGTTTATCAGTTGTTACCAGTGCTTTTATAGAGCTCGACAATACATTTTGTACAATGTGGTTTTGAAACTGTCGCTTTTGACACCCAAAAATGTTATTAAAATTGATCCTATATCCTTAATATGCTTTGATAAGTTTAGGTATGGGCATAAAGGGGTGTTGTGTGTTTATTTTTCACTCAGGAGAAAGTGGGAGGTACGAGGAGTAAGATGATTTGATTTTAGGTATCATTAAAAACCATGGGGATGACAAGTCACATGACTGGCATCCTAACACTTGTACCACTGTACCATGGAGGTATGAAACAATGAGCCTCATCCAAACAAGTTTTAAAACGGAACTAGAGCAGGAACAACTAGCAATTAGTTGACTATTGTCGGAAAATTAAGCACTTCAAAATTATTTCAGGGTTTTTTTTCCAAAACAAAAAGCCACGAGATGCACTTGTTTAAACTTGTTTAATGTTGAGATTTGCTGCCTTAGCTGCAAATGACGATTGTTTTGATCATCGATTAATATGTTGTGCTTTTATTTTCTCAATTAAAATCGATTGCTGTATAAAACGTCAGAAAACAGTGAAGATCACTATCACTATCCTGGATGGTGGTGACCCCATCAAATATATTATATTGAAATACATCTAATATTTTACTAAATGTAAGACATTAGCAGCAAATTCTCACTTTGAAAAGCTGAAACTTTTCAGCATTTCTGCATGAAAAATGTATTAAATGATAATCCAATAGTTGCCCATTCATTTCCTTTTATTGATTATTGAATAATCATTGAAGCTCTAAAGTAAACATTTGTTTTTTGTGTTTGGGCAAAAAAATGGACAAAAACAAGCAAGTTTCAGTTATAGGGCATCTTTGTCTATTTCTTGAAATAATAAAGACCAAACAAATAAATATTTTATAGTTTTCATTCAGAAAAGAAATGTGAAGATGTGGGGCTTTTGTTTCTTGTTTCATGATTTTGAATTCAATATTTAGGGGGTTTGAATTGTTGGTCAGACAATTTGTTGAGACAATTCATTGAAGAGTTAGTTGTTCAATGGATGATGAGAATAATTGCATCCCTAAAACAACCTCTCATATGGTAACGTATGAACACTTGAATAGTGGAACAGGTATTTAAGGATGACAGTGGGTAGACCGTCCTGTGGGATGATCGCAGTGAAGTGTCTATGATCCACCTGCTGCTTTATTTGACCTCACACCATCCTCCGCTGGCTTCATCATAATCAGCAATTGCAGGGAAACGAACCGCCTGTAATGCTTTGTTTCCTGATTTTACCAAGCAGATAGTACATGAACAGCCTCATTCCTCTGCTTTGACGCCAGTCTCCTCCAGTCTCAATGGCTAATCAAGTATCCATAACGACACCGGAACATATAAATTAATGGCATGATTGGGACTATTCATCTCGGTTAGGAAAACGTCCTTGTGTTTGTCAATCTAGTTAGCTGAATCACTGAAACTCTAATGTGATTTCCTTTTGTCTCATTATGATTGAACCTTGATAGGTGCCCATTAGCAGCCTTGGTAAACTACGGCTGCGGGGGAGGAGGATTGATCCTTGTGTTAATGTGTACAGATAGATGACCGTGTTAGGATGTAAATAACTGCCCAGCAATTCCCCCAAGTCATATAGGCACATGGACACGCACACAAATAGAACATGGCGATTGCACCATGTGTGCATTAGTGTGCATTATCCCTGGCAACAATTAACCCCCAATAATGTGAGGACAGGGACAAGACCTGACAAAATGAAATCACCTTGAGGTTATAAAAGACAATTCATTCATAAGGCTTGATAACAACTTGACGTCTTTTAATGCACTGAGCTCATCCATTCTTTGACTGAAATTCCTCTCTGATAAAAAGCTTTCTGCACAAACGCAGCTTCAAAACGCCCAAGTATCAAAAGCGCCAAGGTTTCATCCTTGAAAACAGTCTGGACATTATGAAACAGGTCTACTGCCTGCTGAGTCCTGACAGGGTGAATCTAAGCATTCAATGAAATAAAGGAAGGTGTAATCAGACTCAATCAAAGCACATGAATGCTTCAAGCACTTGGGATGTTTGGACAAGCAGTGGGGCTACGTAACGAGGCCACAAGACAACAGAAATCAACGTGACCTTCAATTCAAATCAAACAGTCTGTTTACATAATTTCCTTGTCAGGCTCCATTTTTCCGAATCACACTGAGTACAGTAGAGCTTTCAGTCGAGCCTTTGCAAACAGAAAGTCAGCCACCGTATGTCCTAATGACTCATTTTTCTACATTTTAAATAGATTGTCTTGGCAAAATTCACGAAACAGGCATAGGTCTTTATAAACCTTGTGCTTTGAGCATCTACTTTGTGCATACATTAATTATTTCATAAAGAGATAAGATGAAAACTTAAATGCTGGTTGTTGGAGTCACTGCAGCGGAAAATGAATTTGGATACATTAAACAGAAGAAAACATGAAATTTGAATATAAGCAAACTGAGGTTATACAAATGGAGGTTTTACTGTATAAACAACAGTGACAAGTTCTGTAAAAACATCTTAGGAAGACTGCAGCAGTATTATAGTGATGGAAGTCATGTATTCAAAATTTGTATTCATTTTTTTTGCATCAGAATATACTTAAAGTACCAAAAGCAAACATACTCATTACGCAGAACGTCCCATTTCAGAATAATTATGATTGGCTAATTTTAATTACTTTATCTACGGATAGGTAGCTTGTGTTTTTTTCCCCTGTGACCGATGAACTCTTTATTTAATTAGAATTTATTTGTTGATTATATTTTGTATACATATCATTAATCAACAGCAGCAGAATGTACCAGGGCAAAGAAAATACACCAAAAATATGAACAAACATGATGATTTTCATCAAGATTTGATTCAAATTTCACCTAGTGGATATCAATATTTCCACTGAAGACCTCCTGTGTGTATGATTTAGGCAGGGGTCTGCAAACTTTTTGATATGAACTGCCATTTGTACAGTTTTTTGTAAATCAGTGTGCTATATCAACGCCAACCAAACATAGTACCCGCAAATCAGGAGCGGAGTTGGGCGGGCCTTCGTGAATGTAGAAGGGGAAATAGTAGTGACGTCCAAACAAGGCTTCATGAGGCGTTATGAAGTATTTTCTTTATTTTCTGAGCCGACTAGATGGCACTCACTGTTCAACAGGGTTGAAAGCACACAGAATTACCGGCCCTTTAACCTTTTTTCTTAAAAGCAAGAGCTCCATCTGCTTCATAAAATAAAGAAAATGCTTCATGAAGCTTCTGAAAGTTTCAGCTGGCTGCAATCTGCAACCTCACCACTAGATGTCACTAAATTCTACACACTGAACCTTTAAATTATGTTAAGCCTATACAATATTGGCTCATATATTACCATTTCTAAATTGGAGTCACAATTTCTTACTTATTAATTAAAATAACAGCAGTGAACATGAAACCATGTCCTCTGCCTCAATGCCAAAAAAAATGAAAATCAGAATGAAAATGTCATAAAACTGCACTTTAAAGCATCAGTAACCTGTCTACTACTACTACTACTACTGTGGAGCCATTTTCTTAAGACATCCACTGCCTCTCTCCATCTGTAATAACTGACACTGGAGATGTGAAGCAACAGCTGCCCAATCAAAAGGGAACTTGAAGGTGTTTTCTGCGTCACAGCAGACTGATAATCAGAATGCAAACCTAATTTTGTTTCATACTTTATTTTCACATTTCAATACCTGAATGAAGCAGAACTGTGGGCAGTGATCCAGAGGTTTTGAAGCCGGCGAGTGTTTAATGGTGTGTATTTCCACTCTCCTGGACAGGAAGAGGAGCTAATGATAGTGATTTGTTTAATTATCTGTCCAGCCTTACTTCCACTCTGGAAGATTCAGATCCATTTGTGTGCGGGAGGGACAACACCATCGACATGTTGTGCAGTAAAGTAATTTCCCTTTGTGCTGTAAAGCAAAGTTTTGACAAAAGTGGCATAAAGAGTGAAATCCTGCTGGATTTAATTAGAGGAATTAGTTTTACCATATTAGTAAAGTGAGTCTTTGTAAGCCACAAGTGACAATATAATGTTAAAGCCTTATTTAAAATGTAACAAGTAGAGAAGAGTGAGTGAATGCACTAACTTTTCATTTGAAAACAGGTGGTGGAGGAGATTTTTAGTTAGGAAACGTATGATCATTTTCATTATCAATTCATCCGTCAATTTTCTCAATTTGTCATTTGGCGTTTCTCTAAAACGTCACATAACATTTCCCATAGTGCTACTTCACATTTTTCATATATATTTCTGACAGTTGACACGCTTTACTATCATGGAAAACAAAGAAAAACTGCAAATTTATACTTTTCAGATGCTGGAAAAGGTGTTATTTTTTGTAAATTTGGCTTAAAATATGACTAAAACAGATAACAAAATTGTCATACAGTAGTTGCTATAAAATGTTGTTTTTCCGATCTAAAGTCCAAAACTAAAAAGATACATATGGAATTATATAAAACAGAGAAAAGCAGTAAATTTCAGCAAGTTGAAAGCCGTACATGGAGAACACAGACCACCTCCAAGGCCACGTTCTGTCCTACAATTTTAAAGCAAGTGATAAATAATTTGCGTATTCAAAATGTAATGGGTTCTTCCTTGGCCAACGCTACACTCTTTCACCAAGATTTATTAAAAAAATCTGGCCGGATTATTTCTGTAATCAGCTGACAAACAGACAAACAGACAAACAAACTGATGTAGCGGAGGTAACAAAACGATTGCTAATCAATGACTCGAATAATTGTTTCAGCTTTAAAGATCCTGTTTCAAATATTACATGGGCTGACTTTAACTAAACTTCAATGCTTTCTGCCCCTTAATGTCAGGTAGAACAAAACAATCCCCACCCACGCATATATATATTTATACTGTTCTTGTTTTAGGTTGTTCATATGTGCTCAGCTCTGACTACAGTGGATGGCAACATTATCAGATAAAGTGTCTTCTTATGACCGGCAGCATCCCTGTAAAGTTAGATTATGACCTACTGCTGATTGTATTTATTTGATTAAAATATTGTTCAGTCAGCCCATAATCTCACTCACATCCAAAGCATCCGACACATGGGATAAAGCTCTTCTCTCGACCTCCCTGCACCGGGATTCTGGATCTCTTATTACAAAAGGTTGAGAAGCACTGCTCAAAGTCATTTCATCCTAAAAATACATGACATCTGCACATCTTTCTGACATGTACATTCTGCCCAGTCTTGCCAATAAAGCAACCAGGATACTCCAACACTTCAACACCTTGGATACAAAAATTGACAGAGAAATAAGCTCGTTAAGAATTATTCTATAACAACTTAAGAGGGAAAAAAGGGAGGTTTCTGTGGCAGATTCCATATTTCACGGCTACCTTAATTGGCCAGAAAAACGACTCTTGAAAGAATCACCTCCCACGTACAATTAAGTATCCTCTAGAGAGCGGCAGCCTCTTGCTGTACGGCGTGACTAATCTGACAATGTGGGCAAAACACAGAGACGAGAGATACGAGTCAAACAACTCACAGGACCACCTTTGGCCTTTACACTACAAGAGAAGGGGAGAGAGACGCGGCGGCAGCAACACTCTCCAACTCTCTAATGGCGTGAGAAAAAACCCCAACAAAAACAGTGAGCTGCTTAAACACTCGACCCAAGTTAAAAATGGCGTAAAAACGTCCTGCAAAAACACAAGCAAGCCTTGCACAGATTATCAGAGCAAAGATACTTCAGCTTAAACGACATTAACTTGGCTGATTGAATAAATCTGATCACGCTCGATAACACTGAGAATAAATCGTTATGCTCAATAACATACTGTATGTAATACAGGGGAAGAAAACAAGAAAATGTATACAATGTTTTGAATGAACTATTGGATGAATGAATTTTAAAAGGCTCTACCTGAAATCAGTCATGGTGCTTGAGAAATTAAGCCATGTTAAGAGCACACTCAATTTAACAAACAAATGTAACCTTTTTGGTCCAAATATGGCTTATTTACTTTTCACATCCATCAGTGATGCTTAACTAAGAGCTTGACAAATGTTGGTTTTTATTAAAAGCCGACACTAAAATATACAATACTTAAAGACATATCTTGTAGATTTATTAATTTTAAGACCAGAAATTGTAATAATTATGGTTTTCCCCATAATTGTATTATGTTTACATTATTCCAAGCCTCTGAAACTATACTTTAATTGTTGAGGTTGTATCTTCCTGTTTAAGTGCTAAAGGCTCCAATTCAGCAGCTGCTGAAAATAACACTGATGAGGGTTGTTAGACTGACCCAAAACAGTAACGCTGTGGGCCATGAAACTAAAACAAAGAGCTGAAAAACACTTAACTTGCCCTATAGATCTGAGGTGTTAGCGCTGGGCTGATGATTCTCTGTGCATTTGTTCCCAGTACCAACAACTACTTTCAAATAACACAGTCATTTGACCTTTTGTTCACATTAAATGTCCCATATTGTGACAAGTGAGATTTCCATCTTTTTTTTTATTATAATGCAGGTCGAAGTGCTATATAAATACCGTATTCAGAAACTGTGGCTTTAAACGAGCCGTCAGGACTTTTGTATGTTTGTGCTGCCACAACTATACTATATATTGATAGAAAGTGCGAGTACATGGCCATTACAGACATACAGACAATAATGTAATAAAGTATGTAAACATGTTCGAGTAGAAACCCAAAATACAAGAATTAACCTTAAAATGAGCAAAATATGTGACTTTTAGTGCAGCTTTTAACCACTAGGAATCCCACAACAGGCCTTTATAATTTACCAATACATGAATGCTGATCCAAAAAAAAAAGAAGAAAATCTCATTTACATGCTTTCAAGTTCATTTGCATGCCATCCTTGTAAAAAAGGACACCGCATAATTACAGTAGAACACAAAATGACGGGTTGATGTTTGGTAATTAATACAAGGTCAGCGTGTTGGTGTAAACCTCATCTGAATAATCTAAATAATGGAATCTTGATACCAATATCAGATCCTGTTGACTTAGAAAACACCTGAAACCAGCTAAAACCAAACATTTGGAGACTTTTAAACCACAGTGAATAAATACAGTGAAGCTAGAAAGTCAACAGTCATAGCAATATTGCTAAATTACTGCACACTTGGGAGCTGCTAAAATGAGCTAAATGTGACACATTGGGTCTGGGAATTGGTCCTCAAGATGAAGAAATATCGAGCTTTGCTGTAATAAGGCAGCACTGAGCTATCTACTTGTGTTCCTTTTGGGGGGTGGGGGTATTAACAGAAACAGGCATGAGACTGTGGAGAGCCCAGGGGGCTAAAACACGGACCACTGAGGCTGAAATTAGGAAACACAGACAAGCAGGGATGTTCTAAGCCGTCTGACAACATTGTCCAACACAGAAATTTTTCTTTTAACTAATTAGGCTACAGAGACAACTTCAAAACAGTACAATTAGTCTCAGTGGAGTATTTGACATAGGGTGAACTTTCAGTCTCGTTATCCCAGAAAGGCTACTACACAGATTAAAAGCCAACACAAAAGTTTAATACTTTTGTACTCTTCCTTTAACTGCTACTGGTGGGATGTTAGTTTTTATGTTGCCTCATTTTTTTAACCAATAATGATCAATGAAATATGTAAATTTATCACCTAAGCTTTTGGAGCAAATTGTCTTTATTTCTTTGTTGTGATGTACACAAATATAAGCCCAAAACACTAGGCATTACAGGAATATTTGAAGTTTTTAGGGAAGCTCAGATGCCTGACTTGTCTCACCTGCTAATAGCTCACAGAGCCCTACAGGTGTGGTCGGCAAAACTACACTTTCTTTTCGTGGTGAGATCTTACCTGCTGACTGAAGCAGGACGTGGAAGTCTGATCCTCTCTGAGCTGGCGTGTCATCATCATCAGGCTTCTGCCTCTCTGACGCCTCGTAACGATCCCAGTTTGACTCCAGTTTCCTCCTGGAGAACACCTCCGCCCGGTTGTCCTCCTCCTGAAAGTTGTCCCCTTCATCTTGATCCTGAAAGAAAACAAGGAGGAAATGTGTCATTGTGACAAATGAGAATGATTGTGCACATTTTCAGACAACTATAGTAACTAGGTTAAAGAAAATAACTTAATGATAATAAAAATCTAAAATAGGAGAAGCTGTATTTTAAAAACGTCTTGCATCCATAATTTCCCAACTGAAACATTATGGTGGGGTGTGTTAAATTAGCCTAAGAGATGACCTCAGTCAGAAAAAGTCAGATTTTTTTTAATTTAGTCAGAAAAATTGAAATTGTTTTTCCCTTTTTATATCATTAGATGTTCAATATATTTTGGTTTTGGACTGTTTATCAAAAAAAATCACCTTGAGCTCTGGAGAACTGAGGTGGACAAAATGATTAAATTGAAAATCTAATCTGCAGATGAATCAATAATAATCGTTAGTTGAAACCCCAGAACACTACTGCACTTTCTTGCAATTACCAGGAGGAACACGCACATACCCATTTTGTGCAGGTACTGGGTCACAAATGATCTAGGGATGGGTAATTAATCATTTTTATTTTGAATTACGATTTTGGAATTATTGGATTTATGAAAACGATAAAATTAGGATTAAAATGGTTATTGTGCAGCATTCTGCTTCACAATTATGCCCGTGTCGTGTTTCGTCTTATGTTATAAATCCAGCGCCTCCCTTTTCCTTTACAGCAGAGTACTTTAGTTCCTTTTCCCTGAGTTACTGAATGCAATATGTTGAATATACACTGGAGATCAAAACTAGAGAACAAAGTATTAATAATTAATTTATTTCTGAAATACTGTTATTTTTCAGAATTTGATAGAATATCTGCTGTGGCTTTACCACTTCTGTAATAGCATTTTATTTTTTTAAATAACCACGGTACTACAACTCAACAAATCATGAGTTTTGGCATAATCAGGCAACAATGATCTGCTGATTTACTCTATATGAACGGTCGAATTGCAGCCTGGTATTTTTACATATTCTTTTCATGTACAATGCTCCATTAGATTTGTAGGTTGGGAAATTTAAGTGCACCAACTGGCATACCATTACACAACCTCTGAAATATGCTATATTTCTTTGTGATATTAAGTTTTTCGGTGTCTGTCTATCATTCAGTTGGTGTAGATCACAATATACAGAGATGGCAGATTGTGTAAAAAAAGTTGTTCAGACTTCATTTTTACAAACATCAAAAAATTTGGAGACAGCTGACTAAAGACTAAACTGTGACTATAGATTTTTTTAAAAACACTTCCTGTGATGGTGCTGCACAAAGTGTTATTCAAAAGAGCGTTCTGTAAAGTGGTCATTAACACATAGCTCTTATTCATGATTGGTAGCTAAGCCCAACAAAGGGGTCAAGGTAAATGGCGCGTCTCACTGTCTGTCTGACAAAGAATAGATGTTCAAAACTGCACTAATTAATTTTGTCTGCGTCATAGATTTCTTGCTGCTTTGTCATTTGACTGCACAATCCTTTTCTAAGGTTGTCATGGAAATGTGCAGGTGTATCAGAGGGTCAAAGCGTGATCGGTTTTGCTGGTGCCCTGTCAAAACTCAAAAACACACACAACAAACAAAATGGAGTTCATTTTTCTTCCGACAATCTCAGAGACCCCGCGGTCTCTATGGATCCATCAAATGAGATATTTTATGATTGCGCCCCATGTACCGATTTGTATGATTGCAATCAGGGAGCCCCTATTGTTTCCCTCCTAATTCAGTCGTTACCATGGCAGGATCATCGACTGACAGAACATCCCAGTGGAAATGAAGCTGAACTCTCTAGAGTCTTATCCGAGGCCCACTGATAATGTTTAAGTGTTGTGTAAGAGCTTCATCGCCATGATGATAACATGAAAAGATAACTCTGTACATGCTGACAGGAGGTCATGATGTGCATGATGTTACGGTACATAAGTGTGGATGTCATCAGGCTGAAACAAACGCACTTCAACAGCAGCAAACCAGTGCTGTAATGTACGGCTGGATGATGCAGACAAAAGCTTCTGTCCCTAAATTGGTGATTTCATGTGTGTTTTCTGGCAATTGTGTTTTCAAGTTATACTGTGTGAATTTAATACATAACAAATAAAAAATATTAGTATTTTCTGAAGAACATCAGTTCATAACACAAACTTAAAATAGTTCCAATTAGATTTTCTTCTTCTTCAAAAAAAAAAAAAGAGTTAGTATCTGGTTGTTGTTGTTATCAATTTAGATGACTTAATCCATGTGTATCATGACACCATTACATGGAAATACACTATATGGTGTTCCCCAAAGCAATTTCAGTCAAAAGCAACTGGACCTGGGTATTTGTCTAGGAAGACGTTTCCCCTCTGATCCAAAAAGCTTCATCAGTTCATGTACTCATCTAACCGGACTGGGACTGGACCAACTAACTGGTGTGGAGATCCACCAATACATGGTGATATAGAATTATCTTAGTCTGAGTCGTGTACTCAACTTAAACTGTGGCAGTTTAAGTTGAGTACAGGGACAACTCTGAAACTGCTACAGAGGCTGGGCTTTGACTGCGTGGAAAACACGTACCAACGTGTTTACATCATATCACTGACTAACTTGTGTATTATTGAGCATGTTGGTGCTAATGAGCACACAATTACACTGCAATTAATGCCGATTTAAAGTGACGGTCATACTAAGTTTGACACCATCTTGCAATAACTGTGTGTCTTTTCCTGGTGACCCACCTACAAAATAACTGTTTTTTTCAATGCGATTCGGTGGAGCGAGATAATGGGGCAGCCTGTGGAACTTCCATGCTCTCACCCGGTGATGGAGCTCCGCAGGGGCGCCTCCCCCGCGTCCACGACCGCGGTAGTGGTCTCTTTTACTCCGGCCGCGGTGGTGGCCTCCTCTCCCTCTTCCCCGGTGTTCACCGCCAAAACTGTCGCCGTCGTGTCCACCTCGGCCACCTCTTTTCCAGCTGCCTCCTCTAATTCTGCTTGGTCTACCCTCCATTGCTGTCAACTGTGGCCGGCCACTTTAGCATGTGACGCCTAAAAGTTGAACGGAATGAGTGTTACATCGAATTGAGTCCGCCCACAAATTAATTTTGATGGTTCCGATTCTCATTTGGACCAGAAATGATTAATGTAATTTGTGGATGGAAAGTACAGACAATAATCATTTTTTCATTTCAGAATCAAATTTCAACATTATAAGATTATTTTATTGGAAAACAAACAACAGTTTAAACAAGTATTACATGGAAAGAAACCTACATGAATGAATTAAATTGAAATAAATAAATACATTTTAACACAAACCTTAACAATAAAATCATAATATGAAAAACGATGTCATTATTGTTTGCAATGGCTCTAGTGGATTAAATTATAATAAATCTGAGGTTTATTAAAAATCAATCAAATTTGAATACACTCAATACTTTAAATTGTTTTGAGAATTATAAAAGTCTGCAAATGTAGAAATCCCCAATATTTCTGATATGTGAAAGTTACATACAATACTGCACCACAAGCTGAAATTGCAAGATCAATTTCATGTGTTGTTTTTAAAAAAAATAATAACTATAAAAGCAACAATACATTTAACATATGTATAAGACGTGAACTAAATACTACAGTTTTAATAGTGTATATGATTACATGTTTGTGAACACTTCAAACTGACTGAATACTGTATATCTACAAGGGTTTTTATTGATAATTGTTTCATTGATGTTTTTCTTTTTATTTCAGGGAAAACTCTTAATGGAGCCACAAGCAGGTGCCTCTCTCTGACCTGTCAATGGAAACACACACAGATAACAACATGGATGCAGGTCCTCCAAACAGCACTTTTGCCAACACATCACATGTCCAGGCTACTCCCCACAATGTTTGGGAGGTTATAACAATCACTACAGTGTCGGCCATTGTCAGCTTGATCACCATTGTTGGTAATGTGCTGGTGCTGTTGTCCTTCAAAGTCAACAGCCAACTGAAGACTGTAAACAACTACTACCTACTGAGTCTGGCTTTTGCTGACCTCATCATAGGGGTGTTGTCCATGAACTTATACACCACATATATCCTGATGGGTTACTGGTCGTTGGGAAACCTTGCATGTGATCTCTGGCTAGCAGTGGATTATGTAGCCAGCAATGCTTCAGTTATGAACTTACTTGTCATCAGCTTCGACAGGTACTTCTCCATCACAAGGCCGCTGACGTACAGGGCTAAAAGGACTCCAAAGAGAGCTGGCATCATGATCGGCCTTGCATGGCTGGTGTCTTTTGTCCTCTGGGCACCACCCATTCTGTGCTGGCAGTACTTTGTAGGAGAGAGAAACGTGCCTCCTGACCAGTGCCAGATTCAGTTTTTAACTGAGCCTGTGATCACATTTGGGACAGCCATTGCTGCTTTCTACATCCCTGTCTCTGTTATGACCATCCTTTACTGTAGGATCTACAAGGAGACGCAGAGACGGACTAAAGATCTCGCAGAGCTGCAAGGGCTCGCAACAGAAAATGTTCTAGAGGGGACTAAACCACAGAAAACTATCATTCATTCTTGCTTTCATTTCACTAGAGAGAGGAGAGACCGAAGTCAGGCCTCCTGGTCCTCATCTAACCAAAGTAACGCCACTAAAACTACCACTAGATCAGATGAGGCATGGGCAAAAGCAGATCAGATCACTTCATTTAACAGCTGCTCCTCTTCTGAAGAGGAGGAGCAGCATGTTTCAATAGAAACCCCTCAAGGATCTTTCAAAGAGCAAGGTGGACAAAGTAATAAGAATGGGCAGGTGAATGATTATACAGAAGAGCTGTACTTTTCCACTCCAAAAAAGAAGAGCAGTAAAAAACACATCTCTTATAAATTCAAACCTGGCTCAAAGGATAAAAACGGTAAACCTACAACTGCTGCAACCTGCCTGCCTGATAGAGAGCAGCCCCCCAAAAACGCCTCCCCTTCATCCTCCTCCACCACCTCCAAACCCATTGACCCCGTCCTGAAAAACCAGATCACGAAGAGGAAGAGGATGGTGCTGGTGAAGGAGAAGAAGGCGGCCCAGACTCTCAGTGCCATCCTCCTGGCCTTCATCCTCACATGGACGCCATACAACATCATGGTGCTCATCTCCACTTTCTGTGCCGACTGCATCCCCACGTCCCTGTGGCACCTGGGCTACTGGCTGTGCTACGTCAACAGCACCATCAACCCCATGTGCTACGCCCTCTGCAACAAGACCTTTCAGAAGACCTTTCGAATGCTTCTGCTCTGCCAGTGGAGGAGGAGGAGGAGAGGTGAGGACAAGCTGTACTGGTGCGGACAAAACCCAAACGTCAACAACAAAATGACTTGATGTGGTGAAATTCAACATGAGAGCAGACTCATTGCTTTTTCTCGATATATACTGTAGTCAGTGGTCATCTTCAGCATGAAGTGCAGCATTATGTTAAAGTACATGTGGAAAATGAGTTGGACCTGATGCAGCACTTAAATTGCTGGTCCGGATAATTAAAGAAAAGAGACCTCATGAAGGCGTGGGCACATTCTTACAAAGGCTAAAGGTTAAACAATAAGTTCAGATTACTTTATAAATCTTAAAGATGAACTCCAACAATTTTACACTTCAGTCTGTTTACAGAGTGCCAGGATTACCTCTGCACGTGAAAAACCTCAATTTAACAGACTAAATTAGCCGCTACTAGCACAACGCACCCAAATCTCTAACCAATCTGTTTCAGTCTAATTGTATTGTGGGTAATGTAGGCACCAAGTTTCATCAAAGAAGAAGCATAAAATAAAAGAAAACAATAATGTTATCCTAAATTGATGGAGTACTTCTTTAATACAATACTCGCATGCCAATATGTACGTAGAAGGAGGAATCATTCTTCCTCTCCATACTGAAGGTAAAGCAATCTCTTCCAACCGCATGTTCATCGATACTGGATCAGTCGTCTATACTAAAACAGTCCCTTTTCTGTAATCCCAAACTGTCAATTGTTCTGCCAGACATGCAGATGTAATAAGGAACAGTGTTTGCTTTAACACGTGGCCGGACAGTAGGGAATCTGTGTATTAACACTGATGACAGGTAATCAATTACAACAACCTTTTGAGTTGAATAATCAGGATATGTTATCGTTGAGCAGTGGAAGGATCAGGCTGCTGAAGCCTTATACTGGCTTTTGCTGAAAATGTATTTTTTTTATAATGGAGACTGTCCCCACTCACTTACATTGGAGTCACTATGAAGGAAACACTTCAGAGGCAATGTGAGCAGGATGAATGATTACAGAAACCAGAAGTAACCAAGTACTTTTAACATGCTGTATGAGCATGTGGGGAAAAACTCTGAACTGGTAATTTTAACCTCAAATAATCCCTCTTTATTCTATTGCTCACTTTGCATTGTATATAAAGGACATACTGTAGGCTTACACATTTCAAAGTAATTTATAGTGTAAAGAATATTTCACAGGTTCTGTTGGATTTTACACCTCTCAAATGGTAAATGTAAATTGCCTATTGTATATCCGTGTCTTGGCTTTTGCAATCTTGTGATATATGATCTTGTGTTCAAGGGCTATTCTGTACATTTCAGTATATTTACAGCTGCAGTAGTTTCTCAGTGATAACATGAAATATGAAATTATTTATGGATCACATCTCTATTCCTGTCAATATTCAGTAACTAAAAAAAACAAAACCTTGGACACATGGAATTTGAACATAATGAAGCCACCATGTTTGGAATGATTGATGCCGTTGTAAATGATTGCACTTATGTGTCTTTTAATGATGTAACGTCAAATGTTATCTCCCTAAACTCCGTGCCTTTTGTTCTGCTTAGAGGAAAAATAGCTTTGTGAATGAACCTGTGCTCGTTGTCTTTGTGTGCAGTCTTGTGAAAGTGAGTCAGTGTGTACTGATATAAACAGTGAAATGAAAACTCAAAGGCAGAATTATACTTTCGTCAGCATGGACATTTTCAACATCGAATGTGTTGAATCTGATCTGGTTTGTACGTGTATATGGATTTTTTTTGGGAGAAATGGTGCTAATCACTATCTTCCCCAACAGTTGAGTAATAGAACTAACATGCTATGGATAACATGTACAACTAGCCTGACTGTTGCTCAGGACAGAACAGCGCTCAGGAGAAGTCACTATTTTGTCCCAAGACTCCATGTTAGTGCAAAAGTTCTGCCCCTTCAGTCTGATACAACAATGCAATATTCTATATAGTTATCGACAACCAGAAACCAGATGAATCTGCCAAACTCATGTTTAATTTGTTCTGGCAGATAGGTCTGGCCCCTCTCCCATACAGACCTGGCGCTGGGCGGACCAATACCTACTGTTTATCTCATGTTGGGCAGGTTAAAGACGATGACTGAAAGCATCACTGTCCAGACTGCAGGTCCCTTCAGTGCACTTTTTCAACTCAGATCAAAGTGTAAAACTGGGTAGTGCGATCAAATGTGACTCTATTCTGTTACTGTATTGCCTATTGCCTAAATAATGTTTTCAGAAATGCATTTTAGTGTAATGTTTGGCTGCAATGAGATTGTAGATCACGTTTATTGGCTCTGATTGGTTGTAGGTCTGGCCATTTGTGTCCAGAAGCCTTTTGCTCTGCAACGTTGATAACGCATCAAAATCAAAAATTAACTGAGGGCCCAGAGTAATACACATTTTCCATTAGTCTGGTGATGCCAGGCAACTAAAAAACTCTTTAAAAGACCGAAATCAAAAACAAATTGATCAAACTAACAAACTTTGGCCAAAGGTTAGCGTATTTCTGTCAGAAACTTACATTATTGTCCAAGAATTATTTTAGAAAAGCATGAATAAACCACACTGTTAAACTGGGTGACGTTGTCATTAATATTTTGCTATAATGAACATGGGCAACTTAGCTTGTTCTGAGTCAATCCCACATACACCTTCCTGCTGCCGTAACTATTCACCAGTTAAAAATGGTCTCTAATAAATACACTATTTTAGTGTTTGCTGAAGTGTTTTAATAGGTGGTTTATTATATATGCATGAGCTTTTTTTGTTTTTTAAAAGATTTACATCAAGTATCAAATGGGTTTATGGCTAAGACACGTTAAAAAAAACAACGTTTGTCAGTTTTCATTTTTGGAGCCTAAGAAAATAATAATAATAATCACCAGCACTATTCTTGAAAGCAGTGAAGTTAGACTCCTTTACAGGTCTCTAATTAAACAAACTTCATCCAAAGCACTAATAGGGTTTGACAACCCTTTGTGGACTATGTGATAGGGCTGAAAGATCTGGCAAAAGCTAGAAACTGGAGTTGGGATTGTTCTCTCATAAGCTAAGATTGAATAGTAATTTATCATAATTTCCATCCTATAAGCAATTATGAGTGAGTTATCACAAACACATTTTAGTATGACTTTAATATGGACTTCATGGTCCGCTTTATTACAAGTAAAGTTACACTCTAGAGATCTTTAAAGCAACCACACATCCTTTGAATTGCCAATCATTACCAGATAAATTTAAACACCTTAGGCACGTACAGTATGTGAATTCTGGCCACACAGTACTCAACCATTATTCAAATTAGGCCATGTGTTCACTCTCTAAAAAGGAAGATGGTCTGAAATAAAAACACAGTTGTTATAACTATTGCAATTTATTTATCTAGGCTTTTAAATAAGAATTTATCAGTCTTAAAATTCAATTAAACTTCATTCACAGTCATATTACTGATATTGAAAAAAAAAAAAAAAAAAAATCTCTGTATATATGTTCTCCTTTCAGGTAGTGGAATTAGCAGCAGTGGAAAAATGCACACCAGAGGGTTAGCAGAGAAAAGATGGATGGGTAGTAGAGCCACATGTAGAAAGTGTAGCGCAAATGAAGGATAACAGCTTTTGCGGGGAAATTTCTTGTCAGTGCAGTATGAAAAAAAATCTTATTTTTTCTCAGTTTCCAATAGCATATTAGAAATCAAGATGTGCTTAAAACATCTAATAATAAAGAAAACTGTACAATAGACCCCGAGGGAAAGAAATTACACTTAAAAATCTTGCTTCCATGGCGTAACTTGTAGCTTTTTTTTGAGGGGGCACGTACAGTACTACCTCCTCTTGGCAGCAGGCCTTGTTCCCTTGCTGCTGCTGCCTGCCTTGCTGGAGCCCTTGGAGCCAGAAAAGAGCTTGGTCATGAGCTCAGAGACGTCTGGAAGTTCGGGGTTGGGGTTCAGCATGTTCATGGACTGCTCCATTTCCTGTAAAGACGGCAGTGAAATGACAACAGCTGTAGAAGGAGAACTGAAAAACAGGCTCCTCACTGATTTAAAAATGGGTTTCAGGGACATTTCCCACAGTTAAGTTACACTCCCACTTCAAGATGAGGCAAGAACACGGTATCATGAATTTAATGTCCCTTTAACTACTGACATTACAAACACAGGACATACACTATTAGTGCCAATCAATAAATCCTTATTAAACTGAATCAGTCTAATCAGAATGCATCCATTAACATTCAGAGGCACTGCATGATTAATTAAATGTACATACAATATATCTAAAACAACACATAAGACTATTCTTTACCTTTCTCATCTCTGGGTCATTGGTGTTGACCACCTTGGGCAGTAGAACAATGATCAGCAGGGGCAGAACCATCATCATAACCTGCAGGACAATAGAACAATACATTTAATACTGAGAGCCAAAAGCACAAAGGCTATCTTTTACACTTACATACAGTATGTATACAATTGTCTGCACTGAAAAGTCAACTGTATTTTGAAATAATATACATAGCAACCTACAATAAATGAGTAAAGGATGGCTAATAAGGAGAGTCTGGGCAACAGCAACTGCCCAGCATAGGCACAGTTTGGTTTGACTATTGAAAAAATATTTGATGATCTTGTGTGCGCAAAAGCGGTTAACTTTTCCTTCTGGGTACTGCACACCGCATTGTAACTGTTCATCAACCAGGGTAACAGTAGAAGAACTTGATGTTTATTCCCAGTAAGGTAAGGGAGTGATTTGCACGACAGATCCCTGCATTTTGCTCACCCAAATGAACGTCCACTGACCTAAATCTAAACTTATTTGACCTGTTGGAAATCTCTTTACCCTGTATACTGTACATCACACATAATATTTTTTTATTTACCATTGGGTTCATGAGAAAGTCTGTCCAGCCCCAGGTTTCTCTCTTCATGAAGTAGGTGTGGGGGCCATTAGCCCTGATTTGAAGAGGATATGGCTGGCGAATTACTTCTGAAGTCTTGATGTGGTTCACGAGACGTGCCCTGTGAAATGCCACATGGTTAATTTAGCGGGTAAGAGATGCCTCTAAACAGTCTGCTGAACACCGTGCAAGGATGACTCGACCAATACGAAGCCTACAAGGGAGGACTTACCTCATTTTTCCCTTGGATGTGATATCAACACGGACTGGTTCAAATCTATAGGTAGGGGTGATGACTTCCACAACGTAGGATCCTGAGGGGACGTCGTTCACAGCAAAACTTCCATCAGTTCTGTAACAAAATTGGATTACATCAATGTATACAGTTCATTAAGGTTAGTGAGAAAGAGGTGCTGGTTTAACTTTTGTCACATTTGAGGCTGTAGTTGGTGGAGAGGTTGAATTAAATGTAGTTATACAACCAGCCAATTCATATCAATTATAGATTGAGAAATGCGCACAAGTTAACGGAGAGAACCCCTCTCATCTCCAAAAATTACTGTCAAGGACCCCTTAAGTGGAATATATGGTTTTCCCCTTTATAATTTAATTGCAGCTACCTTGTTGATGGCGCGCATGTCTTACCTTGTAGGTTACTGTTTAGTAACCTACAAGGTAAGACATGCGCTCCATCATGCAGATATAAACATGTCAGTGTTACTGTGAAATATTTTTGTATATCTGCCAGCTATCTACACCATATAGTGAATGAATGATTTTATTTATTTCGGTATATATCAAGCTTATATAACAGAAAGAGTGTAGGTCGAAGCCAAAGCTTACCCCTTTACCTTACAAATGGATGCAAAATACAAAAGGATCAGATCACAGACATTTGAAACTAATCAGTACACTTAAATTTCTGATCACAACAAAATAAAGAATAGCGCACAGCACATAACCCAAAATAGTACAAACACATCAAGCTTAATTTTCCATACTGTAACAAGAAATTATGTTGTCTTTTAAAGCCGACTATAGAGTACAGCATAATTTAATATTTCCATGACCATTATTCCAGATGTTAACCCCTCAGAAGGAGAAAGACAGGGATTTGTTTTTTTTACAGTAGTATTTAGTTTCTCAAATAATAGTGGTCTTCTCAGGATATAACTGGAACCCTCCATTTTAAACAGATTCTGGATATCTTGAGGAAGAAGTTTACTTTTTGCTTTGTACATGGTTTGTGTTGTAATGTAATCAACTAAGTCCCTGAAATTCAAACAGATTAAGCGACTAAATAGTGGGTCGGTTGGCTCAAGGTTGGAAAGGTTTATTACTGAGGCCTTTTTTGCAATAAAAACGAGAATTTGTATTTGTTCTGTACGTGTTTCCCGAACCTCAGTGCCATATGTCATATGTGGGGGCAATTAATAAATAATCTAAAATGTATAAATGAGAGTTGAGAGAGGAAAGCCTGGGCTCTATATTTGTACACAAATGATTAGGAGTGAATGATTGTGGGAAGTATTTGATTTAAAGCTAAACTACATATACATCAGTGGTTATGACTGCCACAACAGACACGTCTCCCATGAACAAAGTTTGTTGTTATGGTTACAGTTGCTGCGAAAACCAAGAGGCCTGGCTGAGCTCATAATGAAATTAACGACAGTTCATTTAATACAGGTGAGTTATAATGTAATTAGCATGCTGTTGTCCCGGTTGGCAACAAGTATTAAGCTGTAAATTAGTTAGGACGGCTAGGAGCTGCCATCTGCCGACAGCTGCGGTCACCAGCAGGATATGCTAATGCTACCTAGCCTCTAACAAGCTAACTTAGCTAAGCGGGTGTTAACTGGCTGTTTCTTACCTCACAAATCCAACGTATTCTTCACCTTCCACTAGGATTCTTGCCGTGGACACCCAGTCTTGTGTTTTCACCCCGGGAACTATCGCTCTTCCCTCGATTTTGAACCGATCTCCGTTCGGCTGTGTCGATAACGTTACACCTGCGCCAGGCCCCGTTTCCATGTCAGTGAAACACCACGCGACGACGACTGCAGCCTGCAGGATGGCCCACAACAGCGGCATCCTTTCCCCGAACAACATACTGTCTGTCTTTACCGTGTTAAATTAAAATGAGGTCTAACCGTGTTGCCCGTCAATATGTATTCAAGAGCGGTTTGGTGAAGGAGCGGAAGACTCGGCACATCAGCTGTCGATGCGGAAAATGACGTCACTTAAAAAAAAACTTTATTGCACAGCCCGACAGTAACAGCTGATGCCTGATGGAAAGATCGTTGCTTTTAATAAAAAAAGTATATTAACATTATAAATTATTAATTCTCAGATTTGGAATGTAAATTTACAAGAATATTTTATGACAAATATTGTATTGTTTTTTTTTAATTCACAAATTCAGTTCTATCTACACGATTTTGTGATGCTTATCTAATTTCCTTAAGGTATATATATTTATGTCTTTTATCCTTGGCCTTTTTTCTTTGATGAAATACTTTTGCTTTGATATTAAAAAAAATGTAAAGTTATTTTGATTAATAAAGTTTCAACAAAGTACACCACTTACAAACAGGAGCAGCTGAATAACTTGTTTGGCCACTCCAAATGACTTTAGCAATTACGGTAAGCGATTTCACAAGAACAGCAATTGTGTTTAACTTACATGCTTTCATAACGTAATAACTGATTTATTTGCCAAAATCTGTCATATCTAAAAAATTCTGTTTGAGCTAGACTTATTTCTCCTGCACTATAACGCGTCATTCCTACAGTATATAGCGCATTTATTGCCTTAGATCACTCAAGGGCACTTTTACACTATCTGCTACATTCATACTCTGATGGCAGAGGCGACCATGCAAGGTGCCACCTACTCATCAGGATCTAATTTAACCATTCAGGCGCACAGTAGGACACAGATGGGGCTCATTGTCATGCCCAGTACACGCAACACAATAAGAATATTGATTTGGATTTTTATCAAATTTATTTAAAAGAAGATTAAAAGAATCACTTGTTTTTACAATTTACATTATACAGTCAATTGTCATATGAAGAGGCAAAATGAAAACAAGAGGAGCTCTAATAACTTAAGACTGCTGCAGATTCAAGTTCCTGATTCTGGAGAACTCAGGCGCCAACACACACACACATAAAAAAAGGGGAGCATTCATTACATCCACAAGTGCATTTGCATTCCATGGTAAAGAGTGGTGTAGAGAGAGACAGAGAGCTTGGCACTTCATAGAGCGACGTTACACCCAGTCTCATGGAGGTCCACTAAATATGCCCCTTCACAAGAAGGTCCACTTCAATGTGAAGTAGTCATTTGCGGTGTTTCTTCTTTTTCGCAGAAAGGCTCTCGCAGCCCTCCTTAAGGGTCACCAGCTCTACTGAGAGAGTTGTCTGAATTGTCAAGTTCAGCCCCAGTATGAGGTTTGAGATTAAGTGGCAGAATGAACCAGTCCATTTCTCGAGCATCATTATCAGTTCAACACACAGCCATGATTCGGCAGTAGTGGTCACATCCTCAGAGTGCTACATTGACAACTGTCAGGGCAGCTGTGATAGATAAGACTCGATGGCCTGCAACATGAAGTGGAGATAACACGTTAGTTGTCATCACAGCCAGTTAAACAGTCTGCACACATTCAAATAATGTTTGTTTTACATTTTATCAACACAACAAATAAATCAAAATTCAAAACACATTTCTGCCATTAAAAATCCATGATTTTCCACATTACAAAACATCACAACATACTGAATAACTTTGTAAAATACTGAATATAAAAAGTGGAGTGTGTATTTGGCTTTCTGCAGCTAATACTTAAAACTTAGAATCAGTCATTTCTTTTGAAGCATGTCATGAAATGGCAGGATCAAAGAGGATGTGTTACGAATGCTAGTAAGCTTTTGGTGGACACAGGTTATTTTAAGGACAGGAGTGGTTCGCTGTGTCCACCCAAAATCAAGAGAAGGTGGAAAAAACTGAAGAAGCACTTATCGGTATATATCTTTGTGACCTCATGTCAAACAAGTAACCCGGACTAAGCTTGACACTGAACATTTGTACATATTTGAATATAATTTCTGTAACTTTCTCAGTCCTGACTGATCTTTTACAGCTACTGTTGTTATTGTTGTGGAATTATCCCTGATAAGTACTATAGTAATGGCCTCCTTCTCACCTTTGCCAGTTCTCCTGTAGATCCTGGAACCAAACACAACCGGGCTCCTTCCTTCCATAAGTCCTTCAGCCGCTGCTTCATGACTTCAATATTCCTGCAATAGACATAAAAACATTAACATTGCAATATGGGGTGAGTGCACACAGGACCCCACTGCCAGTGACCGTGGAAATCCCAACACAACCCTTCTCTGCCAGGAGCCCTCCCACTACAAGTTCAAAATGGTATTTAGAAATGTGTATGTATGAATATCTTTTCACACTTCTTGAAAAGTTTGATCCAGAAACTCAAAACAAGTACATGCTAAACTTCAGACAGATGTTTGAGTTAATGAATATCTACTGTACAAGTAACAGCGTCTGTGACTGTGTTAATACTCATTATGATATTATAATCAAAACTTTTTCAACGTTCACAGACGGTAGGAATGGAAAAACACTTCCATTGTTTATAAGAAAGTGCACATTGGTCAAATCATGAGGCAAATCAGGGAGGATGTAAAGACACTGGTGGAAATCTGCTAAACTGAAGCTCTGGTGCCATGTTGAATTTTCATATTTGGAAAGACACAGCAATGTGACTAAAGCCAACTGAAAAACCTGTCAAAGTCATGTACTGGCGTGAACACAAACAACATGCAAGCATAACCACCGACCCCCTCCAGAGCCAAATGTTTAGGACAATGAAAAGGACTAAACAAGTGTCATGGTGCAATATTAAGTAACAGCCACATTAGTAAAAGGTCAAATAAAAAAGAAACAAACATTTCATAATATACATTGAATTGGCTTGGAGAGCAATGTCACTTCTCATCCCTAAGAAACACCACGAAAGAAAGTTCTGTTTATTTTCAACCCGACCCATATGTTCATCAAGAGAGTTGACTTATACCTAAATGTGTTACATTTTGGTGGTCAAGTTTCTTCTGCTCAGTTTCTGATTAGCAGCATATCCAGTGAAATATTGTACATTGTTTTTACGGTCAAGTCATTGTCAAAGATTTGTTTAGAATCTAATGGGGCTGTCACAATTTAAATTCTGAAGCAACAACAATCTAAATGATGTTCGAGCTTCAATTACCAAATTCCAAAGCAATCAATTTGACCACATGGCCTTAGAATTAGAATTAATTAGAAACCCTTTATTGTTAAAGTATAGGATACAACGCAAGAGTGCTAGTCGTGCTCCGCAGTACTTAATGTGGAATATTCCACAATATCACATATCACATCATGTGGCCTCTAATCTGTTTAAAAGAAGAATTAAAAACATAAATTACTTGATAGCAATGAAATAGCCGTCAGTGCTGAAAAAAAAAAGTTTAAATTGAATAGAACCTAGAACTTAAAGAGGGAAACTGGGATTAAATCAGATTTGAAGAATCGGGACACCAGTAGAATCCAAACCTCAGAAAATGAGTCTATGTTTGAAAATAGCTGTAACTACCCTTTAAGTCTTGGCTGTATTCAAACATGCGCTGCCCACCTGTCTTCTGAACAACTGTCCCGCAGTCTTTTCTCATTCTTAGAAAGTTCTGGCCACCATTTCCTGATGACGGATTGAACCCAGTGTAAACCCACCATTATGTTTCTGTAAAAAAAAAAGAAAAAAAAAGACACATTTATCAAATCTTAATGTCAAAGAACTTCAAGGTCACAAAATACAAGGCCAATGTTAAAGTAATTGTATTTTTGGTTTATTAGTTATTCATCAGACCGGCTAAAGCCTCTTGGATGACCTTCGAGACTAAATGAATTCCCTTTTTAACTCAGAACGTTTTGATATGATGTCAAAGAGATCCTTAAACATATATACAATTCTAGAGTGGCACTTACTCTTCATAGTTACTGGCAAGAATCACTTTCACTTGGGGCATGAGGTCAACGCAGCAGCCAAGTGACAAACATGGTGCTTCAGTTTGAAGGCTAACGAGAAACAAGAAAACACAAGAAAAAACAAAGAAAGTGAGCTGACTGTTCATAAAGTGGGCAGACACAGAAAAAGCAAATGGCATAACAGTCTTGATTGTTGACTTCCCCCAAATCATCTATCCGCAAAATATTCAAAAATGGACACAAAAATAGAAGAGACGCAATTCAGGAATTTGGCCTTTTCTCTCTATGAACTTCACTTTTGCAACTAAGTGCTCAAATTGGCCCGTTGTGCTGGTCAAGCGTATTTAATATGATCCATATATTTATATGAAGATGTGACAAAACACAACTTAGATTATGATGTTCAGAGCTAAACATTTGAAAGCGGATCAACAGAAAACTGTGTGGAGTTTGCATGTTCTCCCTGTAGTGTTGGTTTTCTTCAGCTTCCTCCCACAGTCCAAAGACGGGCACATGTGAGGTTAACTGATGACTCTAAATTGCCCGTAGGTATGAATGTGAGTGTGAATGTTTGTCCGTCTCTGTCTGCCCTGCGACAGACTGGCGTCCTGTCCAGGGTGTGCTCCACCTCACGCCCAATGTCAGCTGGGATGGGCTCCAGCCCCTGTGACCCCGATAGGGACAAGTGGTTTAAGATGATGGATGGAATTTATTCTCAAGCAAATTCAAGTTTCTCAAAAGTGAAGAATTACTAATTTTTATTGTCGTCAATTGAACATTTTTAAGTTTTGAACAGTTGGTCTGCCAAAAAGGAAATTTGTAAACATGACCTGGACTATGAAAGACAGTGATGCACATTCTTCACCTCCTTCAAATTCATTAAAAAAACAGATAATCAGTAATTTAAAGATAAGTTATTGTGGCCCTAATAATGCTCACAATCTTCTTTGATACAGGTTTGCACTAATGGTGAATTACAGGTAAAGCTGAATAAACGATGAGACTCACTTGTTTGTTAAGACAGGTAAGCAGTCAAGCAACACCCCTGTGTCTTCAATTCTGTGAAAGCAACAGATGATTAAAGATGAAGCATGTAATGTGATTGAAGAACTAAAACAAAGTACCAAAAGGCAGTATCAGTTGTAACTGTTTTACCTTATTAGGTAGGCCACTAATTCACTGGCGTTTTTTCGCCATAGTGTTTGGGCCACTTTTAGTCTTAGGTTTCTTCCGAAAAGGATGTGATTCATGGCTTCATGGTCCTTTGATAGCTGTATGCAAAGACAAACAAAGCACAAAGGGGATTCAGTCTGTAAAAAGTCTCTAAAGATGGAAACACAGGCTGTAATCTTGCATATTTACATGTAAATGTTTATAAATATGCACTGTCCCTGCTTTTATATAAATCTGAACAGTGTTTCCATTTGTATTTACTCCTTAAACAGAGCAATAGTTTTTTTGTAGGAGGAGAACTTTGAATTTTGCCTGTGATGTTTATTATTTATTTAGGGCGCAATCATTCTTTTGGTTACTACCATTTCCAGTAATTGACGCCTGGGTGTGGTTTCACTTTATATTACTATTCACTTGTATGGTGGGTTTACTTAGGCAAAGAGGGGGAGTAGGCCTGAGATATTTTTTGTTGACCATGTCATTTAGATCGTTTCCATCACCTTAGCCCACTGAGCCTCTTAGCAGCTTTTTCATTGAAAGTTGCCGTTACAGTTTAAACTCTCACCTCGGTAAAGTCGCTGTACTTGGAGCTGGCCCCTGCCATCTTGGAGGCCTCTGCGGAGTTCACAGGGAGCCCACACGTGTCATTGTAACGCATGCCCCGCACATCATCTGGGCACGTCAGCTCATTTTCTTTGTTGGCCATGCCAGGATCACGGGCACAGCCTACATCTGATGGTTTGCGGTGCAGCTTTAAGCCCACCACCTCTAATGGACAACCCTTCCTCTTGCAAGATGACAATCGCTTCGCTTTGCCTGGGCTGTGTACTCCGTAATGGACTTGAAATCTGCCGAGATCAAAGTGAACATGGACCGGAAGCAAAGCTGTCATAGTTTGGAAAACCATATAATTCAAAAAGCCACAGACATGGTGATAATGGTTATGGAAAGGTGTCTTAATGGTCCAGTGACTGAGGGGGGAAGATCTGTGGGACACCGAGTGAGCGAGTGATCATAATTAGATGAAATCCACACATGTGGATCAGAGACTCACCTTTCTTTATCTAATTCTTCCTTATTTATAATATCCACCTAAAACAAAAGGATAGGGGATGAAGCCACTACTACAATCTCTATTACTACAAAACCACTGAACTGTACTTCACAGTCACCAAGATGAACAGAAACACAATCTTTATACATTCATACTAAAGACATTGTATTGGTATTGGCTTTCACGTCTCCCTACCTGCTTCATGTTCCTTTCAGCAGAAAAATGCAGTCAGGATCGCAGAAAGCCATATGGATTTATTCAGGTTGACCATTAAGATTTCTCTGGATACCAGACATGCTTACCAGCTTCCATAACATGAGACACTGTTGGACAAACAATTGTGGGAAAGCAGGAAAAGTCAGGGGGTGGAAGAGTTAAAGTCACTTCTTTGTGGCCTAACGACGTACACACTGTTTACCAATATGCAAAATGTCATCCAAGATGCAGCAAAATGACTAAAAAGCCAACATTCAAATGGGATAAAGAAAATACATTTGCTATATTTGAGTTACAAAGGCGTTGGCTGCTGCGATACAAGCACAAACATTAGCTAAGGTGAGCAGCAACAAATGTCCCTAACATGTTAATTAGAGCTAAACTTGTATATCCTGTTAACGATACAAACTTGACAGCCGACGTTTGGATAAGAGCATTTCGTTATACGTCCCTTAGCTAAAAAAAAGTTAGCTTGTACTCCTAGCTGAGTTAGCATAGACCTGCAGTTAGCATTAGCTGTTGTAGTTCAAGTAGTAAGGATACACGGAGACGTTGGAAGCAGCTGGGCCGCTAGCATAGTTAGCTTTACAACCCAGGGAGCATATGGCTTCATACATGGTTAGTTTATATCCACAGTTTAAACATCTCAAAAGTTAAATACCGACCGATGTATTCTGTGAAGGCGCATTAAGGTCTCCTCAGGTGTGTAAATCCAAAAACGTGAAAACGGGTTAAACTCCAGTGCTACTACTCTTTTTCTGTGCAGGTCCGCTAGCGATTCAGAGTCGGACCATTCAAATGAATACAGCGCCGGTGTGTGTGGGGGATTCTGGGATTGATTTTTGGCAAAGAAAAAGCTGGATATTTAGCGACGACTGCTGGACATCCCGACACAAGTTTAAGTGAGCTCCCGCTGTGCCCCACGGCGCCATCGTGTGTAATAAAGGCTGTAATGCAGAAAGAAATCCACGCAATGTTTCCTCCAACCTCCATGGGACTATTTACATTTTAATTTGTAATAGCTACCAGTAGTCTTGTAGGAGAAACCATGAGAAATTGAAGTCGTTTCCCCCAACATGATGGCCTGATGTCTGCAGATCAGTTTTAAGTATGATGCACGACATCACGGTCCTAGGGGCTGAAATATAAAGATATAAATATATGTAAATGATGGTCCCCATAAATAATAGTCAATAATACCCTAACAGCAATAGACACAACGATATCAAAATCTGAATATACTAGCACTGGTTACATCTTTATTCTCCTCTTGCTTGCTAGTCATATCTATGTTTCCATGACAACTGTTGCTAAGGAAACCTCGCAACAACTTACATAGGAAATTGTACCTCTGTCGGCATAATTTACACAGTACCAGGGGTATGACAAGAAGAGATTTAAACACCATTTTTAACTTTAATTGTTTTGTTTTTCACAGCAGAGAGTTGTGGTGTATGGCACTCACGACCGTAAAGTATATAGCTACCCCGCACTATAACTTTTGCTTTTAGGAAAGAAGAGACTTGAAGTTACTAGCTGTGATCTGAAATAGGCCATGTGCAAAACACTTGATGCTAGGACATCATTATAGAGAGGGGGTACATGTTATAGCACACTGAAAATGTCAGAAAATACAGAAATAATTTGTGTCTCCCTATAACTTTTGCTAGGAAAGAAGACACTTTTCTGTATTTAGGCTATTGAAGTTACTAGTTCAATCTGAAATATGTACAATATTAAACACTTGATGGTAGTACATTATCTGTGTATTATAGAGAGGGGATATATTTTGTGGCAGACTAAAATATTGCAGAAAATACAGCCTGAGAGAATTTGTGTCCCACTATAACATTTCCTAGAATAGAAGAAATTTCTCTATATTTACCAACTTTTTTAGTTCTTTTAGTTTTTTTAGATCTGAAATATGTGCGAAATTAAACACTTGATGGTTGTGTCATACTCTTGAAAGAGTTACTGAGCAGCAACTCCTCAGTTCCCATGACAACCATTGCTACTGTAAGAGCATTCACACCACTTTTACACAGGGCACTTATCACAAATAGTTACACATTTCAAACGAATATGAGAGTCTTTTTAATATCAGACACTTACTGTGCTGTAATATATACAAGCAATAGCTGCTCTTGAACTCTGCCAGTAATGTCAGCCCTCGGTTTTTCACCAGTCATCCTCGCTGTCTTCCAGCGTGTCCTCCACTGCCTGTGGGAATTCTGGCGTTTCCCATCATACATGCAGAGGCAGGACTCAGTGCATTTCATGGCCTTTACATGGATATAGGTCTTCTCTTCTGCAAGCTGTCCTATGGTACATCTGCAGGTTGTTAGCTCCAGCAGTCAAGCAGGTGCAGGGTCGCAGGACATCAAAACATGCTCTAACATGTTGTTTTCAGTCATTGTTAACTGGTGAGGAGGATTCCTGCACTCTGTCTTTTATGTTGTTTGGCAGTGAATTATAAGGTTACATTAATATTTAGTTTTAAGTTGGCCTGAGCTCTGCCTTTTCAACCATACACCTGCATTCACTTTTTATTGTAATACACCCAGAATTGAGATAAAACTTGACAGTGGGTTCAGGAAAAAATGTCATAAACATGCTGCAAACAGTCAAAACAAGATAAATAAGATCTGTAAGGTCACCCTCCAGCAATCATCAAAAACACATGATACACAGTAGATTGCAGTCACAATAATAAGGGCCCTAAGTGTAGCCTATGTGTATGTAATCACTTCCTTGCACTTCTCTAAATTTAATTATTGCTGTTGACAAAGTTTTTCCATACAGATCATTCATATTTTTTGAGTCTCACTATTGAATGACTGCTCAGGACCCCCCAGAAAGATCCTTTAATAAACAATAAACAATGATCTGGACCTTTGGTCACGATGCAGCACCCAAAGCAAGGTTCCTTAAAAAGGAAACACAAGTTACACAACAGATCAAGCAACATAACATAATCACCTCCAGTGGGGTCTGTGGTTTACTATAGTTACTCCTTTGCTTACAGGTGATACATCAAGACACTGAATAAACATGCAAGTTATTGTGTTAACTCTGAAGTCTGTTTATCATCTTTAAAAAAGGAGCAGAGTTCTGTTCTTTAGAGCGCAAGTGTTGTCAATCACCACAGATGGCTGCTGCACCCTTGATGGTGCCATTTTTCTTTGATTATCTCTTTCACAATATCTCTGATTTCACCAGGCCGGGGGAATGTTTTCTGGCTGCTCTCCTATGTTTCGAAGGAGGAAAATATCTTGGCATGTTTTAGGTATTCTGAAACACTTAGCGGGCAACACGAATGCCAAAAAATACAAAGCAATTCTGAATGATTGCCTTCATCACGTTATGGTGAAGCGTTTCTATCCTGATGAAGGTGGAATGTTCTCAGGATGATATACTGTCTCTTCAGGTTGCATTGAGAGGGAGGATAAAGATGAAAACAATGTGAATTCCTCACTGCGGCTGGCGCTGTCACGTCTTCTCTTCTCATCTCAGCATCTTGGTGTGGCAATACGCTTGATAATTACAAGCGAAACACTAAAAAAACAGGATTTCTTAGTGCAATTGTGAAACTTGTAGAATCTACGCCACAGCACCGAGCAGGAGCTCAAAGAGTTCCAGCTCTCCATTGAAAGACTTAATGTTAGTGTTTCCTTTATTTTGGCGGTTACCTGCAGTTACCTTTGTTGAAAATCGTTGTCTTTTTCCTCAGAAAGCCACAAAAATGAAAATGCCTCTTGGCTGTTTTTGTTGATCATGTCCAAGAATTAGAGTGCAGCCTGCACGTACCAACCCAAACATACCAAGTCACCCAAAGTTAGAGGAATTTAAATGATTGTGTTGCTGGTGAATATGAACAACATCCAAACAAAATGTTCCAGTCGCTTGATGGAAGCATAATTAGATTTTGGTAAATACTGTTGTGCAGCAGCAGACTGAAGAATTGAAATGACATTTAAGCCACCGTCAAATGCTCAGAGAGAAACAACACTGTTTTTACAGGCGTGTTAGGAAAACAAGATCAGTCTCGAGTGAGATTTTAATATCCGATGTGGTCTTAAAATGGCATTATTTTGAGACAGATTTAAAAAAGAATGGTCAAAACGGAGAAACAAGGGACTGACATACCCTGACTTTCAGCCTTCAGTGTGTGTCAAACTCCATCAATGCAACTTGAAAGTGTCTTCATTAGACTCTCCCTACCTGATAAACAACTACATATTTTAAACCCCATACTTATAGTTTGAAACACAGGCTTGCTATAAACACTTTGAAGTCTAATGCTGAAATTGAATTAAGAAGTAAATATATCCAACTTGGCGCTTAATAGTACGCTGGTGCCTAAAAAAGTAAACAAACAGCTCATGTCTCTCAAAACCGCCCTCCAAGGTAATTAAACCCAAATTTTTTGTATAAAGTACTTTAATGTCAATGCAGTTTTTTTAACCCTCACACAACCGTCACTGCAATAATACACCTCTCTTGAATCGTCTGATGATTTACTCTCTCTGGAATCTTTCCATCTCTACCGTTCATCTCGCACAGCATGAACACAGCATCAGAAAGCCCACCAGGCACAATTGCACTGGATGAGCGAGTGTTCATGATAATGTGTGCATCCCTTGTACAGTGGTTGCTTTGTACCATATAGCAGTCTCTTGAGAACATGGGAGCCATCAGAGAGTGCACTTTGCTTTAAAACAAATATGCATGGTTGCAGTTAAAATTGAGGCAGATTTAATTATCATAATGCATTTTCAGTTGAACCCTCAGCAACATAGAAGGGCATGCCTTCTGTATTTAAGAGAAAAAAAATATTATGTGCAAGCACTAGACAATAAAGGGTAATACATCCATAGACCACAGATACATGCACATTCAAAACATGCATACTTTATGGTCTATTTGAGATGGATTATGTATTTTGATTATATCTATCCCAACTGTAAAGAAAAATACTAATACTAAAAATACTCCCCAATCCCTCTGTACAGTCAGATTACGTGCTGGTCACTGCAGAATCTACAGAAGGCACAAACTGAGTTCATTTCAGTCCCTGGGCCATTTTTTATAAACACATTCCTTCCAAAAAAGAGAGTTCAGAGATAAACATGGACCGCTTAATCTGATTTTCTCACACAAAAGCAACCACCCACAAAGTCGGAGTAAGAGTATTACGAGATTTACATTAGTGAGGAAGGATTAATATGACAAGGTTTCCTGTAGATAAAAACTGAGTGCTTGTTAGAGTCGGCGGGTGTTAAAAAATTAAGCTGGAATTACTCTGAGTTGGAAGGAAATTTCTTTTCATATTCATATAAGGTTAAGTCGGAGCAGGATGTGCTTAATGCTAAGAAGCAGCATGACTTTTCCTGGTAGAAAAACAGTGAAACATGGATGAGACTTTGTTATTCAGACAGACTTTTTTGTTTTTGGTTTATTTTCAACATGTTAATGGGGAAAATGAAACCAATCCAGCCTATGAACCAACTTTCAGGGGGTCTAGCATGTAAATCAAGAGCTCTAGCTAAGTCTTTAGCATACAACATGTTTAATGATATCATAGGATCATGATAGAAGTGTCCAAAAAATTTGGCACCAGACATGCCGGTCTGTTTGACCTGTTTGTTTATCCACCACGTTAGTACAGACGGCCATGTCAAGTCAAGTCAATTCTTTAGTTAAAGGGAATCTTTGCTGATTTTAATCCAGCTCTGTGTCATGGCAGTGGGAAGCACTCTCATGATACAGAGCTGGTTTAAAATCTGTAGTATCTCTTTAAGGCAAGTCACTCACCCCCTCCCCCTGAGATATTGCACTCTTTTCTACTGTATACAGTCTTTAGAAAGAGAAAAGACATGTGCTGTGTCCCAAATCACACACTTCCACCCTCAAACTTTTTTTTTGAGGGTGGAAGTGCGTACACACCGAAGTTGTGCACTCAAACAGGCCGAACCCTTGAGTGTGGAATCGGTGAACACTCGACGCCACCATTTTGTCCATTTAGCGGAAGAGGCGGAACTGAATTCAAACTGATTTGAGACAGCACTTACTGGGGGAACTGAGTGTACTGACCATGGCAGTACATACAGTGCACAAATGTCAGCACACTCACTGCAGTGTGCGATTTCGGACACAGCCATGGTATTAGTACCTGTCTAATGATTAAATCATTGTCCAATTTAGTTAACTTATAGTCATCCAATCATGACAATGCCATTCCTAGAGTATGTTTGCATACCCGGTGAGGTTACACAGACACTTAATATTTTATATTTAATATTTCATCTGAAAACTGTCTTTAGTCAAGTCAGGAGTCTTTAACTTCCAGAGTTTTGTGTCAGAACAGTGACTCCACAGCTTTGCTTCAAAGCACTTCTGTCTTTTGAGTACGACCTCACAGAGCTGCTATGGCTATGGTTGACTTTTACTCTTTTATTCAAGCAACCTATCAAATGCAATTGTATGCTTTATTAAATTAAATAATACCTCATCAGTCATTAATACTGTCAACTCACTGCTTTCAAAATCCTGCAGAGTAAAGTCCCGCCTACATACAGCCAGACCTGTGAAATAAGGTAACATTAAAACATTAAGTGTGAAACAGTGGACGACATTAACAAGTTAAAGCACAAAGCTCCTTCCTTTGGGTCTGACAAGAAAACTAATCTGCTGCTTTCTTTAATCAAGAGAGGGGAGAGGACAGGGTGCTGAGGACCAATCAACTTTACTGACTAATCTGTCTTGTCCCGTCCCCTATGCCCCTTCCTCTTCATAAAAGCCCTCAGATCAGAGAGTGAAAAAGCTCTGGCCTGTTGCCCTTGAATTTACTTGTAGCCACTAGAGCTTAATGTGGGTAATTGTGTTGACATTATGTAAGACTGTTTTGAGAGGTGCTTCACACACAGCATCTCTGTTCTCAGGGCGGCTCTCTGCCACGACGAACGATCCGCGGTACTCGTCCACAGACCGCAAACCAAATAAAATCAAAGGGATGGCAAAGATGTCAGGAAGGGAGAGGTGGCAGCAATTTGAGCATTCCTGTCATATGATTCAGGGACAGAGGCCAAGGATTTCTCAAACCAAGCAAGTGTTTTGACTCGTAAGTCCTGGGGTAAAGTTCCCTGGGGAATCGTCTGATGACCCTCTCAACCAATAAAACTGCATCTCAGCTGAGCCTCTACAGAACTCTGTATTTACATCATCCTCTACAGATCCTTTAATGTGTATCTTCTCACGGGACAGCACAAAGGCCTTCCACAGTGGACCAGCAGGAGACATGCTGATGTAATTTCACTTAAGTAATGATGTCTAACACGCATCAGCTAAATCTGACTGTAGGAATGTTTCCATACTTTGTCAAATAATCAAGGACTTCAGGGAGTTGTTTAGATTTAGATTTTATCTCACAAATTTCAAGCAGCAGCGCTTTCTTTTCAAGTATTACTCCATTCTGTGCATAGTTTTGTTTCCTCACGCAAAGAGGAGAGATTGTTTCGGAAAAAAGATAAATTGGTGCACTTATGTTCTCAAATCTGCATACAATTGGGCTTAATTGGCAAATCGATTTTGAATTTGTTTGTTAAAAACAAAGACTGTTTGGTTCCCTGACAGATTTATATGTTCTTTTCATCACCCCAGTCACTAGTGTACTGAAGGTTTCTACCAACCAAAGTTATGCATAGAGAAACCAAACATATGAGTCTCTCAGTTTCAAAACATCCATAATAAGGCCATAAAGTACAGGTCATGTGTTTATTCATGCTGTGAAAGTGACTTGTATCCAGTCCATCTAGATCTGTTTTCTGCCAAGTTTGTTTGCAATTTCAGGCTGAAGTGCTGATTAATTTAAGCCTCTAGTCTGCTTGGGAGGCACGTTTGGATGAGTGGCAGATCTCTTTTGTTGCATTGAGTCAGGGCATACAGATCTCCATGTAGGTGGCCCTTTACAGCAAACAGATGCTGCTCTATTTTCAGAGCTCATTGCAACACTAGATGGCAGTGTGTGTCTGGTGGTGGACATCTGGCTGGGTGTCTAGACAGAAAGATTTGCTGCCAGCAGCTGCGAGATCCAGCCGTTCAGTCCACCTCGGATGGTCTCACAAAGATTTTTACACAGTTCAATGGTTGCCAAAGTCTCTATCCCCAAGAAGCCACAAAGATTACGCAAAGAAAGTCACACAGTGTACAGAGTGAACTTAGACTGCTTCATAAGACATGGCAGGGAAAAGGTGGTGTGTTTTTTCTCTCAAAGGTCTTTGAGATTCTTTATGGGGTTTAAACATATCTTTTCTGGAGACTAAGAATCAAACTGGTTGAGTATTCTAAATAAGTCTTGTGCCAAACTGAAATGTAGAGAAACCAGGGCCACTTAGAGGCGCTGCTTCTGACAATTTCTCTAAATTTCCAAACCAACTAATTATACATTTATACCATAATTGGTGAGTTTGGATTGGACCTTCTCTCTCAATCTTTAAGTGAAACACTGTGAAGGTCTTACAGGAGGGACTGTCTGAAAATGTGTGCTATTATACACAAAGTTACTGGATGTTGTCACCCTTCTCTGTGATGGTTGATTTTTCTCCTCACCTTTCAGAACAACTATAAACACTTTTTATACTCGGCGGACAACACATTGTACAAATTATTTCTTTTGGAGCATAATCCAACCCTGAGAGAGATGAGGTCAGTAGCCGTTATTCTAGTCAACTGTTTTGAATTGAATTTTAAGCAACCTTTTGATTTGCAAAAAGAAATGTGAATTAGGGACGTTTTCTGGTTCGGAGCGAATATACTAGACTACAGCGCAGTTTCGTCAGAAGTTGGCGCTACAGGCTACGCATGGCTTTAATCCACCAGTAAAAGGAGTAGAAGAAGTAGAGGTTGCAAACTGGAAAGTCGCTTTGGCCATCCAACCCATGTACGATAAATAGAGAGAGGTCTTCGGGATTATACTATTTGTATATATATATATAATATACACTGAAATTAAATAATATGCACCCAGATAGAATCACTGCCACTTTAATAATAGAGCATGAAGCATAAAACAGGTGTAATTTCTCTGATGGCTACATTTACACTTCTCAGTATTTGTAAAAATGAGACGCTATAAATCAGGCATGTGTGAAATGTGATTTAGGATGTGGATGCCTTTTTCATTTACAACCAGGGCAAAGCGCAAAGGTTTTCAATTACACCACAGCACAACAATCAAACTCACATCAAAACACAACACAAGGACTACTGACAAGTGATAACTCAGAGCCTAACCTGCGTCACACCATCACAGGCATCCTGACTCTCACACAGTGACCCTGAATCTCTGCTGCACCCTTCACATTTGACCCTCAACCCTTGGCTGTCATTCAAGCCTCTGTAACTTCCACATGTTCCATATTTTTAGGAGCCACTATATCTGCTTATTATTCTTTGTTAATACATCTCACTTTGCACACTTGCCTGAGTGCTACTGGGGAGTATAATATTATCAAACGCCTACATTAGTCACAATAACCATCTGAATTCAGGATGTGAAACTCAGGCTCGGCCAGTAAAAATACACTTCATACGACTTCATGGCGTGTGCACAGATGATGATAAAGTGCTCGCACACTCTAGGCTGCAGACTACATTTCTTAGCGTGTATGGAACATATGGCTGCACTGAGGTTCTCCCGATATTTATGTTATTTTTTTCCGCCAGAGATTTATAGATTGAATTTGTTGAATGTATGTTTTGGCTTGAGGTCTTTGGAAATGATCTGTACTTTGGTCGTTCATAACAGAGAGCATGAAATTGACAGGAAATAGATGCATCTATGTGCTGCACCTCTCAGACGGGAATGTCTGGAAAGGGCAGGTATATTTGGATTGTAGGCTGACCCTCTGGCTTGTTTTGAAGGGTGACCAGGGTTGAGCTGGGTGAGAGGATACAGTATGTTTAGCAGGTCATACATGCACTTTGCTTAAAGAACTACCAGTTGGCTTTTATGATAACTTTGTCATTAGTTATATTGGCTACCACAACACTGTACCTACCAAAGGACCAAATAAACCTTGCAAATGCAATGAAAACCACAAGTATCACCAGTTTTGTGTTATACATGCAAATAATGTGTTAGAATTGAAAGCACAACAGGACATGTCATCAAGCAGAACTGTTACAGTGGGTGTTTGTCATTAAAATGCAACGTGCCCCGAATTCTTTAAAGTTATCTTGAAGATCTGTATTATCTCTATGGCGATAGGCGATAATTGCAGGTGTGTTTTCAGATCTCACTTTCACTTGTTTTGTCGTCTGTAGTCATTTGTTTGGCCATAGTATGCGTTTACTTGCAATGCTAGTAGAAACTGGAAAAAACAGGATGCTGCCTCACACAAAGTGAGTTGGAGAGCGAGTCTGTTGCATTAGCTCAGCCTACCCTCTGACGGACCAACCACTGCAGGATGATGGAGAATGTGTCACACTTTCCTGCAAATGTCACCACAGACATCCAGTTTATAATCTTTGGTAATATTATAAATACAAGGGCTTTCATCAGTGGGCCATAGTCTCAATCATCATTGTGTGACCTCATTTGGTGACTTAACAGACATTCATTTAAATTCAAGTCTTCAGGATTATTACTTTAAAGCCAATCCAAATTAGATCCCGATGTAAGTGCAATGGATGTCACCCTTCACGGAATATAATAATGCAGCTGAATTTCAATAAAAACATTTATTTAAAAAAAAAAATGTAATGTGAAGACGATGTTTAAAATTCAACAAATTTGGTCTTTTGGCTATCGGCATGACAGTCACTGGGGCACCTTTGTCCTCAACTTCAGTGTTGGACTTGTCACTTGACACAAGTGCTTTACACTTCAGGAAGCTCCCAACCAGACTGAGACTTGACAACTGTCTCCAATTCACAGTTTAGGTACAGACTTCAGAAATCCTTCAAGTTTGAATACAGTCTGTCTTCAAGTCTGTCTACAGTCTGTTTTCAAGTATGCAACTCTTTTCACACACGGAGATGAGATAAAGTTCAAGGTTGAACCAACTGTGTTAGATTCTTTAGCAAATGACAAGAGGTGCCATTTGAACAATTTAATCTTTTTAGTCCATCTTAACCCTTACCCTGATGGCTCCCTGTTAGCTGCCTGTCTTGGTAACCCCAGGATCCCCCACACCTGATCTACACACCAAAGAAGACATGCAAGAGCAGCCCTATACAGGAGGATAGTTGTCCCATTCCCAGCACGACATTTTACAGCTATATACAGCTGACTGTAGGTACGGATGAATAAACATTACTAGCGTCCCCTGAAAGAGTGATTCGCACCACTGACTACACTAAACAGTCTTTTATTCTAAAATTAAGCCAGGAAGAGGGTATCGGGCTGTGTGACACTGATGATTTATTGTTGTGTTTTTTTTTAAACCTTTATTTATTTAGGGGGAGAACGCTGAGAGCAATGCTCTCTGTTTCAGGAACGCCCTGATCACATTCACACAGTTACACATTCACACCTGGAAGCTGCCCAGTACACCCGCAGTCTACTCTGCTGGCCACTGAGCAGCTCCACTGGAGCGGTTTGGGGGTTATGGGCCTTGCTCAAGGGCACCTCAGGGGTGGTAATGAGGGATGGGCAAGTGCTGCTCTTTTCAGTCAGGATTTTAGCAAAAGGATGGGAAGAACACACTGAATTGCAAATGGTAATGTTTACAGTCAGGTTGAAACAAACCATAAAAATAAGTCACTAAATGTACCCTAAGCTGGGTACAGTACACAGTACATTACAGCTTTACAGAATGGCAAGGGGGAAGAAGGCGCAGTATCAGGTTTCTGCAAAATGCCTGTTTCTTTACCAGTTCTCAACATCTGTTATCTTACAACTCACGAGCTCAATAGTCTGAACTCAAAATGCAAGTATTAAAAAAATAATAAATCTTGAATTGCTTCTGATAAGTTTTTTCAAATAGTTTCTCAGAAGGTCATTTCGATATCTCTCCAGGGCATGCTTTTTTCTCACCAGCAAAGCCTCCATTTGTCTTTATCAGTTACTGCCTATCATTTTGAGCCAGAAATTCACAGGTTGCCACTTTGTAAATTATGGCCTAATCTTTTCTGGTTTCCATGTTGTTTTATTAACATGTATTGAATATATTTGGGTCTTGTACAGCTGGTTGTTTGGTTGGACAAAACAAGGCATTTGAAGGCTATGAACATGTAGATGGGCTAGAACTTTAACATCTATTTTATACTATCTTTTAAACTATAATATTAAATAATACTTTAATAGGTTGATCAAGAAATAAACTGATGTAAATAATGACTGTTGCAGCCCTATAGGAGATGCAGTAACAGTTGCTCAGTCAGGACAAGCATACAGAAACGACTCAATTATTACTGAAAGGATAAGAAAAAAAGAAACAATATACTTGCATTTATATACGCGTGTATGTTTAACTCGACAAAATACTGCAAGACTATGACTTGTATACACGACCGGCATGCACATGCTTGCTGTGAGGGTAGGTATGCAAAAGCAATAAAGAAGATTCATATTTAGCGTAAGACGTTTCACCTACATGAAAACATTACACCCCTAACCATGTAGTCTAAGTGTGTGTGTGTGTGTGTGTGTGTGTGTGTGTGTGTGTGTGTGTGTGTGTGTGTGTGTGTGTGTGTGTTTGTGTATGTGTGTGTGTGTGTGTGTGTGTGTATGTGTGTGTGTGTGTGTGTGTGTGTGTGTGTGTGTTTGTATCCCTCACAAAACATTGCACGCCAGTTGAATAAAGTTTCCATTTGGCTACTTTATGGATACCCCCTCACTACTGTTTACGTGCCTTGCTTGAAAGCTCCATGGGGTCTCTGGAAGGAGCTAGTATCTGCACGTTTTGCTGATAATCTCTTTGGCTGGAGTTTAGTCTCAAACTGCATGGCAATTTAAAACACGAGTCCAAACCAGAGCCAGGGAAGGCTGATATACTGAGTCCGAAACCAGTCTGTTTACGCTTCTCATGATCAGCTTACATTACCTTCAAGATGTGATGCTACATAATTGTCTTGTTTAACATATCTGTTGAAGCTGTAAAACTGAAGCCACTTGCATCCTAATAGTCTCTTAAAAACATTAACTATAGCTTTATTTTTCATTTACCCAAGGCAAGAGATCGACAAGTCAGTCATTATATGCTTCACTTATAACATTTCATATTGATATTGAGTGATGCCAACTTGACCGTTATACTTCACCTACCTGTGAGTGCATTGTACAATTTGATAGCATAAAGGAAAATGAAACTTACTGTTAGTGGTAGTAAAACACAATTGCTAATAACATTTTATTTTATATTTTCAACAAAACATTTTGGCTAACTTGTCACTATATTATAAGGAAAGCCCTGAAAGGCAAGGTGAAAATTGGTATTGTTGGCCAAAACCTAAGTTTATCTCCTATGAAGGAGATAAACTTTGAGGCCTAAGGAGATAGTATCTCCTACGTAAGAGATAAACTTGTTAGCGTCCTACAACAAATTGCCAATTAATTAGTTATCACTCATTTCTGAAGCTTTACAAAGCTATTCAGCCTCTGTTGGCTTGGTATTTTGGTGGTACAGCCATTTGGTTCAGCCTCACTGCTCTTTTTTAACCACGTATCATGCAGATGCCTCTTTTTTTGTGCTGGATAAAACACATCAGGTAAACATATCGGTAGGTGATGTAATATTGTGCTAGACAAGAGATGTAGTTCACTGAGTCGTTTCCCATAAAACTAAATAGTACTGGGACAAACTGCTTGAAATTGATTTGATGCATGAAGACACACAAACATTCCAGCATCCTACTTCTTCCTCCTTCTCCTCCTCCTCCTCCTCCATCTCGCAGCTGGACTATAACAATATTTCCATTGCTCTCTCACTCACCCTTCAATTCTCAATGAGAACTAATTGGACACACCTGGAGAGAGCATGAATCACGGACGACTTAACCAAAAAATATTTCACTACATTCGTACCAAAAGGCTTAGGTAAAGGGGGATTAACAGCTGAGGGGAGAGGGGGCACACACAGCAAATACAACTCCCCATGAAAAACTAAACAGCTCTGTAGATGAGCCACAAGGAAATATCAGGAGCAGACTGCAGCTTTACTTCTGTCGGATGGCGTGGCAAGCCAGTGTGGATGAAAAATAAAAAGAATTTAAACCTGTGGGCCAACACATGTGTCCTCTCCAGCTGACCAGGTCGTCAACAAATGACACCGGATTGCTTCTGTGCATCCTCGGCATCAGCTACTGGTCAGAGGACAGCCTCCTGCTGGAACTGAACGCAACATGCTGAGCAGATGTGAGAAACCCGCCTGTGGCTGTCTGTGCTACTGGAATAACACTCTGCACATCAGCACATGGCCATGTGAAGAAAAAAAAAAAAACACTTGCCGATCACGTTCTCTGCAGCATGCCGAGCTCCTGTTCCACAGGGTGGAAAGGTCGGCTGAGAGAAAGTGAGGCTGAGGTGGTGGAAGCACCTGGCTGTTTCTTTAAAGCCTGATTGTTCATGAGCAGAATTCAAAGTTTCTACTGGATCGTCCTCTTGATGAGGACACAATAGCAGGATTTTGCCAGACAGATGCACTTGTGTCGTAAAAGTCACCGTAGTAAGACAGCACACCATGGATTTATTAAAGAGAACTGGATAAATAAAAATGCATCTGTGGGCTTCCTGCTTTTCAGATACTTCCTCTTGCTGAGCTGGGTAACTTCCTGTTGGTTCCCTGCACTCATGAATGGGACAAAATAATATATTGAAGCAGATTTTCCATATAATATGGGTCATTCTGAAAGTAGAAAGAGTCATTTTGGACTACTATATTGAGTGATAACAGGCCCCAAGAACAAACTATGGTTTATATTTCGTCTCAAGTTTGTCATATTTTCTCTGCTCTATTTCCTTCCAAAGTCCAAAACAAAGAGATATAGTGCAGCCACCAGGTCGACACTCGAAGCCCTCCTGCTCAGGGGGATTTGTAGCTACGGCGCTCATATACAGGCATTTGGGGGAAACCACAAACTATGTGGATTCACAAGCATAAGCAAAGCAATTGTTTGGCCAATCTGGCAAATGACTGGAGAAAGCGAACTGGTAAAGCAGGGGCGATAATGAGGGAATGGGGAACAGGTGTGCTGGTGAGATGATCAGATGACCGGGGATGTAATTGAAACTGCTAATTTACTAGCAGTAGGTACTGGTTTGGCCAAAATAAAGCATTTTGTATGCAGTGTGCAAACAAAAGCAATATCTGCTGTATGCCAAATACCCAGATGTTTAATTCTGGAAAATTCTCCTGTATGCATTGGGCCAGTCTTCCTCATCTACTGTCTTTCACAATGCTGTGTGTTTACTTTCACTTTCCTAAACCGTAAACTGCCAGAGCCTGGCTTAGCATACTATAAAATAAATCCATCTAACAGTTTTGTAGGTGTATAATGCATAAATACAGCCTAGATTGGTGGGGACACACCGACGGCAACTGCAGGTTAGGTGGGGAACCGCAGGTAAACATGAAAAAGAAGCGGAAAAATGTGCAGAATTACTACAAAAATAGCTTTTGCGACATTTTTCCTTTGTTTCCAACTGTTTAAATAAACTAATTGGAACAACAATGGAGACTTCCAGTATTAACAGCAATTATAAATGAACCATCATTGAATATATGACAAGATTTACAAAAAATATGATGGTGGGTGGCAAGACACTGTTAGCTAAAAATGACTACTTTCAAAAGGTTTTAAAGAGAAATTTAATTGCCAGTGGAAAGACCTCCAGTCCTGACAGCTAAAGACTAAAATATGTTTCAGTTACTGGGAAATGTTCTTGCATTGTTGGGGGCCGAGTATGAAATAACCAACATCCGACTCTTTGAAGTGTTGCACAAGTTAATCTCTGAGTAAAAGAAACCAGAGGAGGAAAAAACAGACTATGTGTGGGTTTGTCAGTATGTGTGTTTGTAAAGGGTTATTCTCACTGGTTAGTGAATACGCAACCGTCCTCCAATCCAAACAGTCTTGATGGGATGTTTGTCTCAAAAAGTAAATTAATAAACAAAGTGTGCATTCAAACAGTCCCATCAAATCACATTTCAGAAGTGTATTTTCTTCCACCACACTCTGTGCAACAAATCACATGTTGTCACAAAAAAGACCAGCACAACAATCACCTGCGAGACTCTGCAGGGAAATGTTAAAATGAAGAAATGAAATGCCTCCTCATTTATGCATTTTTAATGCATTTATCATAATAAAAATCACTAGAAATACACCATCAACTAATAGGAAATATGGTTATAATAGCATGAAGTGAGTTCACAGCTTAAACACACACAGCTCTGATCTTGATGATGAAATAGAATAGATTAATATGCCATCCTTTACATCATCGTCTCCCTCTTGAAGCAGGATATATTCACTTTCTCCTTCTCCTCTATAGCTGTCCTACATTCCTGCAGTCACTAAGCCTTTTCACTCTGTTATTATTGCAAGAGTATCTCAGGTCATGAGACTTAAACACCAGTGAATTCCTGCCCTCTGGACCCCCCCCCCCCCCCCCCCCCACACACACACACACACTCACACAAACACTCCCCCCTGTTTGGTTCTTTACATTAATGCCGTGAATTACCGAGTTATGAGAAGAATGGACATCCAGGCGTCTTGAAAGGCTGCAGTTCCTGCTCTGTGGTTTACAGGCTGCAATTAAATTATAAATCATTTAAATGTTATTAGTAACAACTTTTTCTGCAGCCTGGTGGAACGCTTTGTGGTCAAACAATCTGGGAATTAATTTTGCTATGAAACACATGTTTATTTGATCACCAACGTTATTTGTGGTTTCACTGAATACTTTGTTTTCCTGGAAATGAATTCACAGAAAAACTCTACTTACTGTCAATCGACGACTCAATGAATTTCAATTTCATTGTTAAAATGTTAACTTTGATCGAAGTTCCAGTAATGTTACACCTGCATTGTGATATTTTTATGTCTTGAGTCACCAGTAAACATGTTTAATAGCTTGTTTAGCCTCCAAATTCCTCCCTGTGCAATCATCTCCATCCCTTAATTACAGTGATTATAATTAACTGGCTTAAGATTGACTGACAGCATGATTGTGCACACTGACAGTTCCTTATTGTTGCCCCAGCCAGATGCTACAGACTTGCACACGTGCAGATAAAAACACATGCACATACGAGACCACAGTTGTCACTCCTGGATACTAAAATCAGACAAACTACATAATAACAGCTACCACAGCCCAACAGTTACTTCCCTGCTCATAAAGATGACAGCGTCCTGCTGATAAGCTCTTAAAATACTGGGGAATGGGCCCAGAGTGAGTCGCAAGTCTCATGTTACTCTCAGTCTGTGGGTTGAAAACACACATGACTTAATCAGTGACATTCATGGCGATCTTTGGAGTGAGGGGATCACATTACCCAGGTAAGGCCCAAAGGAATGTGGCACATACTGTACATGTTATCAACTCATGACCAGGAGCCAATGAGAGGTCGACCTTTTTGATGATTAAACATGATGTAAGTGATGACGGTGACTGTCCAGAGGCCATGTGATGCTGGAAAATGTGGCTGGATATGTGAGACGCTACTGACTGGTTAGCACAAAATTACACCACCTCCCAACAAGAAATCAGCAAACATGAACACGTCAGGTTGAAAGGTTGAAGTTAAACTAAATTTTAATTCAGTTTGATTTTAAGGTTTACTGGAAACTACAAACATGGAGGATGTTTTCCCACTTACAGGATAGGTACAGATCAGGATGTAGTAAAAAAATACATAAAGCCTATACTGTATATAAAAATTCTGATGCAAATAAAAGTAATCTATTTACTAGTATCATTTTAAACCTGTATTAGTATGATTTTTTTTAAAATTATTATTATTATTTTAATATCCAGGTTCATACTATTTTGATTTTCTACTAGAACATGTTTTCATGCTTTAATGTTCCAAAAATGCACTGTTGAGTCTCTTAAAGCCCCGGCCTTGAAAAAGCCTGTCTGCTCTGATTGGTCAGTGTTTTCAAGTCTTCGGCTGTACTCTCATCTGCACTATCACTGCAGTCGGGGAATGACTGTACTAAAGCATTTAATAAACGGCACGTTTAAATGCACAGTCTCTGAATACGGGCTGTGTGCATTTGTCTGTGGAATGAGCCTTTTGATACTTTCACAGTATTTATATAGCACCTGCTTTATAATAATAATAATATTAATATTGATAATAATAATAATAATAATAATAATAATAATAAAAAGACATAGAGATCTCACTTTTTACGACATGAGACCTTTACAACTTGCACACTGTCATTTGTGTTGCTGACTTAAAAAAGGTTTAAGTGAGGATGTTTTCTGTAAAGTTTCCCCTTTCGTTCAGTATCACATTCTATAATTAAACTAATTTGGCTCACTTTGTTTAAAAGTGGCAAGATATCCTCTCAGCCAAACATTGACTGATCCTCATATAGAGCACATGTTGGATCCCGGGCCCCTGTGATATTGAAGAGGCCAATTGAGAGAACATTTCCCCTCATCTCTTTCTGTCTGCAAGTATAATCTTCTCTGTCTATGCCTGAATCAACTCAAAGCTTTGCCTTACTTGTCAGCTTCCGCTGTTTACCTTCCATCAGAGATTCAACCTGCGTCTGCAAAAGTTGCACAACCGTCTCATCAAAGAGTCACTTAAAACTGCTGGACGATCACACAGACATGATGCTTTTTAAGGCTTTTTCTTGTGTAAACATTGTTGTTTAGTGGTTTGCACAACTCTCTCTGACTGCAGCCATTCAACGCTGACTTACTATAACTTATTTTGTCGCTGTTGACCACGCTGATTTAGGAACATCGGCAAAGAGACAAACATGCAATCAGTATGACATGTTTCTCACTGATTTTCACATAAATATTGTAGCTGGGCCAATATTAGCTTAATACATATACATATACATAGACATACACTGACATCAGTGTACATGTAGGTGGAAAAGTAACAACAAATTTTAGCACAGGAACGCCAAAGTTTTACGCGTTTTTTCCACCAGAAAGCACTGACAAGTTAATTGATAAAATATCCCACTCAGTATGTTACATAATTCTCAAATCAGTACACAAATTCTTAATTAACAAATGTAAAGGATCCTTATCCAAAACTGATTATATAATAAGTTTATATATAGCAGCTGATATATTGGTATTCAATTTTTAAACTCGCAATTACTGGCCTCCAAAATCATGGAAGTGATGGCAGCTCTTCAGAAACCTATAGGTGATGTCACAGAGACTATGACCATGTTTTATACAGTTTGTAATTCTGCATCATCTTTTAGGAACCTATTCAAAAAAATAAAGTCATCTTCATTCATTCAGAGCTCTTAACTTTGAGTGGAAAAAATGAATTTTTAGATACTTTAGGTACAGTTTGCATTAGGAGCAGCTATCAGTATCCATATTTTTCTTGTTACAATATAGCAGTTAAGTTTTGACACATATCAAACATTTTCACACACCTGCAGTTCTTTACCACCCCCCGGTTACCACACATCAAATAACCCTACTGCTAAACGTAATCAATTTAAGCGGCCAAGTGTGGCTATAAATTAATAGCGAAGGCGATTCATGCAGAATTAGCGTGCATCATTCATGTATGCTTCATATGATATTTGTTATTCAAATATTGTTTTATGCAAATGTAAACGGCATCAGAGAGGCTGCTGGGAAGGAATCCACATCTCTCCTTTCTGAATCCCACAGCTTGTTTCAGCGTGAGGGCACACCAGAGAAAACTGAGAAAGAGAATATTGTGGAAAATGTGACGTATTTTCACCGTCTCTACTAGAGAGAGAGGGAAAGGTTTACAGAAGATGTTCACAGTCTGTTTTTTCACAAGGAAATGTGAGCAGTGACTGTCCGGGCTGAGTCATGGTGGTCAGGCCACAATGTTTACACTTCATTTCGACAGAAACACCCAAAAGGATGAATATAGATCAGTAGTTCTATGCATAGTCAGCGCATTCATAGTAATTATATAAGCTTCATTAGTTTTTGGTAATTTGTTGAATATACAACCTAGAAAACTCCAAGTTTTCCTTTACTAAACAGTGATTTCAGATTATGTGTGTTCTTATTGCACAAATCACAAGATTTAGCACTAGAGTTCAGCAGCTTGATGGATGCTGGAACAAACGATAGCTTCAAGGGGTTTGATTTGCACTTTGGCACAGGGAGTCTTCTTCCTGATGGCAGACATTCGTATTCAGAAAAGATGTTGCAATGATATTCGTTGCTTGTTTTATGACTGCCTGCTCTTACACGCTCTGTATGGACTTATATCCTTTCTTCTCCATTACTTCCATAGCTTTTTTGTGCATGCTGGCAAGCCTGCTTTTCAGTTGCACTGTTAGGGGCCAAATCCTGCAGTAATTGTGAATCTAATGATGCTTTCCAGAATTGCCTGATAAAACTCACTTTATAAAGTTTAAATCACCCAAATCCTGGTACAGAAATAGATATGTTAATGTCAAATGATGTAACCATCGCTGCCCACATACAATGCATCCTTACGTTGGCATAGATGTTAAGCAAAACATCCACTAAAGGGCAGCTCAGAGTCAAAAGTTTCTGACAACTACAAACACGGTGGTAGTGAAGATGGTCTGTTAAGCCATTAAACGCATCATATAAAACATTTCTATATCTCTGACATACATCGCCATTCTGTTCAGACATTTTAAAACTTCTTTGTCGTGTCTTTTTGGCTACACTGCCCCCACAAATTCAAGTGGGACTGCTCCGTAAGCTTTCAGAAAACATGCACAAATATAGACAAAATGAATGCAGAATATGGACAGAAGGCTCCGTTAGTATTCATATCTAAGCATGAATGAGTTTTTAGAAAGAAAAGTCTCTTCTGCAGTCTGTTGAACAGGTTATTAATGTGTTTTCCAGCAAAAAAAAAGTCATCTATGTGGACACCTAAGTATTTCTACAAGGACACCTGAATGACTGAGTGGTTTTTGATGACCACTGGCGTATGGTTAGCCATGGACTCGCTTTCAACTTTTGTGGAAAACAGATTGTGTGATAATTTCAATATTGGTTGAATTAAATGACTAATACCAGGAAACTCGACTCATGGTTCAAAGCTTTGCAATGAGATTTTAAATAGCTGCTTTTTGATTCAGCATCACAAGCTGGTCTACATATTGCCAGGCAACGTGATGTTTGTGACTTTGTTGGGATCAGACAGGCGGCTTTGTCGCCGTCTTGCATCATCTGGCAGGGGCACTTCTCAATATAAAATTGGCAGGCCAGGCTCTCTGTCTAAGGCAGAGTGCTGTGAAAGGTTGCCTAACTTCTAAATATTGAACTTCCAAGGATCAAAGTTTAGCCCCCTGATGGAACTGAACAAATATGTAAATTGCTCAGGTCTCTGTCCGTCTCAACTGTCGATCGCTCACCCACCACTCAGGTGTTCCAAAACAGGAAAAGAAATCTTTCCAAAACCAATTAAAGTGATTAGTTGCAGTTAAACCAAAGTGTCCCCCAGTCAGGTCAGTGGTCTAAGGGAAGCCGCTGTTTATTTAAATGTAGCAGGAGGGTGAGTTAAGTGATACAGACTCACACTGAAGTGGATACACGAATGTAAAGGGGAAAGTTACAGACAGGATGCAAGGAAGTTTGTTGAAGAGACGCGGTTCAATATGAAGGAAAACTGAGAATGGTTTCAAACGAGGCCTCATTTCCAAGTTTATTTAATATTGAATTAATGTTATCTTGTGCAATGAAGAGAAGCCAGACGTTGAGGTACAGTACGAGGGGGAGCAGCAGAGTGTCGGGTGCTGTGGGTTTGTAAGAGTCCACTTCATACAATGCCCCTCTCTGTCTGGACCGCTCAGCCAGCTATGGTCCGATACTCCCTCACATACCCCGTCACCACCCCTTTTACCACCAGATATGCTCCAGGGCTGCAGAATCAGGGGGGGCCAGGCCTCCGCATATTTCTTTTTTTCAAGCTGGACTCCTCAGAGAAAAGACCCGTCTGGTGACCTTGTGGTCACATTTACCTTTCCTGCTCTGACAATCACAGCTATAGCCTTCCAAGAATGAACATTATCCACCTGTGCTCGGTGCAGAAAACCACATGCAGTGCACATGGATGCTCACTTGGATTCACATGTCACAAGCTCTGGGCATCTTTAATCATATTTATCTCTCATTATTGCATCGCTTGCAATGATCTTGAAGCCAGAAAATCTTAATTTCAGGTGTAGCAACCAACCACTCAAGGGTGATATGTCACCAATGCTACCAAAAAAAAGAAGATGGCCGTTCATGTCCCGTTTGTGTCCCGTCTTAATTAAACAGACGTACTAATTTATTTAACCCAGATCATGGTCTTTTCCTAAACCTACCCACGTCATTTTGATGCCTAAACCTAAGTTTTTTTTTTTCTCCATGTGTTGAAAACCATGGAGCTCCAAAAGTGAGGCCAATCGGTGCATGTATACGGGACAGGTGGGAAATGAGAACCGGTTGCAGCAGTTCAGAAATGTTGACATTCAATGCAACTGTGGTTTTTGCAGAAACCTACAATGCCAACATTTTATTCCGGCGACTGTGTTGACCTCGGTCACATGGCGTGGTCCATAAATCATCTTACATAATTGTGTGATGAACTCTCTTGTAGTCGAAGTGAAATCAACTATTAGACCTACGAAGAAAGAACTTTCTTTTTCCAAGGTGGACACTGGATGTTTTCTCTTTACTTCAGTACGGTCTGGTTTTCTTGGAACCAGCATTAGGTGACCATTAGACAAACAGCTGCTTCCACACCGACTTTCACTTCTCAGCTTTGGCGGTTGCAACATTACTAAAACAGCTGTAAAAACGGTTTTGATATCAGAAAGCTATTTCGAGCTTTATTTAAGAAAATAATGCGGGTAGTGTCTTCAAGCAACCTTATTTTGACGTTATTTTGACTCCAGATTTACACAGAGGTTTACTGGGTTACATCTGCAGGTGTGCAAACCTAAAATCAAGTGAGCTCCCATCATTCCTCCTTACCTGCCACCTTTCTTTTCTGCAGACTTGGATGGTATACAGCTGCTGCTTGATGCTTAGAAGGCTAATTTCCCTCAATGTGGCAGGCAGAGCTGGACACACCTCAGCTGCTCAGTATCATGTATCTTTTGGTATGCCATCTGCTAATTATGTCAGGTATATACTAAAGATATTGTAATCCTCAGGTATTCAAAGTGCAGATTTGTTTGTATGAAGGCAGCTCAGTGGAAAACGTGGAGACGTAGGTGACGCACCAGGTCTTAGGTGAATTCCCCACATGGGCTGGATCTTGTGATCTGGGCCGTTCCAGGGACATCCATCAGTGTCTATTAGAGAGGCAGCAGAGCTCTGTAAAAGGACCATCACAGTGAACATCTGTTGCTGTTATATAACTTTTTAATGAGGCTGTGGTTTTAGGGACTGGCCTCCTGACAGAGCAGTGCTGTGCTGAGGATGGAGGAGGAGTACTGGCCTGTCATACATGCCTCTGTGACTTTCTGTGGCGCTCTGTGACAGACGTGCACGAATGAACAAGGACACACACACGTAGTGCAAGGACACGCTATTTCCATAGGTTTCTGAATACATCGAAGCATTCTTCTCTTTGCTCCTCTCTCTGTTTTATTACCGTTTTATCTCCCCCCTCCTCATGCTCCGGCTCTCTCTCCTCCTCTCTGAGTGTTGACAGATTTCCTGTTTGGTTGGTCTGCTCATCCAAAGAGCAGAGATAACAGTGTGTCTGGCTGGCACAGGTTTCAGTTCCCTGGGGTGCTGTCACAAGCAGTCAGTGAGAAAGAGTCCAACACAGAGAGACAGTCAAAAGACACTATAACATGGCTATTAAAGTACCATTGCTGGGGTTTTGTGTATTTTTTTTTAATGCTGTGTAGATGTTAGGATATTCATGAAGCACATATTATGATTAAATGGGACCATATATTTTTCATTAGCACTGTCGCCTCACAGCAAAAGGGTTCCTGGTTCGAATCTGGACTGGGGCCCTTCTGTGTGGAGTTTGCATGTTCTCCCGGTGTCTGCGTGGGTTCCCTCCGGGTTCTCCGGGTTCCTCCCACAGTCCAAACACATGCATGGGCTAATTGATGACTCTAAATTGCTCGTAGGTCTGAATGCGAGTGTGAATGTTTGTCTTTATGTGCCCTGCAATAGACTGGCGTCCTGTCCAGGTTGTACCCCGCCTCACGCCCACTGTCAGCTGGGATCGGCTCCAGCCTCCCGTGACCCCGATAGGGACAAGCGGTTGACAATGGATGGATATATTTTTTCAATTAACCTTTATTTAACCGGTAGTAAAGACTAAAAATCGGCAATCTCTTTCTCAGACTGTCCTGTCCAAAACAGACAGCAGCACAAATAATGTGACTTCAGACATAAACATGTAACCATTTAAAATGGACTCAAAGAAGAAGTTACAGGATTATACAATATCAAAAAAACATTCAAAACATCTTCAGCCAGTCAGGCCTGCATCCAAGTCATTTAGAATCACTTTAAATGCGTCCGATGAGACCAGCCACCAAAGATACATGTAATTTTGTAACTGATTCAAATCCGGGGAAGCAGCATACTTAAACGTCCTATTTACAGTTCAGTACTATAGACACTATAAAAGTTGCAAAGTCCTCAGTTTGCTGTACTGTTTACACTACACAACTAGCTGTCTTGTGTCAGGAGTCTTGTTGTTGTGGTTTTTTACACCAACTACAAGATCTTTCAACAGGAGGAATACCAGAGGTGTGTGTCTGGTCTCCAAACTGGAGCACTTGCTCTGGTATCTAATACTGTATATGGGGTGGGTTTAAAGTGGAAAACCTGGTGCTTTTGAAATCAACGCTCAAGGGTGCATTGTTTATCTGTATCAAACAAATAGTATCAAACCCTTAATGGTGGCAATTTTCTTCACATCTGCAGTAAGAAATCCTGAAAGGAAATGTGAGAAAAAAAGTTACAAAAATCTTTTTATGTTTGGCTAAAGGTGGAAATTATTTGACATTTCCAACTTCAGTTCAATTCAGATACACAGCAGGAGAGAGATTTTGCTCAAGGATAAGTCAGAAAAACATATTCTTTTGAGTTTTGTGTCCATTTTTGCAGCTCAGATCTCATGTCTGTTATGTTTCTGCACTCCACTCTAAAGAAATCATTCACCAGACAGAGACCGTCTCCAGTGCTGCGACTGCAAAACTCATTAAGTGAAGATGCCACAGCCATCACTACCGTATAAAATGTGACATACAACTGCGCAGATTTATTGTAAACAGCTTTTGTTGGCAAAGTATCACCCTCAGCACTGTGGTGTGTGTGTGGACTTTGTAATTCATGTGCACATTCACTGTTTATGTTCATGATAAAAGACAGAGGAGACGACTTTACACCAGGGTGCAGTAAGCTGCTGAATAATGTCGACTAACAACATACAGGCACACCAAAGACCACTCACTTCATGCATCTGCACTCACCTAATTTACACCTCCAAAAAACAGACCCCTCCAGTGTGTGTTAGTGTGTGTATGTCACATATGCACTCAACCCCTGCAGCTCTGAAAACAGACTTTGGAGGCCGTCTGAAAGAGTAGAAAAACAAACGTGACAGACCCAAACACAGGACTGGATACAATGAAGGATCAGTGCTGGGAAAGCTCAAAAATGTGTAGAATTTGAAAGTTATTATTGTATCTTTTAAATAACTCTGATGAGCAAGTTTTTGTTTGTTAGGAAGAGAAGCAAAAAAGTTGAAAATTGGTGCAATCATGCATGTGTCTAGTTGCTTCCATTGCTGTCTTCCAGTGTTATCCTTGATATTACCACCCAGTGGCGCCAAAGAAGGGCAATTTCAAAACCATACACAGTGGCTTTAATATTTTTGTTATTGTTTAGAATTTACAAATGTAAATCTTCTTTTCTACTACTTTTTTGATTAACTAAGGGAAAATGTCTTGCTCCATTAAACGGGTGGACTAGTGTGCAGGGTGCCAGAGTTGTGAAAAACCGATGCGTACATTCGCTGGGTGGCACAGTTATTGGGCAGGGGTGAAAGGGTACAAAGAACAAGTGAAACAAGCAAGTAAGCAGGTAACCATGGCTGCATAACCTCTGCTTTGTGAAAGACAAAATAAATATGGATCTTTAACTCTATGGGAAGTGGCCATGGTATAAGAGCGATACTACACTCTAAAGTGTGCTGATGTAGAGAATAACAAACTTGGTGGAGTAAACGCTTCCTCTGCTTCATCGGTTATCAGGATCAGTAGGCATGGAGGCAAGAGGCATGCAACAAAAACAATGTTTTCTTCAAGAATTCAAGGCAACAGTATAGCCAACTGATAGGCCAGTGGTCATTTTGAGGGTGAAGTATTCCTTTAAAATGAGGAGTTGAGAACAACTTACTAGCCATTCCAAAAACTAAGCAGGAGTTGGTGGAGACCAATGCAGAGCTAAAAGGAGGGTGAATATTGGACTTACATTTATCACATGGACACAAACACGTTTCCAAATAAATGCTAATGTGTCTTATGCAACTGTGAGCTAGCATCATCAACTGTATGAGGTGATAATAATGATTCTCTGATGTTAGACACTGACCCAAAAAGTAGATGAAAAAGCCACTCTGTTACAGTAATAGGGTTTGAGCCCATCATTGTAAAGTTAAATGAACATTATTCCATAAGATTCCATTGCCTCTCTTTTATCAGCTGTCCCTCTGTACGTCTCCTGTCGAGGTGAGGGTTCAGGGAACAGGGGCTGGCCCTCAGGCTGGCTCATTGAGGTCTTTGGTAGGGTCATGTCTCTCTCTCTCTCTCCTTGGAGGCCCCCTGGCCCACTGCTCTCTTTTCCTCCTTCCCAAATGAAGTGGGTAAAGTCAACAAATTTGGAGGGAGGGCTGCTGGGGGGGATCTGTGAGACAGGCTTTCGGTTGTCAGCAGGCAGAGGAACGTTTTCCAAACAGTTGCAGGGTGTGAGCGAGCAAATGAACGACTCACTGAGTGTGTCTGTGTGGAGCAGGGGGGCTGTCGTAGCATTCAGGAGGCTGCATTGCTTCGTTTGCTGTGATAATAAGACAAACTAATATTTGCAGCTGATTTTCAGCAGATAACACATACCATTAGGTGTAAGCTTTGACCCAGTGGTGCTAGTTCCACCACGACTCACAGATCCGGTGATCCAGACTTCACATTGGCCCTTACTGAGGATAGAGAAGGGGACTTTGAGTGTGTTTCAGTGTGTATGTGCCATGGCCCAGTACCAGTTAGCAAATAGAGTGATATGAGCCACAGTAACGGTGCTGCTGACCCAGATCCAAAGACAGAAAGCCTCACAAGCACTGAATCTAATTCATATGCTAATCACGGCGAACGCAGGTCGAGGACATGAAGGACTGGGTCGGCGCCACACCACAAGGATGTGATAGACTTGACTTTAATCAAATGAAAGATGCCTTTTCATTTTGGCTGAGGAGGTAAAACCCGTATTTGATTTTACTAATTACAACAAAAATAAATTCACTGGATCAGACTGATGTAGCTGATTTTGATTTTTAACGACCTTTTCTGTTTTGTTCTAGCCATTCAACAATGTGGCCCACCTTCAGTACGATGGAAATTCTTCTCTGACCATAGAATAATAATAAGGATAAAAAATATCTGTAAAATAATACTTTTGTTTTGCAGATTTTATTCATCTGATTGTTCAAAAACCACGGGGGGGATCATGTATCTGCAAGGAATCAGTGACCCAAATAACAGAATTCAATAAACTTATTTTGTTTTCGTTTCAAACAATGGTCTACATTTTAAAAGCTGTTTCACTCTGACAAGGTTTTCCTCCATAATGAGGTGTTTTCTTTCAAGTGCTGGAATGACGGTGAAATACTCTGGAAAGTAACATAGGCAATAATGCTATCTTTCCCCAAACAATCGTCAGGTAAATAATAGAAATAACTGGACAATGAAGGGCTTCATCAGTGAAAGCTGTGTCACAGGTTTAACAGCTTCTGTTGGATGACAATGCAGTTATTATCTCTCTGGACACAGCCTTAGTATCAGCACTTTCCAAACTCTAATGGATGTGAGCCTAAATTACTGGTGCAATGGTACAAGGTGTTTCTGCTACACAAACTTTCCTCTTTGATTTTGTTGTGCAAATTACTGGATGATTTTGTTGGGAGAAAATCACATAAAAAGTGAACAATAAGGTGAATAACTGTTTGAACTGGTTATAACTAATAGGCAACAGGTGACGATGGGTTGCAAGTAGACATTGCTTCATTTTAAGTGGTCACAAGCCCAAAAAATTGGGAACCATTGGCCTAGATCTTACTGGCAAGAACGTCCATGATACATAAAACAGGGTTTCATTGGTTTATGTGTGAACTCTGTTTGAAATGTAAAAATGTCAACAGTTGACCTTGGACATGAAGGTGTTACTGGTCACCAGCCTATAAATACCTCGGCCCACGAGGAGAAACCTTATACTAGTAGATCAATCAGTGCACACTTACATTTCGCTATGGCTTTCTCTCACATAGAAGAGTTTCACTGCATTAAAGCAATTAGCAAAAAAACACATAGTAAAGCCCATTAAGGAAAAATTAGGAGCTAGAATATCAACATGATCCCATTAGTTAATACGGTAATTGCCTTCAGTGTGATGTAGCTATTGTAGGAAATGTTGTGGTTCCTGTTCCTGATCGTGCACTCAGCAGTCTCTTATGTGTTAATTGGTCATTTATAATATGAGATTACATCACGTGAGAGGCCATAATAACCCGTATCATTCACCACTCATTAACATCTGGTAGCACTTAGCTGATCATTTAACGGGGAAGAGAGGCTGAGCGGTCAAAATATTTAATTGGAGGCTAATGTTTGGACCGTAGTAGCTCTGTGGCCTGTGACATGTCAAACCTCAACCTCCCAGTAGGGCGAAGGTTCACTTGGCTTTTACACTCTTCTATCAGAAGACCTCCTAACTCTGTTAAGTTATCTGACCACCCTCTGAGACTTGCTGATGCTGGTGTGCCGCGCTGCAAGCAGCTGCTGCTGTTTGACAACTGCTCAGCTTGTTTCATGGGGACTTTGACCTTTCACAGAGAATTCAGGTCCTACAGCACCACACCGTCACATCCAAAGGCTGATGTATACTGGAACACATAGACAGACGGCTGCACATGAAATCAGCCAAATCAAAGGGCTGTTTTTTACTGCACAAAGCTGCTGTTGATGCACGAGGGCCAGACGTCACTGGCAAAGATGAATGTTTGGCTGAGGAGAATGCCGAGCTCTGTCTTCTCTTATACACCGTTTGATTTCAAGATTAAATTTTTACTGTAGAGATTCCAGGTGCTGGAGAAAATACATGTATTCTTCTGTTGCAGCCATCCACAAAGACATCCTGCAGGTCGACATAAAAGGTCTCTGTGTTCATTTTACACTCTCCAGTCCTAGTTTGTATCTTTTGCTTTAATGTGGAAAATCTTCCATCAAAGTCATTTCTAGCCAGGCACGACTAGTTTCCCATTTCCCTCCAGGATACGGTGAAGGGATCTGCTCTTAAACTATATCAGCGCCTGTTAAAAGTAATGTTCTACTATCCAACACATGAATGGATATTAGAGATGATGATAGCATAGAGCAAGTATTTTGGCAGCTTCAGTGTTTTTGGCACTTATTTCCATCTGTGAGCTCTGAGATGAAGTAGATCACTCTCCCTCCGTCCTCTGTCTGGTTTTTGAGTGTGAAGGGATTAAGGACAGGGGTGAATGTGCCTATTATAATGAGACACTGGAGTTGATGCTGCAATAGGATTGGTTGGTCAGTCCTTTAGAAAGTGAGATGTATCTGATGTAATGGATAGTAATGGATTCAGACACTGGTCTTCAATACGTAAATGATCATCATGGCTTTATGGAGATATGAGGCAACAGTTGCATAGAAGCCACAACAACAGTGCAATATTTGGTACCTGGTGTCACTGCTAGAGAACTGTGGAAGGTAAAAAATAAAATAATATGATCTTTTTTTTTAAAGATAATTTTTTGACAGTTTTTAAAGCCGTTATTATATAAGACAGACAGGAAATGGGGTGAGAGAGAGGGGAAGACAAGCAGCAAAGGGCCACAGGTCAGAGTCGAACCTGCGGCCGCTGCCTCGAGGACCTTCAGCTTAGCAACAACTGAGCATGGTAGGTCCATCAAGCTTTGCCTAAACCAAACATTAGTATTAGCAGAGTATGAGTATGAGTATTTGCAGTGAGAACGCATCCAGCATGAACAGTCTCCTGTCGTGAGAGGGAAACTTCAAGCAATGTGCGGACCTGATTCGTCTATTGTTCGGAGAAAACTGCTTAGCTTTACCAAACAAAAACAAGTAGACATTAGTTTGTGTCTTACATTATTGGTTTCATTATTCCTTTCTTCTTTATTTCTAAAGACAAACAGATAATGTTGCTGCCCATTTGGGGCCAGACATTTGTTAATATTTTACTGTTAACTTGGTTATTCAGCCAACCAAAATGCTCGCAGTTACATCAAACAGGACTCTGCTGTTTCAGGTTAGTTTGAGGTTTTTTATAAAAAAGAAACAATACCACTTCCTTTGACTTAAAATAACCTCCCCATTTGAGCCAAATGCTGCCTTATGCAAGTATGCTAATCTTAACACACAAAGAATGACTTTATGTCTACAGGCTTTTTGGGCTCACTGGCGGGCAAAGATAATAAACCACCTCAGACAGGCTTTCACCGCGTCTCATGTGTAGTATTAAAGGATTTCTACAGCTCTCTCTATCTAAAATGATGCCTCCTAAAAACCTCAATAGCTGTCTGTTTTTGAGGTGCTGAAAAACTTGTTATACTTTCATGGATGATTCAAGCAGCTTTGACTTTCTGTTAGTTCATTTTATTTCGTTTTAGGGTAAAAAACTTTACCAAATGTTCTTCAGCTTTAATGCAGTACATCACTTACATCAAACAGAAAATACTCAAACGGTAGAATTTGCTGAAAAGATCTTTTAAATGACTGTAAATTACTATTTGGGGGATTTAGACTGTTGGTCAGAAAACAAAACCAACCATTTACCCTGGGCTCTCTGAACTTGTGATGGGTGTTTTCCCACAGTTGCTCCTTTTATTTATGAACTAAATTATTTATCAATAAGGAAAACTCCTTATGACTCTCAAGTTTCTGTTATTCATGAAAGAAGGGAAGTTCATGAATGATCATCAACGTCCGCAGACTCGCAATCTGGAACCGTAAAACTGTTGCCTGGCGTTGAACCACAAGCTGGTGTAAATGATGGCGATCTATTTGGAGGTTTGTGTCCCTTTTGTTTTAACCATTGCATGTGATGGACCAAGGCTGAGAAAGAACCTGCAGGCATTTGTGGGTGCGTTGACATGCAGGGGACAATTTGTGGAGGGATGGAGGTGGATGCCACAGCTTTGGGTAGCGCTACCAATTTACATTAATTGACTTTGTTGCAGGAATTATAGATTTTCCAGTAAATGTGATGGAAAAAACACTTTGCTAGCCCATTGTCTCCTTTTGGGATTTAGACTGTTGAAGCACACATTCTGTGGTTGGATAGTTTGATAGGAATGTTTGCAGGGAACTTTAAAGGCCTCTTGTCTTCTCTCTGCAGCAAAATAGAGGAAAAGAGACAAAAGAGGATGAAATTAAAATGGAAAAGAAAGATATAAAAAACAGAAAGGAAGTCCAGAACAACACAGTATCAGTCTGTTTCATGCTATCAAAGATACTTTTATGCAGACTGTAAATTCTCAGGCTCAGGGGAAAAGGAGAGGCCAGTCAGCAGAGAGAGTCCTGTCACTACAGACATAGTGGTCTGGTAACATTAGTGCACAAGTTCAAGTGGTACTTTCATCTTGAAAATATGTTGCATCTGAATTCTGTAAAAAAAAAAAAAAAAGAAAGAAAAAAACAATAAAGGAAAACTGTTGACTGTGGAGTATGTGGAAGCTGACGTCGCCTCACTGAGAATCTGTTACGTTTTCATATAATTTTTACTCTTTATTGCTCATTACATAACATTAATCATTTCCAGCACATGCAAACTCATTACCATTATTGGTGGATATATTTTCTGGCAAAGGAGAGAAGAAGAATCCAGCCAACATGTCTGGATGAAGCAGTAAATGTTATTCATTTTGGAAATTGTCTAAGTTGGCTCGACGTGTTAACTGAGCGGTGGCATTATTTTTACTCGCCCTCTCTCTGGTCTTATATCTTAATTCTTCTTGGAAGCTGTTTGAAAAGCAATGAATGTGACCTCTAGGAGATGTGCAACAGTGTGTTGACTCTTCAAAGTTAAGATATTAATATTATCAGAAGAAAAAATCTAATTGTTGAGGTCCCCTACAGCTGCACATGATGGTATTACTGGTCATCCTGTCAATCCATGTGTTTATGCCACTAAACCAGTATCACACTTTACTTCAACAAACTCTACCATCACACACACTTCTCTGGGCTGCAGCCTTACACTCGTGGGCTGAAGATGAGTCCCACTGTAGGTCTCATAATGCATTTTGCATTTCAAGCTGCAGCAACAGGGGATCATTTGGAATAACATTTGGAAGGAACAAGCAGAAAAACCAGCATGTAAGCATGAGCAGTGATAATGGAGGGGGCTGCAGTCAGACACTAAAACCAACACCTACAAAACTGGACATCAGAAAACAACCTTTAAGATAAGCAACCATTACATAACCTTTCTCTCTGTATCTGGAGAGTAGGACAGCTAGACCAGAGTCCAGATCAGCCTCTTTTTAGCGTGATCCCTCCTCTCCTATGGATCCATCCAATCCTGGTATTCCAGAGGGAGCCGTTTCCCCAGTGCTCTGGAGGAATCCCTGCCCGGGACCTGGAGGAGGGGACCCGCCACTCAGGAATGTCCTGGGATATCTTATCTGATGGGCCCTGGGTATGTAGTACTGGTACATGGTAAACTGACCCCAGTTGGCCCTTGCCTGAGGGACATTTTGTGCCCCTGAAGGCCCCTGAAGACTCAGCAGCCCCGAGGCCTTGGGACTCAGTATCAGTCAGAGTTTAATAGCCATCAGAGGGTCTCGACAACTTTAACAATTCACACAGAGAATAATCTGCAGAGGTGGCTCTGGCAGAGGGGTGCCATAAACCCCCTTGGTTGCATGTGAACAAGATCTAAAACTAATAACGTCACTATCAATATAATTTAAGACTGTGATTGTATCATTTTCCAACAAACAAAAACTAAACCATCAGAATAATGTGAAAAATGTAGCTTTAAAGCTGTAAAGCTGTGATGAGAAGAAAAATGTCCTCACCAAAAACCCAGATCAGGTCCTAGGTACAGAGTTCACACTTTTCCATGAACTTTTCAAGCTATTGTTTCCTACAGACATTTGAATATGATATATGTCATACGGCTGGCCCTTCCTTAAGAAGTCAGAGTGGCAGAAGAAGAGGAAGCCAACAAAATCATCAGACAAATTAAAGGAAGAGCAAGCTACTCTGTTATTTATGACCAAATTACGAGCCTGCATACTTGACTTGGTGTAAATCCACGGCATGTCCTGCCTCTTGCACCCACTAAAGAGGAAGAGAGGTCTACGGTCTTTATATTCAATTTTACTGTAATGTAGAGGTATGTACATTCTCTTATGGACAATGCACAAAAAATAGATATTCGAATGTATTCAAACCCATGTGTTTTTGGCTCATTTTGATCCCCCTATATAGTTGTTATTTGGTCAAAAAAAAAAAGAAAGATCCTTTGAGGGCTGTACAATTTTATTCATTCTATTGTCCCTGTTTTCTTTGCAGACTAGTACAATGTCCAAGACAAAAGTAGACGACCTCTGCTAGAACCTCAAAACAGAAAAGAACTGCACATTTGCCTTTTTGGATTACATGGTGACATTAGAGGTAAAACAAAAACTTTAACTAAATTTACATTGACGTTTTACATTTATACATGCCAGTCCCAGAGCTGGAAGCAGAACAGAGATGAGAATGGAGCCAAAGTGAACCACAGAGAGCGGTGTAGCCAAAGGCTTGTGACGAAAATACTGAAACCCCCCTGGAACCTCCAACTCAGTGGATATGGGGTGGAAATGATTTTGGCACTGATAAATCCTTTTTCCTTTTCTGAATATGCTTTCACTCCTTCATCGGCCATTTCATTATGTAACACATGAAAAGAAACACTGAGCTCAGTGGGTGCCAAAGCTAATGTACTCTGAGCAGGTAAATGCAATTGAAATGCACTTCCTCCTAATTTAACATGAGAAAACACATCAGGCAAGGAAGGGGATTAGCATGATTTAAAAACACATTTTCTAGGGGTTAGGACAAATAAGTACAGGGGTAGTGATGGTCACATGGGCTTTTGGAGGCCCAGGTCAGAACCGTTCCTCTCGTGCAGGAATACGATGAAGCATTTGCTTGAAAGACTAGCCGAGGGGCCAGGGAGGTGCTGAACTCTCACTCACAAAGGTACCATTCTGTGGGCGCAGAGAGAGGAACAGCAACACCCAAGGAAAGTATGACACTGGATGTCCAGGTAAACATTTCAAAGGCAGCTAAGTTTACAATTGCATGTCAGCTGCCACGCACTCTTCCTCGCCTCTCCTCTTCATCCCTAATGCCCTCAATCACGCTTTAAATGGAAGGGATTTGAGCGCCGGGGCGTTGGTATATATGGCGGTTTATTTTCCCTGTGTGTAAAAACATTCCAAGCGAGGGTGAAGGCGGACGAAAGATTGTGAGAGGGAGAATTAAAGGGATTGTAGAGCTGTGGGGAGGCGTGAGAGAGAAAAAAAGAGCGAGAGAGCAGTTAGTGGTATGTATAAGGGGTTGCATGGTGGGGGGAGGGGGGGTACACGAACCGGGGGCAACAAGCCAGCACGGGCAGACCGCGAGCGCTCCCTTCGCAAACAGACAGCCGTGTGTTCGACAGGAACTGCAGCGGGGGCCCCCTCACTCATGAAAGCTGCTTCATAAATTGGTAAACCTAGAAGGCCGGTTGCTTTTCCCCCCAAAGCGCTTTTTTTCTCATTCCGATACCTTAATGATGAAACGGGCAGAGGGCAAACATGACGGACATCACACAGACATCTCTTTATGAGGCTGATGCACACCTGCAGAGGAGACATACTGTCCATCAGGGGAAGTCAGTGTAGGAGACTGGGGTCAACATCCTGCCACATTGGCCCTGTATCCCCCTCTGCAGGACACAGGGGTGTCTACTGTACGTTCAGGCCCAGGTGCTGCTCAGTGATGGGCAACACTTACTCAGTTTATGAGGTGAATTGAGCGTTTGCAAAAACCCTCCACCGAACAATGACAGCTAAGCGACATTACCAAGGCCTGCCAAGCTGTGGATTTCTCCACACATTGAGGTGATGTGAATTCAGTGGAGATTGCTCTAAGACTGCAAGGGAAGTTCAGCCGCCCCTAAAATATCACCCCCCCAAAAAAAGGAAAAAAGTGATGAATTATGTACTGCTGTGTGTACATTTCATTGACTAAATACGCGCTAGACAGCCTTCATCTTTTGGTCAGAATCAGCTGCTTATCACAGGTAACCGGCGCAACTTCCTTCTCATTTATCCCCACAGCGCCACAACGCTTTACACAGTCGGACGCTCAGCTTCTACTGACTTCAATGGGGAAGCGTAGAGCGGGTTGTTCCACTGAAGCGAAACTAGACGTCATTGGATAAATGCTGGGCTTTGTCCAGCCCAACCGATGCTCAGTGTCTCTGTGGGTCTATGGGACAGTGGGCTGGCCGGGACGCTCGGCTTCTGCATGATGATTGGATGAGCTGTCTGAGGCGGAATCTTATTCGATTGACAGCTAAATGAGCAAGTCAGCGATCTGGAAGGAGAAACATCCGCCAGAGCATTTTCCAAGTTTTTCATTCTGTTGTTCTGAACTGATCCGAAGACTTTACCGATCCCCAGAGACTTTGTCTTTGTTAAAAATGGAAAACGTGTTTTGGCGACTCTGTTCTGTCACTCTGCGGTTTCTTTCCCCAACGAGCAGCGGCAGCTGCGGAGTTTGCCCCCGTCACGATCACTCATAGGCGGTCACACCTGGCGGCAGCAGCTCCAGCTGGGCCAAGGCCGTTTAAGCAGCCTAGCTCTGCTGGCCATTGAGAGGACACTGGTCAAGTCCCTAGAAAAGAAGCCTAGTTGGTACGACAAAGTCACAGATCATTTTCTTGAAAAGGAATGAAGGGTAGAATTGACATATAAATGGAAAAATGAGCTTCTCCTCCTTGAAAGGCTGGCAGCCGCCACTGATGGAGATGCCGTAAAATTGAGACTTGGCAGCATAAGACTTTGAAAGGTTGATGTCAAAAAAATCAAAAACACAAGATCAAAATTGTAACAATGCAAATGTTAGCATGCAAGGGTGTCATCCCAATTCCCAGGGTCCTGTTCTTGATATAAACCAGCATTGTAGGAGATTGGTCAATCTACCTTCTCGGTTTAAACTGCGAAAGAACAAAGGGAAATTGACGTTTCAAATGCAGTTTGAATGGTCAAAATCAGTTCAGCCACTGCGGAGATATCAATATCTAAAGAAAAGAAAAAAAGTCTGTTCATAAATGTGGCGGTGTAGGTTTCAAAGAGTATGACATCAGTATAAATGATGACGGTGGGTGGGTGAATTCAACATTTGACCCAGAGAAACACATTGCTGAAAACATAAAATCCTTGGAAAGGTCTCATTAATAGGTAATAATAAGATGATATTAAGCTGGGGAACCGAAAACACTGGGAACATGGATCCACGGAAGGCTAACTAGCTTGCTAGAAGCTAACTGTCTGTCTGTGTTTCTGTATCAAGTGATTGCCAGAAGTGTCTCAGGGCTTGTGACACTGCAGGAGATGACAGGGACCTGTCTCTACTCCCAGAATCAATACCTCTTCATTAGAGCAGCTTAAAAAAACAGGTATGAAGCGATCAGGGTTTATTTGACCTGGCACAGCCCTGAGTCCTCCTAGCCGTAAATCCTCTTCAATTTGTATTTTCATAGAAAATAAGTCAGAATAAAATGTCTAAAACACACACATGAAGATAAAGTAATTAGGTTATCACTCAACACTGCTCTTTTAATAGCTATTTAAAATATACAAATCATTTTTGACAGACATGAAATATTCGAAGGAAAAATAAGTGTCAATAACTCAAAAAGATCATAATATTTCTTCTACACGGGGTTGTTGTTGATCAATATCGGTGATTCAAGTATTTTAACAGGTCATGAGATTTATGGCTTTTAAAACCGACTTTCCAGGCTTTCCTCTGTTTTTCCTAACCCGCTGGAGGTTGGTTGGCTCATGAAACGAAAGCTCTGTCCAACATTTTGAATCTAGAGAATTTAGAAATCCATTGACGGATAAGTTCCAGGTCAAATGTTCTGGAAATAAATTAGAAGATGCATTCACAGCTAGAAAGTGGAGGAAACAATGAATTTGCAACTGTTACATTACGGTTACGAGATAATGAGTTCTGCACATTTTAAGCACAAGGGTGGCTCCGTTCAGTTTTTTGTCAACAAATCCCATAAAAAGACCAAAAACAACAATACGTTGATCTCACTACAGTCTCAAGAATCGCCTGTGTATCCAAAACATGATATATCTTATTCCTCTGTGCCATAAACCTTCATTGAAGTGAGAAAAATATTAACACCGCTTTAGTGAACCATGCCGCCATGTTTTTTAACTACTGTATCATCAAGGATAAGCAGGTGGCCTATAGCTAAATGTAATGGAGTCCCCAACAAATGCACTTCTTGTTACTGTTTGAGTAACATTTGTTCAGTACGACTCAACTCAACTTGACCCGCTCTTTTTTGGTTTTCCATCGGCAAATGTACCTGCCACTTTTTTTGGTGCTAAGGTTCCAAGCGAACCGAGCCAACACTAGAAGGTGTTAAAAGACTGCAGACCACTTACTGGTGAGAGAGGACCGTCACTAGCGCAAAACGGGACATCCTGCACAAAGTCGCTATTGTTTAAACAGCCAAACTACCGTCTATTTTTTAATTCACTAACTCAAGTTTTTGTTAAATGGCAGCCCACAAAACAACACCATACATTACACCGTACACTACAGTGTATACTACCTCATATACACTATGTACGCTATGCCGTGCAGTTGACAAAGTGCAGTTTGTTTAAAAAAAGAGAAAAGTACCTCATGCCAAAAGTGAGTTGAACTGAGTCAAGCCAAATCATGAGGTGGAAGTGACCAGTTGGCTCATGCATCATGAACACCATGCACATTTATATGATGTTAACTAGATTAAACTTTTGTCCTCAACCTTTCCTCACCTTGCATTGCTTGGTTAAGACAACAAGTGGCAACAAACTGGAGTTAAAATTGTCAAATAATGTCTAAGGCCTTAAGATAGTAGCAGGCTTGAATGAGTCATTTATAACCACAGTGGTGCTAACGATGCGGCTTGTGCAGTAATGCTTGGATCAAAATGTTGCCTATAATTTATATAAATGAGAGAGACTTCTTTCTAGTTCTGTTTTTGTTTTAATTCTGCAAATCAAATCTGAACTAAATTGCTCATAAAGACAAAAACACACACATTACACGGAACATGTCCCAACATGTGACTCGTTCTTTTTAAGGCCGCAGGATCAAATGATTGCATCGCTCAGTGTCATAACATTATCATGTTTTATTGGATTTTACTGCATGGAAAAGTAACTAGCGTCAGCATGCCCCAGCTGTAAATACAGACTTATCTGTGAAGCTGGCCGCTACCTTCACAGTGGCTAGAAGTTAATATGAAATAGTAGCCAAAAAAAATGCTGCTATCCTTGAAATAAAGTCCTCTATGGGAGGGTAAGAAATGAAGAGAGAAAGGACATAACGGACGGTTAACCATATCTCAGCCAATAAAAATGCAAGAGTTTTCAGAAGATTATGAGCCAATTTGTTCAGTGGATGATAACAGGAGGAGACAGGAGGAGGAATATGTTCTGTTGAATGGATCCGTTTGAGACTTGTTTACCGCAACTCAAACTTGTGAATGAAAACTTCTGTGAGACCACTCACAGGAAGCAGGTCAAACCTCACATAACCATATGGAAATTCAATTTGTCCGTTGCTTTCCCAGCGCCGGTCCGACACCCAGGAAGACCTCCCACAGGTAACATCGCAGACTCTACCTGTAGTGCTCCACAGAGAGGTTCTGATCCGGTTCTGGGGGGTTGGAAATTTTACTCAGATAGACGTAACAGAGAGGGGTTTTTAGGTCCGAGCCAGAGGTCCGCACCTACAGTACGTACAAATATATGTGCATGGCAGAGCGCACAGGAACTGCTGCTGGATGTGGGCGCGGAGTCAATGCTGTGAAGCCAAAGAAACCTGAATACAGGGAGGTTGTGTTTAGCTTGGTTAGCTTTAACAGAAAAGCTGCAGACTCACTGTAGCTGGAACAGGTTTGTATCCTAACAAGAGTGTGAAAGAGCGATTGATTTATTGGCTGTACAGATACACTGTGTAAAGTCAAACACACTCTGTGGCTGAGGTGGCTAAAGGCAGATTTGACAGCTCTCTCATGCATTGTTTGACTCTCCCGACCCACCTTCTGTCTTTATCATGTTTTTTTCTTGCCTCCTCTGTTTCATTTTTATCTTTCAGCCCTTTCCTCTCACTCTCTATTTCTTTCTCAGTAAAACAAGCTGAAACTGAGGACCCACTAAAGCTCCCTGAGTCAATATCCACTTAAGGTGTTTTTTAAGGGGAACAGGAACCATTTGAGGAACTCTGTAACTTTTTGTTTCAACTGGATTAATCAGAGTCTAAATTTAGTTCCCTTAGTTCAAATAGTACTTTCTGATTTGTGGTGCTAAACGTGGCTGATGTTCACAGGTTCTTTCACACAGTAAACAAGTGGTAGTTGTTGAAATCATCATTATTAGGATGAGCGGCCGATATTTTTTATGTGTACTGATACTAGTCAAGAGCAAGATAAATCGAGTGTGCGTATGAAGTGAATGAAAATAAAGAAAAGGGAAGGTCGAGACAAACAAATCTTAACAGGGAAAAATAAATACTATCTAAAAGAAGGCAGGTGTTTTCCTGGCTTCCACTACAGTATATTGAATCATTGAAGATGACTGGAATTAGCCAAACAAGGCGAAACTAAAAAAAATAACAGTGTTGACTGTAACATGAAGTCCTGATTTCCCTGGGGCGCTTTGGTATCCATCCTGTACACAGTGTCCAGTATTTGATTGTTATGACTGGGGGATATTCATTATTTTCAGATTACTGTTGTAAAATAATACTCATGGCTGGAGGGCTACTCACTTCTGCTGTTACTAGGATTTTCAGTATTAAAGGAAAGTTTATTGGATGACAATGTTTCAAGTATTAATTATGTATTGCCCCGAAACACAAATACTTGTGTAGTTTGTGTTTCATTGCTGGCAGGTGGCCTCACATATTCGGGATAACCCACTCAGACCTCTGTGGTCGTATAAAATAATGCTCTTGGCCTCATGTCATGCATTACCTTTCAATATCTGCATAATGGCTCGAAGTGGATTTTCCCTTCCATATATTGACACACAACAGAACGCTCCAAGTATCCCCTCAGGGCCAGGTGAACGGGTTGATAAAGTCATTCCTGGAGGTTTTCATTTCACTGAAGACATTTGAAATTGAAACATTTTACATGATGCCAGGAGGTAATTAATGCATGTTTATGAATGGCTCATTATTTAATAGGATGTAAGTCCAGCGGGAGATGTCTGTGAGAAGTTATTCAGCAGTAACCTCATTCACACACTATTAAGTCTGTCCTCCGCGGGCCTAATGTCGGGCAGGTAAATCCACTCTCACAGACTGAGTCAGATGCACAGACGCCCCTCTCTGCAGCTTGCTGAAAGTATTTGTCTAACCTTCGGCAAGTGTTTTAAGTAAACATCTATTTCCAGTAGAGAATGCCAAGCAGGTTTTCACATTTCACAACGATCGTTCTGTCCTTATCGACAGGACTGTAAATACAAACAAGCCACATTTCAATCAGGTGGTTTGGAGTAATTTAAATGTACATATACTGTCTGGACTGGTATGGTCTGCTGTAGATGAATGAATGAGCAAAAAAGATGCATCAAGTGCTCACTGGCCATATGTCATTCATGGCCAACCTCAAATGTATTTTTAAGTGAGTGATTCCCAAACTATTTTTGGGAAAGCTTTCAGCCTCTGACCTGTTAAAAGGCCACATTGTACACTCTCCAGGACGACCCCCTGAGCCAAAGCCTGTCTAAAAGCTGTGAGCAGTTCTTATCCGAAAGGGTAAAATTGTTTTGGTCTTTATATTTCAATAATTTGCAGAATAGTCGTAATTTGCTTCACAGAAATGCTTCTTTTCCTTATTTCGGGTCTTCTTGATCATTTCTTAACCCCTATGATCTATCTTGCAACCCCACAGAGAGTCCGACCCCCAGGTTGGGAACCGCTGATTTAACTACATCTTGGACTTGATGAGATCCAGCTGAAAATCACAACTAGTGTGTTTGTTAGCATGACAGCTTCAGACATTGCATCTGACAGCATGCTGTTGTTTAACAGTGACATCCTGTGATGCCTATTGTTCAGCAGACTCAACTGTCACAGACAATCACACAGAAATATTCACCTTGACAGCGAATAAACAAGTACAAAGGCGCTAACCAGTTTTTGCATTTTCTTAACTTATCATTTGCATCTGAGACCATTCAGGCAGTATAAGTGTTGATTTCACCACGGCAGATCATTTCTGTAAAGTTCCAGACTGCATGTGTTATCAGTCCGACTCATGCAGCATCATCTGCTCTTCTTTTGTGACTAAACAGGAGCGCCAGGGTCCCTGTGGCCAGGAGACAGTGAATGGGGGTGACACTGTGATGTTGCAAAACACAAATCCTGTGGATCCGACACAAAGGGAAGGCTGGGAATGTTTTATTCAACATCTGGAGTCCATTCATCAATTTCTTATTGATGGTAATTATTGCTGTGGGAGGAATGGTGGATAACCTCTATCATATGCAGACAAGGCTGAGCCTTCTTTTGTTTTCACGCTCACACTCCAAAGTGTTTTTGCGTGAGGAGACTTTGGTCGTTCTGAAGGCTTAATTCTTTCTTGGAGAACATTCTCTGCCCGTCCTCGAGGGATTCTGTTGATGGAAGATGAGTTGTCCAACAACGCAGGAGAGCAGACTTTGTCTCATTTTGATTTCATCTGCAGGGTCAAAGGGGACATCAAAATTTGACCACATTTGTGAGGCAGTTTATAGGGTTTCATTTTGGAAAAGGCACACAAATTTGGATGTTTAGCTCACTGAAAAGCTTTTCTATTGAACCATATTTGGAAAAATGACTTAAGGGGCATATTGCTGTACAGGAAGGCTTTTTGGTGGTCGAACAATTGCTTGTAAGTCCAAAATGTCATCCAGTATTAATTCATAATTAAAATGACATGAAATTAAATGAGTATCCACTGTTTTTAAGATATAATTTTCCAGGAGTGTTTCTTAAAAATACAGGACAGCACTTGCTTTAAAGCGATCATATAATTTACTTGTAGTCCAGGTATTGACGCATCTGCTCGCAGCTTCAGCTGGAAGTCCGTTTCGCTGCGCAGATTGACATGGGAGCCGGGAGGAAAAGGTTATGTTCTGCCTTGCATTTGATAAACCCGCTTTAAAATGTCATATCCTACCAACAAATTAAGTTTCAAACAAGATATATATATAGGTTAGAGTAAGTAAGTGCGTGTGTGAAAGGGGCTTAAGTGTATCTTTCACATATTTCTAAATAAAAAGACATCATGGAGATGAGGATGAATGCAGGACCTTTAATGAAGTGACAATCCTCCTCTACTGTAATACACTCTGCAAGGATCCTCCCTGTCTCTTTCTGTGAGTAATAAATTCTTCCCATCCTTTACCTTTCCCCTCACATGTCAGGGTTCAAACATCTCTAGGCTTGAGGATTTACATGCATCTGCTCTGTCTTTGCATCTGCTAAATTATAGCCCGCTACTTTTTGTCGTCCTCTTAAAACAATAGGATGAGGAGTGTGCCTCATAAAGTTAAAGGCTCATCGCCCCCAGTCGTTTCCCCTCCAACTCTCACTAATGGGAACCTGCTGTATGTTCAAAGACGAGGATAGAGAGCGCTGCCTGGGCAGATTCCTCAGGAAAGCCCTGACTTTACTATCAAAAGGCAGCAGCAGGGCGAGTAGGTGTCATCACCGTTGTCTCATCAAGAATGGATCAGGCCACAGCCCCTGAAAAACAAGAAAGAAGGAACCGTCTGACCAAATCATCTTCCTCTTAGGTTTACAAGGCTGGAGAAGGTGGGACCTCATGCGCCCACAAACTCGCTTTGATCGACCTCGCCACCCTGTCTTTGAAATGTTTAACACACGGAAAACACCATTCCTCATCAAAAAAGTGCTTCAAAGGGGAGAGAACACGGGAGGCACTGTAGGTGACCCTGCCCCGGTAGAGAGGAAAAAGACTGTCAGAGAGGGGGTGGGTGGGGGCCAAGTAGGCAAGCTAAAACTGCATAAAGTGTCCCTTTATGGCCAAAAATACTGACTTTAATTTGTTAATGAGATGAAGGATCACTTAGCCGGGGTGAGGTTCCTTTCTCTGAGGAGTTGTGAAGGCCAGAAACTGGTGATGTGAGGTATGAAGGCGTGAAACTAATCATCCAGAAATTCAGCTTGGCTGGAGAAATCTTCCTAATAAAAGGCTCTGAAAAGTTGCCTTTAAGTCATTAGGTTGGCATTAAATTTGGCAAGTTTGGTGATTTTTCATGGAATATGTCAAATAAAATGGCCTGGCTGTTTCTCATGAGATGCAACTAATGTTGATTGCACCCCAAAACCCCTTTTTACTGTAAAAAGGTTGAACCTTGCTGGCATAACTCAACAGTAGGCCCCATACATTACCTCATGAACATAATTTCAACTCACAGGCATGTACTATGTCTTTGCCTGGCAATCAGTACAATGCTACACATGCTGCCATATATTCAAGTCGCACCCAGCGAGATGCATTTACAAACTCTTCAATCTCAGCTGAATACATGTCAGCATCATCGAAATCATGCTGCGATCTCCAACGGCAGATTTACATAAGAGTGTAGGATCTGCCGAAGCAGAGGTCTGTCTGGGAGGACTGTTAAAGGCTTTACTGTTAATAAAAACCAATAAGGAGCTCATATAGACTGCTGATTCCTGGAATTTACACGCAGTAGAAAGACCTCCGGGTAGCCTGAGACGAGGTAAATCATCCACGTTTCATCTACATGTACGGGAGCTTGTCATGAGGCTTTTTAAAAAAAGTATTTAAAGTACTTTCTCAAGCTGTTCTCAATTACTGACCTTAAATAAAAGAACAGCTTCCATTTAAACTCCTGAAAAGCACTGACACAAGCGTCAAATTACTTGATGATAAAACATAACTCTTGAAATATACTGAGCATCTTGGATGAAACAGATTCCAAGGAAGTTTGGTGCCTGATTTTATCATGTGACCTTTCCCAGCTAATAAGATTGAAAGAACTCATCATAAAAAATACTGTGTGGAGTTTTTAACCAGCAGTGCCATGCACAGTTGGGCCGGAAACATGCTAAGAAACTTATGAACCAACAATAAGTAGAGAAGATGAAGAAGACTGCTATAGCTAATGTAACATGAATGTAAGCAATGCAAAATATTTTTAAGAATTGACCTTGCAAATGTCATACAGGGAAGATACATCCATTCAGCATGTTTGTTAGGCCTCAATGATGTTTAAGTACAGATATAGTTGCCTTTTGGCTTTGCAATTGAAAGTCATATCAGAAGCAGAAGTGCCTGAAAATTGAGACATATTCAAACAACATTGTTGTTTGAATGACAGTTGCTTGCTGCTTCCCAGAAATATATTAATATGCTTTTCAAGGAAAGCAAATGATTCCATTTGGGTTTAGTTCTTGAAATCAGTCAAACCATCTGAATATTACAAGAAAATGTAAATCATGAAAACCAATATCTGGACTTGAACAGATTTATTTTGGATTTGGCAGCACGAAGAATGTGTCCGTTTGTGGGCAGATTTTGATGCTATTGTTAGTATGAATCATTTGGTCCACAGGTTTCTACAAACAAATGATTCATCGGGGTAAAACAGTAAAAAGAGAGCTTCAGACAGCCATCAGTGTAATCATTTCCCTAGAGCTGGTGACATGCTTGAGGTAGCATTGTTTGACCGCTGACTCACAGGGAAAATACCGACTTATTCCAAATATGATGGCTGTTTGAGGAATCAGTTTTTGTCTGAATCAGCCGTCAGGAATGCGAACCCCTGCTGGAGCAGAAACAGCAGCATGGCATAAACGCTGTGTGGGGTTTATCTGCTGCGGACACGTGTTTCCTCATTTCTTGTTAAACTTTATCTTGATCGTGCTTTGGCACTAACTGTCAATAGAAACCCAAATAACCTGAGAGAGTGTTTCCATATAAGGCAGACACACATGGGTTTCCAGAGAAGAGGTTTGTGATTAATGTGACTAAAAACCTACAAATCATCATAAAAAATTAAGCTGTAACACAACTGCTCCTGTGTTTACAGTATGTAAATGCCCAAACAGTAAATATATAGGGGTTGTGTAACTCCTGAATTGTTGTAGAGGGATAAAAAGTTAAAGTGTAGGCAAAAGGTTTCGACCAGACTGAAGACCAGGGTTACTGTCGATAATAATAAAAATGCTATTTTCATGTTAAATAGTTAGGAAAAGTCTATTTTTATTGATTTTTCACTCATCACAACTTGCAAATGACTCAGATGTTTAATATATGGTTCATTTAGGTAGTTTTAAACAGTTTATAAGTTTATAAGATTTATAAGGTGTAACAAATAGCTTTATTAATGGTTGATAAATAATTATCATTCCACTTATAATCTATTAAATAACATTTTGGTTACCAGGTTGTAAATGAATTTCTCTTGCTTATGGACCATTAATTGTAGGTCAACAGTGCTCTTGAGTGATAGACCGATACATCGGCCGATATGATGCACCAAGAAAACGCAAATATCGGCGGGGCTGCGGCATTCAGAGATAGTTTTTTCCTGCCATTATTTACAGACCGTTTATTATGTAAATTGAGGAAGTAAAGGTAGTATCGGCTCCAAGTATTGGCTCAAGAAAATCGTCAATCCGTAACGGTCATCGGCTAAGGCTGATGAAAAAATATCAGTATCGGCATCGGCCCTTAAAAATCCATATCACTCGATCCCTACTCTTGAGTCTCTTAATTTGTAATAAACCATCATGTGTGCAGTCCAAAGTTTTGAGCCCTCCATCAGCAAAGTTTAAAGGAGCTGTACTTGACATGCAGAACAGTATTAGACACAGGGGCGTAAGAGAATTAAGTCCCTCTGTGTGTGTTGTTATCTGAGTTTCTCTGGTATGATAGCTGGTTCAGCAGCGTCTTGTGCTTCTGTGTCAGACGCAGAGGGCTGTGACAAAGTGTCGTTATTTGACGAGCTGGAGAATGGTCTGTGAGAGCTCTTTGGAGGCAGTCCACTTTTGTTTTTCTTCAGTACTTTAATAATAATAATAATAATAATAATGATAATAATAATAATAATAATAATAATAATAATAATAATAATAATGATAATAAAGATAATAATGATAATAATACAGTGACTGTGGTCCTGCTGGAGGAGGGCTCAAAACACCCGCCACAGAGATATTTCACAACTTGGCAACCCAAAACTTGAAAAATGTAACATTAACAAAATCCATTAGCTAGCTACAACTTATAAAAAATGGGGTAATAAACTCTAGAGTGTATGAGGGGAAAGCATGAGAGTACAAGTGCATGGAAGATATACTGACAAAGGGACTTGTGATCAAAGGGAAGTGGGAAATGTGCTGCTGAATTATGCAAAACCAGCTACATTTGTCGTGATGATAAGCTATAAGACAAACATGTTTGTGTGGAGTCACATAAACAGGTGGATCAACTGTTCAATCAACCTCCTGCTGATGATATAAAGACGATTAAGCAGCAGAGATGTAGAGCAGTAAAGTAAAATTAAAGTAAAAGTAAAATTATTAAGTAAAAATACTAAATACTCAAACGGAAATAGGACTTTCTCATATGGAAAGTTCCTCTTTAATCTCTGGTCTTGTTGTCATCTACTGGCTCTGCAAACTCCTGCTAAATACTGAACAATCACTAAGACTAACACCACTCTGCAACACGAGAATGTAAACAAAAGTGTACAGCAGTTAATCTTTCTGCTGAGACAAAGAGGGACACAAAGGGTTTGTTTGAGTTCCACTGGGTCATTGCCACCTCAGCTGACCTTCGTGTGAAAAGAGTCTACCCAGGATTATTTCACAGTTAGCTGTGCTCAGAGAGCAGCGTCAGTGTGATCAAACAAACAAGCAAACAGAGCTGAGAGGGAGACATCAATTATGTCACAGCTGGTCAGGAGTGAGGCTGCACAGAGAGAGAGAGAGAGAGAGAGAGAGAGAGAGAGAGAGAGAGAGAGAGAGAGAGAGAGAGAGAGAGAGAGAGAGAGAGAGAGAGAGAGAGAGTGTGTGTGTGTGTGTGTGTGTGTGTGTGTGTGTGTGTGTGTGTGTGTGTGTGTGTGTTTAACGTTTGACATTGAAAAGTGACAAAGTTGTTACTTCTGTTCTTGTTTTCTTCCCTTTAAATAATTTTGATGACGCTGTATGATTCAGCTGCATTTTTCCCATTATGTTGCCCTTTTTCACTTTTGGAGTACTTATTAGTATATGCGCTGCTCCTTATACCTGATAAAGGTTGGAAACACCAAAACGCTGCATTATTATTTAATATTTATAGCTGTAAACGGACAGTATGCACAAGTGTTTCTCGTTGTTTTCAAGATTATAACTTCAACGCACCTGTCACTCATTCAGGTGTGCAGAGATTTTCTCTAGTAACTTCTTCTTACCACAAATGCAACTCAGGACCTCGATGCAAATTTCCATCGTGGCACCATGCGATCCAACACACCTGTTTACAAGTCTGTCTGGAGTTCAAGAACTTTGTAGTAAGTGTTGCGTTCACTGTCAAAATATAAAAGATGCCTCACCCAAAGTTGAGACTTGCAGTATGCCAGGAATGCCCACAGTGAAGCTGGTCAGGCTTAAACAGGACCACAAAGTGACTATTGTTCCCTCTGGCAGTGATCCGAGCTGCTGCCTTCCACACTCCCCATGTTGTTATGGAACAGGACTGTTTTTGTTCAGAAGTGAGAGTGTCCCGACTGATGATCCCAATTATTATTAATTATCATGTCAGCACCAATCACAAACATGCTAAATCACCATCCAACACAGAAGATTTGAGCACACTGATAGGCTCCGAGCGCCGTGCTGGGTCACAAACACAAATAATCTGTCCAAGCTTCTCAACTGTAATCTGTTATCATTTGATCGAATTTACGAAAAACAAAAGATCATTTCTCAAGACTGTTGAACACAATGCAACAACTAAAATTGATTCAAGACACATTTATTCATCGAATAACAAGTCTGATGTATCATTCCCATGCTGACAGCTCACAGATTCAGCCCAAGCAAAAGCTTCATTTCACACAGGATACCGCAACACACTCTCTGTGGGTGGAAATCTTGCCTCTGAAGAGCCTGACAGAAAAATAAAGGAACTGAATGGTGTACTCATGTAGGAAAACACATGGAAAACGCTCCTGAGGCATGAATGCAGCCTAATTTGCGTTTGCACAAGCTTGCCTACGTCAGGGGCTTTCTCATCTGAAAGCGTTTAGACAGAACGTTGTGGAAAGCTCGCTTGCTGATGTGCTGACACGGGTCGCTACCGTCAAGCCGGTTCTGTCGAGGCTGATTAGCAGCTGGCATTGGGGACTCACAGGTCAGTGGGCCTGGAATCTGGCCTTTCAGTAAAATACGATCCTATGTTGTGTACACAGAATAAGGCTCTTCTCAGTTTGTTTTTGTTGGTATACGGCTGCAGCTTTGAACAGAGGCACTGGCACATGGGCCTGTTTACCAACTTTCAGTTTTATTTTCATAGACATACAGGATGTCTTAAAGCTTATGAAGACTACAATGTGTTAAAAATTGCTGCACTACTCACACTACAAGACATTATTGTCCCAGACTGTTGGCATATCGACAACGGGCTCCACAAATGATCTCAGACGAGGTGTAAAGATTACTCGATTAGTTCTACTGGGACCTTAATCTGCAACTTTTTTTTTCCTTTATTATTTACCTCTTACCCAATTTGCCAAGTTTCACAAACACACGAGAGCCTAGTTGGATGTATAAATGGATTTGAATTGGACACTGCTTACCTCTCGTCATCAGACATGTTTGTTGAGCTGAACGGCAGTTTTCATTCTGCACTATAGGCACCAGTATGACATGGTGATATGTAAATGATATTGCGATTTGATTGCACTCGTTAACCAGCTGTCTATTCATCACCCAAATTTCACAGACTGCCTATATAGTTTTCTTGCTTTCCAATTTGGTCTGGAGGAGAGAATGAGGTGAGGTGTTGGAAACCGTTTGGTCAACTGCTGTGCCGGTGCTTGTGTTATCAGGTAAAGAATATCAGATATTTATTTATATAAAGGTTAGGAATAAATATAAAATAAATGTATTCCCATTAGATTCAGAAAAATGCTGAATTGTAAAATGATCAACTGGATTGAAGTATGACAAAAGGATGTTGGAACTTGGTCTGTGAAATGTTACAAACATTAAACTGACAGCTGTTTTATAAATGACAGCATTTTTGGATGAAATGTAAGGGAAACGTATCAGTGTCACATTACTTTAGTGTAACTAGCAGCTAAGATTTGCTGATTCTGCAAGTGTGGGCATGTTATAAACACAATCGGATTACAGCCTAATGCATTTGACACAGCAGACACATTTCACAGGCTGGTCCATAAAGTCCTCGCTCAGATCCTGCAGTTCCTCTGGCTTTATACTCAAATGATACTCAACGATGTTCTCGTTAATGTGTTCTGCACATGCCCAGATGTCTCTGAGCTGAGTCCTTTACCAAGCAGTAAAATGCTATTTTAACACATCACTGAGCTTTTTCTTATATAATAAAGGACTTTTACAATACAATAGGATTCAATTAATCTCTATTACATGTTTCAATAACAAAAGAAATTACTAATTTTAAATTCAACATATATAGACAGCTATTTTAGGTTTTTAAAGCGAAACCAAGAATTCACTGTGTTTTGCTTCTTTTCGAGTGTGAATATTTGATGTTTTTTTGTATCTTCCTCGACAATGCTGAATGTCTTTGGGTTTTAGCCTGTTAGTAAGGCAAAACAAGACAGCTGAAGATGTCCCCTTGGATTCTGGGAAACTGGGACGGACATTTTTTTTTCCTATTTTCTGACATAATTAATTAATGCAATGGTTTTCTTTACACAGAATAGCAGCACATCTTCTCTGGGTTTCCATATCAGGGAGTCCAAGAACAGTCTGAATGATGAAATACAAAAAATTCCAATCTGCAATATGAATTTGGGCCTGGAAAACCTCACAGGACGATCAAATGGTCTGAAGACTGATTAACAGACTAATCAGATGTGGTTCTGTCTGAGCCACCCACACATTCCAGGAAACACACAGACAGGAGGATAAAAACAACACCAACACACACAGTTTTCAAGTGCACTACACAGCATCAATGTACACAGTATCAAGTTGGGGAAGTAATCCAAAAGCTTGGTCCTCCTAATATGTTTCGAGAAAGTGAATGAAAGGAAATAATTTAATTTTCTGCCCAACTCGAATAAAATGACATTTGAATGTAATTCAACAAGATCTTGGAAAAAGATCCCTTTGGTATATTTCTTTCACTCACTATAGTTTATACGCCACAACCACAGTTTAAAAAACACAGTTGCATTAGTATACAGTACCACATATGTTTTATACAGATCCTATAATCTCTCCTTCAGAACAATTGTAACATGTTTCCACAGAAAACCGCCACATGTCAAAGAAATACCAAGGTCGTAAAAGGAAAAGCCACTGATGAGCTTGGTATGATAAATACAGGCAAAGCTCATTTCACACTTGGCAGAGGTGCGAATGGTAATCCCATTTGTAGCTATAACCAAAACTCTGTTCTGAGAAATAACCGACGTCCAGCTTGTGTGTGCCTTTACAGTTCAGAGAGAAAAAAAAAACAAAACATTTTCTACTCACACACAGTGTTAGACCCTTCGATGATGAATAAATACCTTTATTTATCGTAGCCCAAAGCGTTTATGAACATGCACAGTCACTGCCACACTGTTTCTATCTGAAAATACTACAAATATATGTCTCTTTAGCTGCTAAATGCTCTACTATGTTATTGCTAACTGCTAACACTGCTGTTTGGTGCTGTGCTAACTTAAATAGGGCTACAATAATTGAAATTGTGTGACTTTTCTAGACTGAGCAATTTTCTTTGTGTAGTCATGGGAGCTATCAGTGTTTAATGATGATTACTCAGTTCCTCTCTGTATTTCAAACAAACCAGCTAAATTAAACAGTCAACCACTGCATGATGATCATGTTTACACTTTACAAACAGATGAGTCTTGTTAGCATTCATGTAGGTTTTTGACTGTCATGAAAGGGTGAAGCAAACACAATAAGTGTAGCATCTTTGGATGTGGCCTTTTGGTTGCATCACTGACATCCTTATTTACAGTATTTTGTATTTTACTCAGCTTTTCTAGACTGAATGCAAACAGTAAACAGTAGCATCTCTTGTCAGCTTGTGATGGATAACTTCCTCTGCCAATCATTTCCATGTGTTAGGAAACCAACATTTCCTGTTTATGCTGTTTTACAGTGAAATGTGCCACAAGCACACGCACACATGTCAAACTTCTTATCATGCTGTCAGAAAAGAGAGCTCGGATGATGACTAGGGGTTTCATAGCATCAGAGGGTAAGATGAATGTTTTGGCTGCCCTTTATTGTTTATTGTTTAGATGTCAAGTAAAAAAATGTTTTGTGCTACTTATTTTCTGGCAGCACTAAGTCATTGTTTGTTGTTTTAGAAAGAATGTTGCGTGTGATATTGCCAAAGGCATTAACAGCTTTTCCTATTGAATGAGATTCATAACTCTAAACCATGTCTTTAAATCTTATAATAAATGCACACACACCCATACAAACTCCCATTTTTTAACAACCATAAAAATAAGCCATGGAAACTGGACCAAACATTACAAGCACTTCAGTCAGTGAAGTCTTTTGCAGATATTTGGTCATAAACCAAAGTATTGTGTTACCAGTCAAGGCAGATGGCTGTCCACCATAGAGGGAAGGTTTTCATTGCCACTGTTACTGTTTGCTCATGGAGGAATTGTCGGGTCTTTGTAAATCATAAATAAGTCACAAAGTGTGTTTACATGCACATCAGTAACCCGGAAATGGCTTTACCCCGGTTAAAGGAATAATCAGGTTATTCAAGTTCCCCTCGTATACATGAAAGGGGGTTGAGTAGGAAAATGACGGAGAAACTTGACCTCCGGTACAGTAGGTGGCGCTCCGCCAACATACAGCTGGACTGAATGAAGCTTTTTTTCCCGGTTCACCTTTGTCCAAATCACAAATGGACGACTTTTGGATGGAATAATGACATCTTGGTAGTGATGTTACTTTCAGCTGCAAAGTCCTCCCTCTGTTTAAAGATAACGCTCTATTGTTGTTGTGTTTTTCACATTATTTTCGGCGCCGTTGCTTACTGGTTTATTCTATTTCGGTGTCAAAAGCCACCGCTGCGGAGTGGGGAGCATGCGCAGATGATGATGATGATGTTTACATACCAGAGAACTGACTGAAGGAGTTCTCTAGGTCTGTTAACTGGGGTATGAGAACTCTAAATTGTAAGGTGTTTACATGGTGTTTAAGAAACCTGGGTATGCCCTTAACCCGAATATAATCATGTTTTTAAAATGCATGTAAACACACTGATAGAGTGTGGTCTAGACCTACTCTATATGTAAACTGTCTTTAATTAATTGAATTGATTTATTGGACCAACTAAAAACTTAACCTGATGATAATGATGTCTCTGGATGGATTAAAGGTGAAGTTTCCCTGTAGAATTATTTTAGTGTTAGTTACCAAATTGCATTGAATATATCCTTGAACTCTACTAAATGTTTTTAATACATTTCTTTCTTTGACGGTAATGTAAAGAAACCAGCCATTTCACTTGGGCTGCTTACTTTCTCATGGCAGGAGGGAGCGTCAGAGGTCAGACAAGGGGAAGAGGGTTGTTCATGTTCAACTTTTATCAGAGTGCAACATGCAAGAAAGGTAAGAATAGCTTTAAATTTATGACACCATTTCAATACTTTTATTCATTATTATGATTTAGGGACCTACTTAACTTTATAGCTTATTGTACACATTTTAGGGATACAAAGCATTTGAAGATACTCCAAGAAATTACACCAGTGTATGCACTGGCAGAGTTTGAAGATCGTCTTCTTCCCTGCCTTTGTTGATGCATCGCTGAGTGCAGTATAAAATATGCTTGTGCAGTGAATATGCTTTATGCTGTCCTGCAGTGACCATGAATCTCTGAGGCCCGATCCATGTATATTGCTTTGGCCTTTCTTTTTTCTATATCATCTCTAGAACTAAAAATAGCTAAAGCAAAGCTCTCCGACGAGACTTTGTTGATCACTATCTCGCTATGAACAAAGGTTAACTCAATAAACAGCTAAACCCCTACAAAATCCCTATTCTCAAACCATCTGAAAAACAACTTCAGTCTCACAAAAAACACTTGGTCTGTTGTGTAAATTCCACGCAGGTTACTATAGTAACTTGTGTTGACTCAGATGACGGAGGCCTGCACAATCTAATCGTCCCTTCAGAGATAGAGCTCCCTGCATTTGCTCAGTAAGCAAGGGAAGTCTGCGCCTCCTCTCTCCTTGTGTCTTTGATCTCTCTCTTCTCCGGGTGAGGAAAACTGTTTTGGTAGCAGCAGTCAGACGGCCTCCTCTGTCCCTGCAACCGAGAGGACTGATCCTCCTTGAGTTCATCACGCGCAGTTAGGAAATTATCCTGACAGTAAGTGGGACGGAGAAGTATGAAACACTGTTGTTTTCTTTTCTCTTTGACAGACACTGACTATCTCAAGAGTTTGGACCTTTCCATCGACTTGTCAGTGAGGGGCAGCCAAGTGCAGCAAGCAGAAACCGGATCAAATGTGAAGAGAGCATTAAGGGTGCTGCCAATTTTCTGCCTGGTCTCGCTGGATGTTTGCAAAAAGAAAGCAGTCCTATGCGGGTTCACCACTGGAAGAGCATTTGGGGACACTGGTGAAAATCCAGTTTGAGGGCATACAGATACGTAGCGACAGAACTAATGAGGAGAGCACTCACACTAACAGTACAACTAAAAATCTGATATAAATCAGATCTGAAACACATTCACACACACTACTGACAAAGAATTGAACTTGCAGAGCATCCCGGGGGTGTTGGAAGGGTCAAATGGACTTTGACCCAGGAGGCCACAGTTCATGTCCCGTTCATGTCTTGCTCATGTCCTATGCGTCCTGTGCGTCAAAAGTGTTGCAAAGTTATTTTAACCCCACCATGATCTTTTTCCTAATCAAACCTAACCATGTAGTTTCATGTGAGTTCAAAATGTAAACAACATGCTCCTCCTGTTTAAAATAGCAACGAGGAGTGTCATGATTTTGACCCAGCCACTTCTGAATTCTCAGTGGAGCATTCCTATAACACAGGAAGTTAACTCCTCAAAATCTTGCCTCAACTCTTATCACTGTTGCTTAACTTTCTACAATGAAACCACATCTGCCTAAAAGCAATAATGCGTTTTGCTGCAGAGCATTGCTGTATTTGAATCCCTTAATGCTTACATCATGTTGTTGGCTGCTAGCCTCAGCTTAATAGACACAGCTATAAATCACTGACCATTTGAAACCAAACTGATTCACTAAAAAGCAAAAATGACTTATTCAGTACCTACACTGACAGACACACACTGATAATGTGCCCCTAAACTTGAAGGTTTAAGGTCTGTTTGTGACCTTGTAAACAAAGTTTGTCTTGACTCTTATCTCCGGTCTGTTTTGTTTTTGCACTTCTCTCATCCTGCACACATGCCTCAGAGCTCTGCCTGCTCAGGCGTCCATGGCGACCTGCTAAGGCCACCCACCATACCACCAGACAAACCCAACTCTGTCAGATGGTGGTAGCAGCTTGGCAGTTTCCTGCTCTGGGCTCCGTGCAGCGAACCCATAGCCAATTATCTCAGCATGGGGAAAGAGATGTGTTTGGTGGTTTTTAAAGTAGCGAAAACTATGTTCTCAGGATGAGTTTAAGTATACTTTGCGATCAGCAGGAAGCTGAGGGACTGTGATTATGTTTTGGTAGTTTGGTCCATTGTTCAATATCTGATATGGGCATTCATGGCTATGTCATCTAAAAATCAGTGTAGTTTTAAAACTATTTATTATTCTGGTGATGATATATTGGTGTTATTGCCAACAAATCTCATGAACATGCTAACCTGATCTTATTCCTCTTTGCCATATCTCCATTATGTCCCAAAACTATTAAAAACACATAAATGAGACACAGCGTTGCATGTGACATGTTCCTTCATTACAGTTAACACACACAAGGACACACACACACACACACACACACATGCTGCCATAAGTACTCACGACCGTTCCAGTGAAAATCGCCCACAAAAGCTCGGTTTCCTTCAGTTTAAGTAATTTGTGTTGATCAAATTACAGAAAATTATTGGAGTATTGAATGTTTTCAGGAGGAATCCATGGGCTGAGAGACACAGATAGGCCGGGGAATGCGGAAAGATACGGACTAATATATTTAAAGGGATTTGTTCAAGAACAATAAATATAGTATTATTGTTGATTTATAAAGATTTATAATTCATAATTCATAATAATTCATAAGATATGAATATCACCAGATATGGAGCTCCAATAGCAGTCTTTCGGAGTTTAATTTTGTTGGTCCATCGAATCCAGAACAAAAGATCTGGTTCTTTAATTTGCTAACTAGTCTTTATTGTTTGTCTTGTAGCAAGCAGTTGGTTTGTCAAAACTTTTGCTTGCTACTGCCAGAAACAGTCTTCAGACAGCCTTAAGTGCTTTTGCACGCTTTTTTTCACATTCATACATAAATGGCAGAAGCTGCTATGCAATGGCATCGGCTCATCAGGGTCTAAACTAATCATTCAGATGCACATTCACACACCAATGGAACAGCCTTCTGGAGCTATTTGGGGTTTGCCCAAGGACACTTGGGCAAACCCCAAACTCGTAGAATGGAGATACAGAGGTTTGAAACAGATTGATCTTTCTGTTAGTGCACGACCAGATCTACCTCCTGAGGCACAGCATCTTAAGCTAAAAAAATGCTCAGCAGAGCAAAGGGGACTGCAGAGTTGGACGATAATTTACAGTCTGGTTCGTCACTACATAGTCATTTGATCCATCCAAGAGGTTTAATTTGATTTAATAGCATTCTTGTTAGCTTTTCAACTAGTCATTAAAAATGACAGCCTTTCTCTACACTGCAAGGTTGACGCACACACAACAAAATACCAGTCCCATTCTGCCTAACATCTGACCAATGCAACATTTCAAAGCCATAAATCTAAAATCTTTTAAAGATGTTCTATAACGAGAAGAATAAGAAGATCTATCTGCTCCTTCATATGCTCATTGTTTTCCTCCACATCAGACACTTTCACGCAGCAGCAGCTGTGTGTAATCCAAGGCATCCTCGTCTGGCACATGTACACACTGTGAGCCATTTCACCTGAGGCTGTTCTTCAGGAGATTGAATCCACCAGATTGAGATAGATGACATGAAGAAATAGGAGATTTAGGTTGGGGGGCTGCGGAAGACTGGTAGCATTGTGTTACATAACGTTTATAATATCTTCATTTTAGATTAATGATGCGTCAACATTTGTCAACTGTTGCACCTATTTGTGAAAAACCACTCACAACAGTACACTGATCAAGAAACACTATAATTTAACCCTGCTTTTTAAAAAAAAATTATAATCACTATTTTGTTGTTGTCCAATGAAAACCATGATTTTTTTTAGTCATAGGAGTGTCTCCTTTTAGTTTGTAGAAATTCTCCTACTACAAAATAAACCATTTTTAAACCATATCATTAAAATAAATACATAAAGTGGAAAATGCAGAGTTGTTTTTTTTCAGCTCATGAGAAGCTGATGTTTTGGAGATAAATGTTTTTACCAAACAGCGCTGATATAATGATTTTATGATTTTATTATATTATATGGTTTTATTTATAACACTGTATGTAGTCACAGCAATTACTGCAGGTGTCAAGACATCTGTCCAGGAGATCCCCGAACCTGTTATATGTTGAAAATGAACATCACACATCACAAAATGTAATTGTTTCAACTAAATCTAGTCCAGTTTTGACGACTAAACATCTTTTCAAAAATCCAAAAGCCTTTGTACCATGAAATATAATCTCCTTCAAATCCTCAAATTTCAAACATGGGGCTGATGGTGAGCCACCACTCCACACATTTCTTACTAGTTTGGTACTACGTTTCCTGGCTTAAATTCTACTAAACAGACTTGTATGCTTACGATTTTCATAAAATTATACATTTCTTCTCACTGCAATGCAAGATATAGAGTTTGATTATTGATTCTTGCTGGGTTTAGCATCTCTCTACAATAGTTTCACTTCCAGACTGTTGATGTTTGGCAGAAGAAATTCCTTTTTTGCTGTCTTCACACTAGTGTTTTGAGACTTCCACATTCACACAGACCTCCTTCATCTGAGGGAGGGTCTGCCACCGGAATAATAGCAGATATCCCAAAAAGAACATTTTTGTTTATTTATGTAAAGCATTTGTCAGCAATTATAAGCTGTTCTATGAATATGTGTGAAGGATTGTTAAAGGGTTACAGATTGGTGAAATCGGAATATAATTATGATGGCTATTTACCCCAATCTCAGAATGTTTAACCATCTCATTATCACTTCATAACAAAGTAAGAGCAGAACTACAAAATGTCCTGGTGTGGTCATAAAAAAAAGGCCGCAGTCGCCAAGCAGAACACAAGAGCCAAATGGGCAGATCCATCATGAGGGATCTGCTCAAACAAACAACAAACACTTTTGGAAAAGAAAAACTTAATAATGAGAGTCTCAAACCAGTGTTTATGACATCTGGGAAAGAACATTTGACACAAAATGTGTATATAATCCAGCATGAAAATAATTCCTGAGTATTTACAGCAACAGCATGGTAACAATAAACACATTTGTTTTAGTGCAGCTTAATTTCATTGAACAAAATATCCTTCAAGCCTCAGGTACAGGTTTGGCAATTTGTTTTTGCATTTCAAGAGTCAATTTTAGTCTATAAACAATAAAGTCATGCCTTCCTCTTTGGGGTTTTCCTCCACGGTCCAGAGAATTATGATTTTTTTTTACCATACATCATAAACAGCAGGATGAGTGCAGAGAGTGGGAAAAGGAAGTGCTAAAAAAAAAAATGAATTAGTAGCAAATGGTCCAGAAAAGGAAAATCCCATTACAGTTGTCCAACCTTTGGATGCAAAGGGAGGTACATTAAAAAAAAAAAAGAAAAGCTGATGATCTGCAAATAAGAAATAAGTTTCCGTATGGATGTTCACCTCAGTGTAATTTTTATGAAGCAAAGTGAAAACGAGAGGGGCTCAGTGCCGCTCCAGTGGCACTGCACATCCACATGTCTACTCAGACACAAAAAAATGGATAATTCAAATGGGTGACACCATTTAAAACAATAAAAGACCCTCTGATTTCCTCATCAGAAAATATGATCCTTTTCATACAGCGCAAAATAAAAAGTTGTTTAAAGTCCCAGTGAGACAAATGAAATGGAAAGAATTATAACTAATTCAGGTTGTATCCATTGACTGTGCAAAGTGCAAGTTATAAAAAGGTCAAATTATATTTCCTGAGTTAAAACTTTATGGAAACTTGTAAAGCACAAAACAGTCAGAATGTCAGAAGAAAACCATATGGGCGATTGAACTGTTCGGTACATAATTAGGGCTAAACTTCTGACATTAACAAACATATTTAAATAATATTTTAAACATCATGGATTAGTAAGTAATAAGTAATATCAACTCTGTTGCCAGTTTATTAGGTACACCTTGCTTAAACTAATGCAGTTTAAAACAGTCCCTCAATAAAGTCAACCTTCGTGAAGGCTCAGGTTATGTTGAAACTGTTTTTAAAAGATGCTGATTCATTTATACAACTGTTAAAATTATAAACAAAAATAGGGAGGTAGGTTATAATGTTATACAATTAAACAGCCAATAGTAATAAAGATGGTAAAAACTCCAAACATAACAAAGTGGAATAGACCTTTTTCACAGAGGACTTGTTGAAAGGAAAATCAGTTGTTTTTAATAATATTAATGATCCTGGTATTGAGCATGCTGGAATAACTACTTATTGGGACACTTAATCTAAACTAAGAGAGCCACTGTTATTGCTATTTGTTCCTGTACCTTTCCTGCTGCAGTCAAAGTACATGCTTTGAAAAAGGTCACATTGCAGTCTAAAACATGTTTATGCATTTATTCTCAATGTACAGCATATAGTATATACAATAAACTATAATGTAAAGTAACACATCACTAAATCTTGCATCTCCAGGTTTGTGCTTAGCACATCGGATATTGACTTTCTTGTCAAAGGAGGATCAGTAATGTAACTATCTGGCTGGCAGTCTGGACCTCCGTTTCATGGTTTTCACAGATGTTAGCTGTTGGCCCAGGCTGTCCTGAAAATAATTGAACACAAAATGACGATCCTGTTTCCACATATGCAGCTCACTTCGGCCTCTACAAGGTCTGTTGTGTGACGGGGAGATGGACACTTTTGGTATGCTGTGGCCCCCATCAGAGAGCTGACGGCCAAGCTGACTTCCACCATGGTGACCCTGACATTTTGGAGACATGAGACATGATTTATTTTGAAATTTGCACACTGAGGCCATGTGCGCAGTAAATGTCCGTCCATTATTGGCATATTTGCTTAAATGATCTAATGTATAAAGTATTGTCAGAATTATTCAGTGACGTAGAAATTACATGACATTGTAGAAACAATAATGAGTCATTTTTGAACACAATGGGTAATTCTTGGCACCACCAAGTGAAGTTATTAAGTTAACAACCCTGCAGGCTGTAACGATCCTTTAAAGGCCGACCTCAACTACAGCTGCGACAGCATCACTGCTATTGTTTTCACTTTGTGAGTCCATGTGTGTTCTCATGGCTACCGTATCGGAAACTTCCACAGAGGTAGTTTTGAGTGTTTTGCCAGGTGAATATTTTTCTGGCTGTCTGTTTGTCTGTCTGTGGACAGATTTTGTCAACGCAAAAACATCACAACTGTGTAAGATACAGTCACGCAACATAACAGGTGTAGATTGGCTCAAAATCAAGTTTGAAAATGGGTGTGGTCCAGCCAAGGGGGCCAGAGTTAGGGAAGGGCCCCCGCACTCTACAGCCCTGACCTGATAACTGTGCAAGATACAGTCACAAAACATTAAAGATGGTGTCATTGAGATCAAAATAAAGTCCAACTTCAAAAAGGGGCTTGATCTTAGCAAGGTTGCGGGAAGAAGGAGTGTTAGGTAGTAGGGAAGGGGCCAATGCTGCACACGGCAGGTGTGATCTCATCACAAGATGGTCTCAGGTTAACCTTATTTCCATGTATTATAAAGAGTGACATTATGTTTAACCAATGTTTGATTCGTGTTGACCTTGTACATAAATAATAAGATTGCAAAAAGATGAAACATTTTAAAAAGTACAAAAGAATGGGTTATGTATATGCAAAGACAACTAAATACAACTATATATAAGAATGCAATGCATAAACTAGAATAAAAACGTAACTTTCTCTGCATGTCTATACCCAGCTACAGCATTCTTGTTCAAAAAACCTTTATGTAACAAGGTTAGCTCTCATTTACAAGGGAGACCAGGACAGCTGCATCAAGTTTATTTGTTCCTTCCTTGTGTTCTGTGCAAGGAGAACAGGGAGTACCACAACAGCCCATTCTGTTTCTGAAGACTTTTTATCAGCAACTTGAGTCCCCGAAGCAAGCAATTTAAAGAGATCAATTTAAGGTCTGGAAGTTTTTCACATTTCATGGACCAAACTATTCATCCAGTAACCAAGGAAAGGTCTTCAGTTGCGGCCTCGGTGTGGTTGTGCGTACTGGTGCTTGTAATAATTAAGGGGCTTTTAATTGAGCCAGAAAGACCACCAGCACAGACTGTCATGCTACAAATTACAGGGTCTTTAAGCTCTTTAGGTTTCAAGGTCAATACATTATTTAAGGAGCGTAAATCCCTTTAGAACCAAGTGGACTGATTTTGGATAAGTCTTACAAAGCTCTTAATGGTTTCTTGTTATGTCATTAAACTGTTTTTTTGAATTTGAAAACGAGCCTCTATACACTGTGTTGTAATAAAATGAATATTAATACCTCACAGACGGTAATGAAAGTTAAGTGGATATCTCCGCTGAGGAATACTGTAGTAGCCAGACGAGTTAAAGTGCTGACTGTGCCTGCAGCCTCTGTTTTTCTCAGAGGCAGCCTCCCCGGATCAAAGACATACTTGTCCAATCTGGGCAGTAATACAGTGCTTTTCTCCAGCTCCTGTGATGCATTAGGGACCATTATGTAACAACACTTTAGACTGCTCAAGGGAGTTTCACCTACTTTTGAGCCACATCATCTTTACTTCCTTGGAGATTGTGTTTTTCATCTTGTTTTAATCCTAATTGACAGAATTAGGTCAAGGTGTTTTTGGACATCCTAAAGACCAAATATTACAGGCATGGAAGAGATACTAAGGTAAAAGAATGTGAGATTTAGCCAATTTTATGATATTCAGACATGAAAATTGGCCTTATTTTAAAACCTCAAGAACATTTGGGGCTGAATTTCTATCATGCCATCACAGTTCTTGGGCAAAATCTACTGAGAACATATCATGGGGCTTGGGTAAATCAGCATCGGTATACCTTGGAAAAGCAGTTATCCCTCAGACACAATAATAACCTCAGAGCAATTAGGCCACATCTGATAGTGAGCAAGAATGTCTTATCAGTCTCTAAGTACTCTGTACTCCGGCCACGATCAAGGAAGAGTGCTTCCGTTTCGACTCAACGGCAGAACTGCTGTGCTAAACAACTCATCTGCGGCCTTACGGAGAAAATGCCCAGCAGCTAGACTCTTCCAGTAGATAACAGGTTATCTAAGTGACCCCTTTTCCTGCTGCTCACCTCAACGTTGTTGGTTGATTGACAGGTTGTAACTCAGCATAGAGGGAAAACTACTTTTAACGTTTGAGGGTTAAATTTAGTGTACATGTCCAGAGGTCTTTTCTGATAAGAAAATGACTGAGGATGTTTAGTTAAACTTGCGTTCCTTACTTTAAAAAAAAGCTCATTATAAACTAGCACATCATTTTATTGCCAACATGTCTTATAAGCCCAAGAACTCGAATTTTGAATTTTCCAAATGCACTGGACCACCGTCTAATGTACTCCTCTCCAGGTTAACACAAGCAAGGAACTCCGCATTATGTAAGTCAGGAAGAGAAGAGCAGGAGCACACAGATACAATACATACCACAGTATTGTCTCAACGAGACTCTCTTCTTGTGTCCAAACAGATGAATGTGTGCAACAAGTTTGCGAAAGAGCATCCAAAACAACAGTGAAAAGAAAAGTCTACTCAACAAATACCAGCACGACTGCAAAATCATTTATATGCAGGAATGACAAACAAACAGCAGCAATTGATTTATTTTCCTCACTTCTAACTCACTTCAATTTGCATTTGATTGTTTTAAGGTTTGCAACAACGTTATCTGAACAATGAGGTCCATCTTGCAAGAGATGTATGTCTGTTATTATAAGTCATTCCTTAATTATCAAATCAAACAACTGGACTGAAAAGTGTACAGTGCTTCAGTGTGCTCATCTGGGAAACTGAAAAACAAGTATGTGAACTGGAAACTACACAGATCTACTCTCATCAACACTACTGCTACTCTAATAAAGTTGGGATGTTATGTAAAATGTAAATAAAAAGAGAATACTGTGATTAATAAATCCTGTCCAACCTATATTCAATTGAATACACTACAAAGACAAGGTATCAAATGTTCAAACTGATAAACTTTTGTTCTTTGCAAATATTCACTCATTTTGAATTTGATGCCTGCAACACATTCCAAAAAAGACAGGGTCATGTTTACCACTGTGTTACATCACCTTTCCTTTTTACACTCACTAAGCGTTTGGGAAGTGAGGACACTAATTGTTGAAGCTTTGTAGGTGAAATTCTTTTTCCAATTCTAGTTTGATGCACAACTTCAGTTTCTCAACAGTCCGGGGTCACTGTTGTTATGTTTTGCGCTTCATAATTGCCACACATCTTCAATGGGAGACAGGTCTGGTGTGCAGGCAGGCCAGTCTAATACCTACACTCTTTTACTAAGATGCTACACTGCTGTAACACATGCAGAATATAGCTTTGCATCGTCCTGCTGAAATAAGCAGGGACGTCCGTGTAAAAAGATGTTGCTTGGATTGCAGCAAATCTTGCTCCAAAAACTGTATTTACCTTTCAGCATCAGTGGTGCCTTCATAGATGTGCAAGTTACCCATGATGCTATGTGCACTAACACACACCCCATACCATCACAGATTCTGGCTTTTGAACTTTGTACTGACAGAAATCTGGATGGTCCTTTTCCTTTTGGCCTGGAGGACGTCCATGATTTCCACAAACTATTTGAAATGTGGACTCCTCAGACCACAGCACACTTTTCCGTTTTGCGTCAGTCCATCGTAGAGAAGCCGCCGATCTTTCTGGGTATTGTTGATATTTGCCTTTCCCTTTGCATGGTAGAGTATTAACTTGCATTTGTATACGTAGCGACAAACTGTGTTAACTGACAATAGTTTTCTGAAGTGTTCCTGAGCCCACTTGGTAATATCCTTTACAGAATGATGTCGGTTTTTAATGCAGTGCCTCCTGAGGGATCGAAGGTAAAGGGCATTCAATGTTGAGCTGCGGCCTTGCCACTGTGCAGAGATTTCTCCAGATTCTCTTAATCTTTTAGTGATATTATGGACTGTAGATGATTAAATCCCTAAATTAATTGCAATTATACATCCAGAGACATTATATATCATTTTATATCCCATCATCTGACTTACCTGTTTCAATGAACCTGTTCACCTGTGGAATGTTCCAAACAAGTGTTTTTGGAGCATTCCTCAACTTTCCCAGTCTTTTGTTGCCCCTGTCCCAGCTTTTTTGGAACGTGTTACAGCCATCAAATTCAGTGAATATTTGCAAAAAAAGTTCATCAGTTTGAACATTCTTGTCTTTGTAGTGTATTCAATTGAATATTGGTTGGAAAAGATTTGCAAATGATTGTATTCTGTTTTTATTTACGTTTCCAACTTCATGGGAATTGGGGTTTGTAATTCACAATAGAAGGAAAGAATGAGAGGAAAGGGCAAGAGGAAGAAGAAACCCAGACACTGAGCAGAGGAGCAGCCAGATTATAAATCACATAATTGTAACCAGAAAGGAGAAGCTCGTTCTGCAACAGCATCAGTGCTTTTCCACCGCAGCTTCAGCCGCCGGTCGTTAGTTCCACTTCAAAACACTACGGCGATGGAGGAGAACTGCGTCAAAATGGAGAGTCTTCATGGAAATATCTTAGGGAAATGTCAGGATTTCACTTATATTTCCATGAAGCATGACATCTCAGATTATACACTGTCTACACTTCATGTTTCCTCTGCGAGGGTTTGAAAATCTGACGTTTTAAAGCTCCAGAATATTCTGCATCATATTTCAGTTTGAGAGAAAACGTTTGGCTGTGTGCGTGAAACAGAATCATGTTGTTGTTTGTTTATTGGCTCAAGTAGTGGGAAAACTTTGAGGACTGTTAAATGGAAGTCAGCGCTCGGATTCCAGTGAGTTTCTCTTTGGCGTGTTGGTGACAACCCAGATGTAGTCAAACCCAAGCAAGGCTAAGCTGTGCATGGCTCCAGACAGAAGCTTGGAGTGGGACAGTGGATGGGGAAAGGCTCGATGACTGTGATGACAGTGAGTCAGAGGGACAAAGACAGAGCCAGACAGTCTGAGCGACACCACAGGGGCATGGCGCTTTTCATCTGATCCTCCGATATTCCCAAGAGTATCAGTCTCACAGGGGGGTGTAGTCAAAATTCAAGCATATAACCCCTCAGAAAATTCAAACTGAGTAAAAAAAAAGATCAGAAAATCTTAGAAAAACACAAATAGTGTACATGGGTTGATGAAGAAAGAAACCACAGGTGCACCACATAATATTTATAGAAAAAGAAATGTCTGCTGAGGTGAACACGTGCTGGTCTACTGTTTTTATTGTTTTGTTTTTTACTGTCAATCATAAAACGAAGCTCCATGATGTGTGCACATGTTTACGGGTTCAGCCTCAAAACAAAACCTTAAAATAGGGAGGTGGAATCATGACATCTGTGTTTCAGCTTGTTTGTTTGCTTGAAGAGGATTGTAATGTCATGACGACATGGGTTCAGGACACAGATATGAGTATGAACATGTATCTGAAAGGTGGAAATTTACATTTTTTTCAAAGGGTCAAGGAAAAACAAAATGTTACGCAACAATATTTTCCATCTTCGTTGGCATGCTTTCAAAGCTGCTCATTCGTGGACCTCTGCAGGAGATGCTGGAAACGTTTGGGGATTGCCAAGGACAATTCAGTGATAAAAGTGAACCGGGCCAGAACGGCTCCTTTAACGTCTAAAAATCACAGTCTTGATGTAGAAGCCATCACTATTCAGATGACACCACTGTATAGCCATCATTGTGACATGTCTTAGATTTGTAGCATCTGTGAAGTGAACTACTGTAGTGAAATACAAACAAATCATACAACTGAATATGAAAGAGAAGGTCTTGCATTTTTTTTGTTTACAGTTGGTAACTGTTTGATTTGTATCCAAGAGGGGAGGGTTTTTCAATTAGCGTCATCTACAGAGAGAATTTCCTTCTGATTCATCTAGATTGGTAATTGGTGAATCACTAAATATGATGGGAACTTGATGATGATAATGGATAAAACTGTATATCCTAATTAGACCATCAGTACTGCAAAAGCCTCATCAGATCGACCAGCAGTGGTTCTTACAACACCTCGACAGAACCACTTCAACAACACAACAGCTTATTGTATGCAGTTAACCTATTCATCATCATCCACATTTTGTCAGTTTTAAAGTCCCGTTGTTCCACAATTTAAACACCACCACCTCGACAGAAGAGTCCGTGTGGAATGGACACAGTATGGTGGAAATTGATGTTAATTTATTTCACAATATGTAAAGAAAACACCAGGGTCATGTTTGATGTTTGTCAGAAAGACAGAACAAATTAATTCAACTGGATTTCCAACTTTGCTTTTAACACAGGGGGAATAAATTGCTCTTGCTGCACTTCGGAGGCACTCATGTAATATAGGAGGTTGCTAGGGAACATATGTAATTGCACAAAATGTCTGAATGAGAGTGCCAATTTGTACAGTGTGTTCAGTGACGGCCTAGATGGGATGCCCTCAGTGATAAACAGCTTGCAAAGAGATGGTGTTGGAGATCATTTTCCAGCTGCTTCACCCCTCATTATAGCCTTTTATCTCGCTGATGCTGGGGGAGATATAAAATCTCAGAAATATGTTAACCCCGGAGGCGTAGATACTTTTGTACTCTTAACTCCAACGAAGATCACATCATTGTGTGACAAGCTTCACACAAGCCCAAAGCAAGAGGAAACCCAAGTCAAGCAAAGACAGGGAAAGTGCTAATGATTTTGGGGTGAAAACTACTTAAGGACATGTTTGTTATGTTTGCATCTGAGAGAAAGCAAAGCTGTCAATGGACATGATCTGACAAGCCCGTACTTCTTATTCTGTGACTGACTGAGCACAGACATGGATTCGTCAGTCTCTATGTGGCTGTTTTATCTTCCCGACTAATGATTTTTCTACTTCTTTTTTTGCTGTTGCTTGTCAATTTCCTGTTGCAATGCTTTGATGAGTTCAGAGCAATAAGATATAATGATGTGCTGACAGCCAAGATGACTGTTGGAATGAAACATATGTTTTGTTTCGTGGATACCAACCTACCACAGTGACACAGACTTGAGGAATTTAAGTGCACATCACACCTACAGCTGTTTTGATGTGGTCTGACTCTTAATGGACAGGCTAAAAAAAGAAAGTTTCCAAACATTTTTGTATCGTGTTTTATCAAGTTAAAGGTCACGCCATCCAGTTAAATGTGACTTAAAAATGGGTTCAGACTTGTTTCTTGTCCATTCCATTGGTTTTATTTAGTTTGAATAGTTTTTACCTTAACCCTAAAATGTTTTTCTATCCTTGGAGATGTATTTAAAAGGCTGTAGAAGGGACCTTGAAGTTGAAGGTTGATAGAACTTTATTTCATGGATATTGTACAGTTGTGTGTGGTTATATATATATATATATATATTCATATATGTGTGTGTGTGTATAATTTCTAGCAAGTCCGTCACATTGACTTTGTATGTAATTGCACCACATAAAAAATTTGCTTCATGTTCGGTGTGAAGACACCATTACATGCCATCACCTTTTAAGTGCGGTGAACTTGTTCTCAAACAGTTGTTATTTACACATCCAGCAGTTACAGAGCAACATTATCATTCATTTGGAGTTGTTTCACTGTCCACCTGATGGATTTAACATCAACATTCAATCTCTTTAAGCTCAGTTTTGACCAACTCCTGAGGGAAACTATGCTCTACTATGTCTACTAGCTAATCACTTATTTTGTCTGTCTGCTGTTTATCGCTCGGCAGCTACTGTACTACTGCAAACTCTTTCCTCTCAGTGGCATTTGATACATTGTTTCTGTATAAATATAGGTAATCACAGCTTTAAAGTAATAAAAAACAATAAGGAACAGTCAGTTAAAAATATTTAAATTGGAAATGGAGGTGAAATTAATTATTATTTAGTCACAATTTAGTTATTACACTTAGTTCACTCTTGTGCCAATGTTCTACCAGTTTTCTGGAAATGCATACCTCTGATCAGCACATTTAATTTAATTTAGCCAATTTAGTATTAGTACTGCTCACACATACATGCTCACTGTTGTTTAGATGCTTTACTCCTTCAAAATACAGTACATCCCAAATGTGTTGCTGTATTTCTTGAGCCTTGATGTGTTGAGCATAACTGATGAGCTGGGTGAATATCTGGGGATTTTGGAGCTCTAAAACAAAATCACGAGGTGTATCTTTGATACCTTAGACTAGTGGCGTTGGTGGATTTGCTACAAGTTTTGTTGCGAGAGCTCTGCACTTTGTGATGTGATGTTTGAGATATTTAAGCCTGTAAAAAAACCCACAGAATTTGAATTGGATTTTCCCTTTGGTGAATTGTAATTACACAACATTAAATCACAGCAGGAGCACTTGAGCGTGACTTTTTGGTATGTAAAATATCCAGTATTCCAGTAACGCAACTGACAAATACAAGTTTTAAATGTCAACCTTATCTGTGTTTCATTTTAACGAACCTTTCACTACATTCCTTGGGAAAAAACTAGGCAGAATGTTAATAGTTGTGCCAAAGACACACAATTTGACAATACACACACACACACACACATGAACACGCACACGCCGATAAGGTGCTAGCAGCCCTTCCCAGCGTGTGTGTCTCAGGAGTGAGAGAGGAATGCAGTCGTGGGCTATTTTGAGTTTTTAAAGGAGCACCAAGGTTTTGTGAGGTCTGACCTCTGACACAATCTGACGTAACACTTTGTCAATATTTAGAGGCCCACTCTTCTTCTGTCAATGGCCGTGTGTGACTGTGCACACATAAACACACTGCGCACACATGCAGAGCATGCAAACACAGATTTTTATGACTGTGCTAGTGAGTCATTGAATGCCTTTACTTCCTAATCTAAACCCAAACTATAAACAATAAACAGTGTTTTTTCCAGAGAAACATTAAGACTGAAAGAGAAGATGAAGAGTGATTAACAAAGAACGTTTATATAGGAGCAATCATTAAACAGAAATGTTCCCACACTAAATAAATATGGATGTTTCTGTCTGTATGTTCACATGAATCTGTACATGAGCAAACTAACAAGCGTTCATTCATCCGTTTTACAGTTACCTAGAGAAGAAAGTCACTCTGGCTGTTCCTTGTATCATGTCACTGTTTGGCTCAGTCTTTTGTTTCATTAAAACATCCAGTGTAGTTATATTATCTACAGTCATTGGAAAACGATCACTAATGAGCAACCAGGGGACAGCAGAGGGCGTGGACCACCCGCCATCTCATTACCCTGGCACACTGCAACCGCCATCATGCTGTCAAAAACCACTCTGCACTCATCTGCCATAAAATATAAAGAGAGGACAGAGAAAATGGCACCTTATTATGATGCATGATTTAGTTTTAGCTTCTGTGCCTGCCTGCCTGCAGGAAGTCCCTTGATTTCCATTGGAAAACCCACAATAACAAGGCGTGATTGCAGAATTTATGATAATTAGGTTTCGGTTTGGACCCAACACATATTGACCTTTGCCCTCTTAGAAGTTCAAGTCATGAAGGGAGAAGTCTGCGCAGCATACTCTCAAACTGCTTTGGCTTGGATGTTTCATCTCCATTAATCTGAATAACCAGATGAGTAAAACAGGACAAGACCTGGGTGCCGAAGTTGTTGAGTCAATGTGTGAATGCATTTCCAAAGATTGTCCTTTGTCGGAACTTTTTTACAACACAGCTGTACTTTGAATCGGGGTCCACTCCAAGTTATCAGAACTTAATAGCTCTATTTTAAACGTTGTTTTTTGGAATTCATGTTTGGATGTATACCGATAAGTAAATTTTAGCTTTGTTAAGTAGATGCTCTAATATGTCCGTTTATATATATTTTTTTATTTGTTAATCATCTTTATCTAGCTAATAATAAGTAGCTGAGCTTTTAAATTGGTGCCAGAGTTTTGAGTTGTATAACAATCAGAGTGATGTAATCTCCTCTTTCTCTTTTACATTCTTGCTCCCTGCTAGTAAAACAGCTGCACTTCGAATTTGAGCAAGAAAAAAAAAAAAATAGTTCCAGATCAGTCTTGTATAACAAATTCTGAAAAACAAGATCGGATGAGAACTCAGGTTGTCCTTTCATTTGCTTTAGACAGGCTTTTTGTTTGGACCAAGGCTGCTGGATACTGAATGAAGTGGCCTTTTGGCTGCTCTGAAGGTTCAATAATGACCTCACTGCTCTCAACTTTCTGGGTCCAGAAGAGTCACTGAGACCCCAGTGGCATAGGCCAGGCTTTACCTCAGTTTTTTATTTAAATCTGTGTTTAAATGTACCCATTTCAATGCATGTAGTCATACTGCAGGTGCATGTGGACATGTAGATTGGTTGCTTTTTTAATGGAATATTTTAGTGTGCCCATAAAGTGTAACAATCTCTGTGGGAAAGCATTTGTGTAACACCTTGGCGTACAAGGCAGGAAAAACCTTGCAGATGAGTAGCAGATCTGAGTGTATCTAATCTCAAATGCTTGAAAAACACATACAAACATTTAGACAGCTGCAATTCAGCAAAAGACACTCCAGGAGAGGCTTCTCGCAAAATAACTCAAAAATGGACTGAGGAGTTCACTCAATTACTGAAAGCTCTAACAGCTAAAACAAACTCTTCACCCACCTCTGCTGCACCGAAAGTAAATCATATCAGTCTTGACGTACACAGAAGCTAACCTTGCATCAGACAGCTGCCTCATATCAGACTGGGATGGTGTACAATGTGACCAGTGGTGTGAAACAGACATAAGTGAAAATCACAGAGGAATGCCAACAATGCAAATACAAACATGGATCATGTTACCTAAAGTGGCTAACAAGGACACTCTCCATGCTCAGAGTTTGTTTCTGTTATTGTGAAAAAATATTTTTGCAGACTAGACTCATTATTAAAGTACAGTAGACATGAATGGTCACAGTTCAATTTCAAACATAACTTATATAAATATTCTTCTTTTAGCCTACTTGATAGGGTTTTTTTTCTACACTCAGACAGCCCTTACCAAAAAAATGAGGAAGTATAAGATGACGCAGTGTAACGAGCGCCAGATTCTGAGTAGAGAGGAAGGCCGGGGTGGTGGACCAGTCAAAAAAACACAGGACTTTCCTGTTTCCAGGAGATCGGTGTTAACGTCCTGTGTGAAATCAGTCAGTCACTGTGACTTTTTTTTTCCTTTAGAGTAACCAACTTTTTTACGCCAGTGACTCATCTGAAGCCAATCCATGATCTTTTACCAATTTAACCAAGGAGTTTCGTTGCCTAAAACCTAAACCAAGTAGTGCTGCTTCACAGCATTAATTACAGCGGTCATATGTGTCTTCTTGGGAGTCATCCTAGTACGTTGTTCAGGTATGAGGATTAGTTTTTGAAAAGTTTAACTATGCACTATAGTGTCTAAAAAAGTAACTCAGCTAGCATCAAATGGATAACAGAGTGTCACATTAAGTCCAACACATACTGAGGACCTGACACTCATAGCAAAATGTTATACAAACCATAAGTACTTGCTGTATTAATGGCATGAGAGTAGTTTAATATAGATTATTGTGGCTACTTGGAGGCAGAAGAACTCCATAATAGGCTGAAGTCCAGATGTATTATCACCTTCTAAAATGATACATCAGCATCCTGCAGACTTTGAACAACATTAGCATTCTTTGCAGTCATGTTTCTGTTAAGTTTCTCTTTAAGTTTGGTCTTCCTGAAAAAAATATTTTGGTCTTTAGTAAGCTCACTAGTCGATGGCTTCATCATTCCCTCTCTCTGGTGCAGAGCAGATATGAAGTGAAGTGGGTTTTTATCAGAGCTGGTTTGCTGAAAACAGCTGCCTGTGTTTGTAGTAAACATTTTAGATTAGACTCCAGCTGAGCAAAGCAGACAGGCTGTGGTCTTGAGGAAGTGTTGTCAGTCTGAGGGCTGTGAGCAGACATCCTCTCCTCCACCCTCAGGTTGTCCAGTACCTGATGTTTCCTCCAGCATCTGCTCCCCATTTCCCAAGACCCCAAAGCACAGGGCCTCTCAGTGGGAGGGAAAGTCACATTATATGTGAGCCTGTCTTGGAGCAAGAAGCTTTACAGAGATATAACTTTGAAAAGGGCAGAAAACAAAACGCGGCCAAGCTCAGTAGATTTACAGTGATCATTGATGTTGGTCCTGGCGCAGATTGAAACAGATGACATTCTGCCCAAAGGAAGAATATGTGAAAGCTTCTAGTTTGAAGGTGGCTTTGTGCCAGACTGAGAATCAATCATGAAGGGACAGCAGGATTTACCTGGAAGTAGATTGCAGTATTGACCTTTTGCTTGACATTGCTATGTCTCATTATATTTATGTGCTTCACTTGTTGACGTGAGTTGCAATAGAAGAAAGGGATCAAGGAGAATACATCTAAAAAATTGGACAAACATGTTTCATGCTGGGTGCCAAATCATCAACACACAGATAACATGTGTCACCCTAAAAAATATATTAGATAGACTTGACCTGCATTAGTGCAAATAAAAATATATAAACCCCTCTGGCTCAAAGTAGCCTTTTGCTACATTGTCTCACTCTTTTGATTCTCCACTTGTGTACTCCACTAACACAGTGGATCTATTAAGAATAAGACTTTGTCCCTGTGGCCAATTGTGGCCTTGCAACATAAAAAAGTCCCCCGGGACCGAAAAAGGCACTTTCCTCATGGGCAACCATTATTGATAAGACCTCTGTAATAGAGGAAGTACGACCGCATTTCTACGACCCCAGTTACCCAACAAAACTGGCAAATTGCCGATGTGTCAACACTTAGCAGCTAGCTGGCACTGAAGGGTTAGGCTAAAAGACAGGGTTTGGGTGAGGGTTATAGTAACTTCTAACTTCTATTTCTATTCTTCTATCTAAAATGATATATGGATAAGATACAGGAGATTCCAAACTACATCACCATGAGATAATACTCAGTTGGTGGATTTAAAAGATCTCTTTAGCGCTCTGTGGAGATGTAAACCACACACACGCAGGATATGTGAAACCTCCTCGGCTCTCAATGAACCCAGTGTGTTCCCAAAATGAAATGAGACGGGCATCTGGTTCATCTCAGAAGTGTGTCCACCAAACCCCACCCATTCCTCGTTATGTAATATTTACACACTGTGATAGATTACATAACAATCACCTTCTTTCCGCAGATGAATGAACATGTCTTTTTGACTCAACTGTTTGTGTATTGTGTTTGGTTATTATCCAATGTGCAAATGTATGCATACGGTAGCATGTGGACACTCTATAGCTTTGTTTAAATCACCTGATTTAAAGCTTTGAACCCTTTGAATTACTGGCAGAGGAATAAATAAATAATTTAATGGATGCCTTGGCTAAGTTTTTACACCTGACATTAGATCTTTCCTTATACGTAGATGCTGGACACATTATTTTTCCTCATGGAGAGGCTTTTAAACTACAGTATTAATGAATGTTTAAGTCAATTCTCCAACATCATTATGTTAGAAATGTACTTGAAGCATGTCGACAGATATGATTAAGAGATTTAATGATATTATAAGATGGCACATCTGCTTTTTTTAAAAACCAAAACAGGCCAAAAGTTACGCCAGTTGTAAGTCTAGTTTGAAGCTGTAGCTTAGGGATCATGGATATTCCAGGAGGATGATATAATACAGACACAGTTATGCAAGTCATTTATTAAAAAGTGAAATGGTTTTTTATCTATTTTCTCAATCTCTGGCATACCTGGGCTGTTGAAAGTTATTGTTGGGTTCTGTTTCTGTCAGCATGAAAATCAGTGCAGAAGGGCCGACGGCACCTTCATTCTACAGTTATCCTGTGATGTGTAATGATGGTGCAATAATAAAGCTAGACCCTAATTCACGGCTGCAATGTCTATGGAAGTGAGGTTGCCAAAAGACCACTGTGACATTAATGCTCATGAAGAAAGATGAGTGGAAAAGTCATCAGGTCACCATCACTAAGGTTTAAAGTTGACCTTCTGGAGACTCAGTACAGACAGCACTGGTTCAAACCAAAAAGCAACCCCCCCATTGGGAGTCTCTGTGACATCACCCATAGATCTCTATTTGATACGGTTTATGGTTCATACAGAGTGAGATTAGATCCTTTTGCTGTTAAAGGCAAGAATGGATCCCAAAACACAGGACTTTCATTTGGGCGAGCGGGGTTTGTTCCCGTTGTTTGTTTCCTGTTGCCGTTCATGTCTCAGACATACTAAGCCAAACCCGCAATCTTTTTTCTAATCCTAACTGAGCCGTTATGATGCCTAACTGCCACCTTTTGTAGGCTAAAACCTAAATGACACCAAAAGCAACCATTGCGGTCCACTTCCGGTCTGATGCGGTCCACTTCTATTTGCCGTTTTGTAACATTACATAAGAATTTTTGTGAAGAGATATATTAAGAGATATATATTTGAATATTTTGTTCAATATCCTACGAACCTGTGACAATATATTACTAAATTGCAACTGTAAATACAGCATGCTCTGCCCCAATTAAAGCATTTCAATAATTAGGTTGAGTACATCCTTCTGACTGTTTCAGAGTGGGTGTGTTGCTCTACATCCTTCACTGTTGTGCTGTGCAGCTGCGTACACAGTCACTTCTGCACGGAAGTTTATCCTGGATAATCTTTCTGAAGTACCCTTCAGGCAAAACTGTGACAGGGCAGCTGTATCTCAACAGCTCAACCTGACACAAAAACTATGTGTAAATTGTATTTGGAAGAAAGTAAAAGTTATTTCATGACTGCCATGACATGTTTTATGATTTGACCAATATCATCAACTCAATATCTGTCATGCTGCAACTTTCTGATACATCCCCCCATTAATCTGCATTGCTCAGATATACAATAAAATCACTAACTTGAACTCGGCATGACTGTAAAGAAAAGAAATCCTACTGAGTGTAAATTCCTTTAGGAGTGTGAGCAAGACCAGCTCCAGAAAAGCAGATAGAGAAGTAGGCTGACAGATTTGAAGCTCAACAGATATCTTCCTCTTAAAACAAAACAAACTCCAAATTTGATTAAAAAACACATCTCCAATGGTGTTCTGATGTAAATGAATCATCAGATTTTTTTTAAATAATGAACTTGGAGGCGGAGACCAAGAGAGCGCGAACACTGCTCAGTCACGGCTCAGTCACGGCTCCGACACTGGTAGCTGTTTTGGTTTTGATGGAATCACACTGGGTGTGTTGAAAAGCACGCATTCCATCACATTTCCTCGTCTGCAGCCTAATCGGGGGGCTGCTGTGATTTGTTCTGTGCCTGGTGTTATTAGCTTTATCTGCAGCGGGCCTGCCACTGAAATATGCTGCTCCTCAGTGCTTCCGAGACCTCATCTGGAGATACGATCACGACTGACTTAACCCTGCGTCTACTGCTTCAATATCGTACCAATAATGGGGCATGTGAGGCTAATGCCTGGCTTGTTGGGGACGGGGTCATTTTTACTGCTGGACAATTACGTAAGAGCCACTGGCTGTTGTAAAAGCTTTTACAGTAGCAGCAGAGGCTAGTCATTCAGTAAAGTTCATAATGGTGTGAAATGAAGGACCATGAATACATTTATAGTGCAATAAAGTTACAGGTGGTTTATTTAAATGCTGTAACAGCTGGTTTGCTTGATGGACTGCTCTCCTCTCCAGCCTATTTACTTCAACGTCCACTAACACCAACCCCTAGAGGCCTTAAATTTCATTAAGCTGCTAGAGACGCCATTTATGGCCAAAGAGGCTGTTGCACAATAAACCTCCAGCAGCACTTTGACCTCCAGATCCAGATAATCTTTTCAAGCTACTTCACTACGGATTAAATGGTACTCTCAACACTTGTCTGGTTAACAGATGTTTATTTGGGGAACATGTTTTAATCATCTTGTGTTTTTGTTTTTCACACCATGAATCACATTTTGTGTTGCATGCAAACCTAAAACCTCAGCTTACAGTCTGTTCAGTCCACTGCCTTTGATGAGGCGTCAGTTGAAAGGAAGATGAAAGAGTAACAAGAATGGAAAGGAAAATAATTCTGGTGTGGCTAGAAATATTTGTGTTCTGCGTTGGTGCAACCGCCGGAGAATCACAGGAGGCTGTAACAGCTAAGTGCTTTCAATTTTTCAATTAGAGCAAATGTGAGACAGAGCAGATAGCGTGAGCAACAAAGCTGTGCTGTCCTTCATGACTTTTAGGGGTGTAAGCTTTCATTAGGAAGAAGAATTTTGCTGCATCTTGTATCATTTGCACTGTATAATTCCACCAGTACTCACCTCAACCGAACGGGTCAGGTAGCAGATTTTCAACATGCAACACTAGCATCAATGCATTTTTAGTACACTAAAGCACACTTTCCAATTTGATGACTTTCCTGATCACTATGTTGAGTGTTTTCCATTACTGCCGAAATGAAATCATACTCTGCAAATGTTAATCTATGCAAGACAAAAAAATATGATTTAGATGGTGGATATTTTAGTTACAGCTGAGAGAACAAAGGGGCCTTTGCTTCGCTGTTGTGGAATTTATTAAGAGTGGGCAATAATAGTGAAGCTTTTTGGCTAACAGGCAGCGAGGATATGACAATAAAAGACAGTGATTCTGTTGTTGCATAGCAATGTGATGCAGATGTCTGTTCATCTTGACAACATGTCGTGAATAATATGGCTGTATGATAATGAAAGGACTGTAGGCTACGTGTCTTTGTATCAATAAATACACCAATTTTCAAAATAACTTCTTCCTCTGGTTTGGTTGGTATTCAGTCTGTGTACTGCCAATCTAATATGTCTGATATGTTTTCCATCACATTTCTTCGTGGGGACAAATGGTACACGTACAAAGAGAACAACACGTCAAATGAATAGACCAACGGAGACAGTGATGGCTCGTTTTCTTACATCTGCTGAACCTTTGCTTTGGTCACTGTTTTTCTGGTGCTAGCAAGTAGCCGTATCCTGTACATACTCTGTAAAGTGTCCTGAGATAACTTTTGTTATGATTTGGCACTATAAATAAAATTGCATTCAATTGAATTGAATCCTTTTTGTGACTATAATCAGTGCAAAAGGGATTATAAAAAGTTTAATTGAAGAACCAATAGTGCAAAAATGGTGCAACCAATGGCATCTTTAGCTACAGTATAATAAGGTATCACAACAGCTGCAACAGACATGCTAACGACTCTGCAAGGCTGTACTTGCAGTGGGCACAGCAGTTATTTGAGCTGAATGCAATCGTCAGCATGCAAACATGAAACTTTTGCTATTGGTAGAGGCTACGTCTTTGCTGGTCAAAGTACACAAAGGTTGAACTCCATGTGCATTTGGTTTGATACTATAAACAAATGTTTTATTCGCAACTTCACCCACATATAATTAAAGTTAACAGGAGGTGGATAATCGTCAATGTCAATTTTGCGCATGTGTGAAAGTGCCTATAAATTATAATGTTTACCATGTTGACCATAGGTTAAGTGTGTTTGCATGCTCACATTTACTAATGAGCACAAAGTACAGCAAGAGTTGGACAAATTAGAGGAAAGTAAGGAGATCAGTTTTTGTCATTTTTGGGGGCTCCTGCACCAAATGTTGTGGCGATCCATTCAACAGTTGTTGAGATATCAGTCTGGACTAATGATTCATGATATAACTGCGGCCAGTATATTATTAGGTTTAATATATTGCCATTAATAACTGTCTACTGCAAGAAAAATCTAATTATTGTTATTGTTCCGATAATGGAATTTTTGCCAAGTCTAATAATACGGAGCCTTGGCTGCAGACTAAGATGCCATTCAAAATCCAATCCTGGACGGGGATTTTTGCATGTCTGAAGCTCTCTCTCTGTTTTCTGTGTTACTGCCTGGTTGCACAAGAGACATAAGACTGAGCTCTTCACACATACAGAGAGAATGAAAAGGACTTTAGGTTGTATTTTACTCAATTTGGCATTATCGATGGAATGAAAGAATGATGCCACATGCCTGCACCCTTTGTGAAGAGTGAGGTTCAATAGCTTCATGGAACCATTAATTACTCCAAAAGTTATTCTAATGGATTTTGTAGCCTATAGATTCTTGTTATAAAAGGAGAAAGGTCTGGTCTGAAAATTATTTAAATGTTATTGTATGAATGAATGGTGAAGGCTCTCGAAAATCATTGAATCCTTTTCACATTTTTGCTTTTGTAAAATGAAGCCACAACAAACAGATGATTATCGTTGTAAGCCCGGAAATTCCACATCAGTGCAGCTCTTGTCTGGACCAAAGTGTAGGACAAACCAAACGGCACACAGACCAAAACACGGCCAAAAATCTTTCACGTACAGTATGTGTTGGTTGTGATTAGAAGACAACCATCCAGCTGCTTGGGGAAACTCCTGAAATTCCAAAAATGTAACACTAAACTGTTTTGCAGATGAAGATAAATAGCCTTTTTAGCGCAGATCATATATTGGCCTCTTGGAACAATGTCTGTGCTATTCCTGGTGTGATCCATCTTCATCCCCAAGCTGTATCTTCTGTCAAATGCTATCCCTTCCCGCCAAGAAGGTCACGATCTGTCTGCTGGCTCTCTGTAGGGCTCGGCCCCTTGACCTTAAACATGGCCATGATTTTCCTTCCTCCCCTCTCCTTTCTTGTACACAGCTGGTCAGTAGATGGGTTTCCGTATCATTAACACTGGCACATTGACATATCTTGTTTGGGCACACAAAAGGTATTACACATTTATCCGTTTTATCATAGGATGTCATACAGCATTTAATTAAGTTGTGAAATAAATGTAAAACAATATTTCTCATCCAAGGATTGAGTGAAGGAGCAAGCCAACTGTTTAAATTTCAATCTTCAGTAAAAGGCAGCCACTTAGGTTTGGGAATGTCATTAATTTCCTGCCAGTGTTGTCGGACTCGGTCGGATTTCTGTTCTGGACTGTATAGTTTGGCTGAAGCCTGCTGAGATGATGGCGGGCAGCCACTCGCCTCAACGTCTCTTATTTCTCTTCAGAGAGCAGCAGGAGGATGACAAATACTCTCACATGGCTAATAAAACAGTTGGAAAGCACTTGATTTCCTGCTACTGATTCTTGTGAATGAAGAGATCTGACTGAGGTGTTGGACTGTTCGGTCTGTGGTGAACTGTGCCTCCGGCTGACAGGAATAGGACCCGGATATGTTGTTATATCAGACAGGAACGAGAGGATACGTCTTTCTGTCGATGCAGCTTATGTGCATGTAGTTAAGTGCTGTATATGTCAACACTTTCTCATGAATACCTTAGGATCTGTTTACACTTGGTTTAAAATTCCTATTGGGCAATGACAAGGGGACGGCACTAAATGCAAGTTTAAATGACCCCCAAGATGCATTGTCATCGATTAAACCACTTGTGGAGTTGGTCAGGGACGTATTTGACCACAAATTTGTTGAAGTGTAAATGCTGATGCGTTGCCGACATGGGCATAACAGGAAAATGCATGAGGTCGGTGTCGTTTTGGTGACAGTTGACCCTTTGACCTTCTAGTGGAAGTGACGTAGGCAGTAACAAAATCTGAACAAAAGTGGTCAGCTGGAGATGTATGACAGACACAGTTGTAAACGACGATGTCTCTCAGCGGTCCAAGAAAAGCATTTTAAAACCTGTGTAATCAGGGCCGTACTGTCGTCATTCTCAAAACTGATCCCATTATTGCTTGGGTCCCCGGGTAGCTCACCTGGTAGAGCGACATGGTGGGCCGATGGTGGTGAGAGGCGGCAGTTAGGATATTGGCTTGAGTATTTAAAAAATCACAGTAGACTTATCTTTATCTTCATCACTGTTTTATGAGAAGAATATATTATCACAACTATATGATGTCACTATCTGGGCTTCAACTAATGTTTATTTTCATTGTCAATTAAGTTGTTGTGAAAATATTCACATTTAAGAAGCTGAAATCAGAGAATATTGAATGTGTCTTATAAAATTACTCAAACCCAAGTTTTCACACTATTCAGCTGATCTGCAATTACCGGTCGTGGATCATCAAATGTAACAATGCACCAATAAAGGCAATGAAGAAGACTATTTAGCATACATATACCGTATTTATCGACTGTAAGTCACTCCGGAGTATATGTCGCATCAGCTAAAAAATGCGTAATGAAGAAGAAAAAAACATATATAAGTCGCACTGGACTATAAGTTGCATTTTTGGGAAATTTATTTTATAAAATTAGAGACCAAGAACCGACATTTCATCAAAGGAGAAAGTCATTTAAAATAATCACCTCGGCAACTTCCTGGGCACGGAGACGTAACTGCACTGCTGACAAGCCTCATCCAGCAGCACGATGTTCATGCACCCATTTGGGAACTTGTTCCTCTAGGTGTAGCCATCTAGCTTTTAGCCTGTGATTAGCTTTTTAAATTTTTCTTCATTGCAGTTAGAGTATCTTCCGCTTTTCGTCAGCCCCTCACAAGTTTCTCGCTCACTCCAAACTTTTTTTTTTGCGGCCCGATTACCGTTTTCATCTTCAGTGGTACAGGAGTAAGATGAGTAGCAGATACTGGCACACAAGCCTAGAGCGCCCTCTCACGGCTGTCAGTGTGAAAATAATGAACATGTGAAGTTATATATTTTAATATATAAGTCGCACCTGAGTATAAGTCGCAGGACCAGCCAAACCATGAAAAGAATTTCGACTTATAGTCCGGAAAATACGATACATAAACAATGCTGGTTCCAAAATATCTAAAAAATTGCAAATGTTTAATGAGGGATAAAAATACCTCGTTTTCTTTACATTTCAAAGAAAGACACACACACACACACACACACACACACACACACACACACACACACACACACACACACACATACACACACACACACACACACACACACACACATACAGTCAAACACATTTGAACGTAAGAGTGTTTGTGTGCTTGATCTATATATACACATACATATATATACACTACTGGAATATTTAACGAGTTGTTGGGATAAAAAGAAAACATATAATATACACACAGACATATGGTGTGCACACATATTTACACACACATTCTTGGCATAACTACGTCTCCTGTCACAGGTCTCTTGGGATGGCAAACACTTTCATAGAGCCATCTCACAGCTGAGCTCCTGTTCCAAACACATCCTCTGTCCCGTCACAACACGCCTTCTTCAATCAGCTCACATTTATTTCCCTCCTCTGCTTCTCAATGGGCCTTTATGGACCATTTTCATCACACAAAACCCACCTTTGTCCACAACAGCCCCTTTCTTGAAGAGTCAATCTACATTTTTTTGCCAAAGGGAGTCTTTGATGTGTGGATGTTTCCACTGGAATCGACGTAGTTCAGGGGGAAGCTAAACAACTCTTCATGCGAGTGGGCGTCACACGTCCTCCGCTGTTTTGTATATTATGTAATTCAGTCTGTCAGCTGGAGAAAATCCACGGGAGCAATATTTTTAAAAGTAATAAATTAAAATAAAGTGAGGGAACATATGTTTAATCCAGCCACTACAACTTCCTCTTGTGGGGAGTAGAAAAATAGTCATGCAGTGTTTACAAGGGGCTTCAGTATCGGGTTTAATAAGCCCAGTTAATTCTGACCTAATGACAAGCAAATTAGAAACTAGCGAACATGTCTTTGAAGATGCTTTTACTCAGCACCCTTCCCTGGTGAGTGCAAAGGTATACAGTACATTTGAAAGTAATTGTGTGCAGTTAAAGCAAGAAGGGAAACATCTTCCCTCTGCTGTGGGACCCACCAAAGTGAACAAGGTGAATGTTATGTGTACTTGACACCTAAAAGACTGTGGGGTGAGGCTCACTGAGGCTGGGTTTGGGGGAGAAGATGCCCAGAAGACACTCTCAGATATAAAACCATCTCACAAAAACACTGATTTGCAGCCTGGCAGAGAGTTTAATAATTATTGTTTATATTTGACTGTATAGTCCTGTCTGCTTAGGCATTTTACAGATTGAATATCAGGATTATGAATAACAGGATGTTAAAGTATATGGTCACATTAGAGTGCCACCATTGGCTCAGTGTGGTTTTTTTATAACTGGCTTGCAGGTGAAGCATTTCTCTGTTTTCCTGCAAAGAAGGAGACGTTTGATTTTGACAGGAAAACAGCAGGATGGAGTTACTGGTAACCGCACATTAAAACTGAAACAGTACTGTGATGTTGATGTACAACCTCCTTATCACGTTAGGTCAGACAGATGCCGACGTAAACATCAAGCAGACACAGAGCAACACCAGAATCCTGTTGGAGGTGTTTTCTCTCCACCTGATGATCCATCGACTACGGACACGATACATACATGTTGATAAGCATGGTGACACTTTATTTTTTAGACATTTAACTGATATTTTTCTGACATTTTAGTGATATTTTTAAGACTTCTTACAAAGGTTTTTTTCGGACATTTAACTAAGAGATTTTACCAATAATTTATGGACATTTTTTAAAATATTTTACTGATATTTGTCAGACATTTTTCAAACATTTTACTTATCTCTTCAGACATCTTACAAATATTTTTGGGGAAAATGTCATGGGCATTTTATCAATATTTTTTGTCATTTGTCCCATTTGTCACTTTGAATAGGACCCAGAGAGAAGTGACGCCAACATATTGTATCCAGAAGTTAACCACATCCAGCACATTTTAGCTGTACAGAAATGTGGAAACCTCAAGGAAATTAATGTCATCATTTGTCTCCCTCTTCATCTATTGATAACCCTTCATTTACTACACTATACTTTTGAGACAGTGAAAGATAGAGGGCGTCAGAGGAACTGAGATAAAGACACACGGACTGTACACTTTAATTAAAATGTCCATTCCAGGCATAACTGGGTTTGGTGAATGGGCAGTGTCAGTGGCTTGTCTTATGTAAGCTCGCACCTGGGATCCTTGAAGCATGCAAGAAATGCAGTATGTGATCAGGTGCTGTGAGGGCACCGCCTCATTCGGACTGTCAAAACAGTCGGGCAACTTTAACTTAGTCAGGCTCTTTCTTGGTTCTTGATCTTCTTTAACTAAACTGTCTTCACTTCAGTGTCCTAAATCTGGTTTCACACTGACTATCCTGGGTTTTCCAAGTCAGCTAATATTTAAGGGTTTCCGTTGTAGCCAGCAGGTATCCGGGCCAAGACTTCCTCTTCGGAGCAGCAGTCATTGTTTACGGTCTTATTAGCAACTTGAGACCCGAGAGAATGGAGTTGATAGTGTCTCATTATCGTTATAAAGGGGCCCGCAGAAAATAGGTTAATGCTTGATTAGGCGTAAAGTGCTTTGCGTATAATAAACTGGGAGCTATTTGACAGTTAAGGAATATTGTTTCACCACATTTTCTTAAATATTTTTGTGTTTTCTTAAAATACTTAAACGTTATTGCTCAAATCAATCACTCAGGATTGTGTAAGGAAAAGTGTCAATAGAAAAAATGAACAAAGTTGCTGTTGGTCAAAATAAGGTGTGGTAAAATTAAGCATGATTTAGTTACATGTTATTCCTTTATTTTGTATCCCTTTTGGCTTGTATTATACTGAATGATGGCTATTTCTCTCTTAAAGGGCCTGGGATAGATATCCAGACTATCATATGGCATATGAGACAGAAGCTGTTTCTTGTTTGTTGCCTTTGACGTGGTGATGAACCTCCCAGATAACTTAGATGGAATTTGAATTCTTTGTAAACATGTACGAGAATCCCATTGTTCACAAATGTTTGAATGGTTACATTTTTCCTTTTGATTGTGTACAGAAATGTAATGGCCTCTCCAGAAATAAATCTCTGGACCACACCATGATGTCACTAAACAACAATTAAACAACTAATGTTTGTCTTCCGTCAAACTCTATTGTAAACTGCGGGAGCCCGCTTTTCAATATGTGGTAGACTAATGCTCATAATAACAGAGAAGGAAAGGGCTGAGGGACCGCAGAAAAACACTGACACACACAAAACGCATTACTCCATCACTCCCTGTGTCTTTCTGTGGCTCCCTTCTTCATTTTCTTTGTTCCTCATTCTTACAGGAATCTGGACTTCACATCCAGTCTCTTCCTATCCAGCTTAAAGATCTAAGATTACAGTTAAAGTAGCAAAGAGACAGAGAAGGTATCAAGTTTGGCCCTGCAGCAATGTAACTTATCAAATATATGATGGATCTGAGACAATAAATGTGCAGGACAAGTAATGACGTGTCTGGGGATTTTGAGCAAACAAAACTCTCTTTCTCCGTAGTTGCTTATGATTTTATCTGGAAGCTGGATTACAGGAGAACAATGTCCCTCTTTAGTCCATTTAAATGGATAAAGCCATGTTCTTTGTGTAACTCAGTGGACATCAAGCATAAAAGCTGGTTCCTTATAATCTCCCTATCAAAGCCCCTGGACGACAGAGAAGCCAGTAGACCTGCACTGCTCCCAGAGTGAGAGGTGTAGAGGGCATTTTAATGAGTGTGGGCTGCTGGGTATCGGTGTGGGTTCGTTAATTGATAACTTGACCCCCCACAAAGACTCTAATTCTTTAAACACTTGTGGTTATGCAACAGATTCTCTGCTGCCACAACATTTTGTGACAAAGTTCACTCAGCTGTCAAGGTTCATGCAGTGATCCCTGCTTCTTAACTGTTTTCTGCTCAGAAAACACTTCGGCCAGATAGAGGTGATGGTCGTGTGATGATTTGCATTTTGAATGTGTCATCAGTTGGTGCAGAAGAGACTTTTCAGAGCAGCAAGTGTACATGCTTTGACATACTAGATAAAGGTTCATTCTAAAACATGTACTTGAAAATGTATTTAAACAAAATTGCAACACAAAAAAGCCTTTATATATTAACAATGGATCAAATGACTGCATGCAGTGTGAAAGGGATTGCTTACACTCACAGAATTGCAACACAGCTCTGTAGCACCACAGTGCTTTTTAGCCTCCTTTAGCTACTTTTTTTATTTTATGCAAAGTCCACTCACATCAGGCTGCATAAATACACAAACCTCTGTTCCTACCTTACTTCGTTTCTCTGTAAATTAGTGACTCATCGCCCCATGGGGGCACGAACCCACAACCCTGAGTCTCATAGCTAACCAGCCTCCTACCTCACCTACTACTCTCTAGGTACACAAACAACATTGGAGAGTAGCTGAACATAGTGGAGCATCTAGTTGGTGGGTTGGTTAAAGGGGACATATGCTTGTTTTTTATATTTATATTTTTGGTGTCTAGAACATGTTTATATACTTACAAACATATCTGTTCTCATCCTGCCTATCTGAATATACCTCTGTCTGAAACGCTCCATTTTAGCGCATGTCTCTTTAAGCCTCTTGTTGGCCCATCAAACCCCTGAGAGAAGCCCGGTTGCTGATTGGATGTAACTCTCAGTGGGCTGTGACGTGTGGTAGTACAGACACCACAACAACAGGGCAAAGTAGACTAGACACTTTTATCCAGTGGTGTAGTAGAACTCAATGCAAACAATGATCTGTGCAAGCGAATCTTTGTTAGGGCTTGCAGCCGGGTTGGATTCTGACCTGTGGTCCTTTGCTGCCTCTCTCTCATTTACACACAAGCGCATACACACACACCGCACAGCAAGCAGGGTGCAAGCCTGTCTGTCAACAAACACTTTTACAGTGACCAGAATTTTTAAGATGGAGTGTTTTCTTTCATGTTACTTGTTCATAAGTTGATGTTGTGAGTCATAAGGGCCACCTTAAATCATCTGCAACTATTCTGTATTTCTCTTGAGGAAGAACGGAGCGCCGCTGTCACACTGATCAGCTGATCACCGGTGATCGAAACCCATTCAGAGTGATATGTCATCTCCGGAGTCTCGTAAATCCCTCTCGAGCCTTTTTTTGTAATGGATACACAGCGAGTGAACGGCCATTCGAGAGGGCCTGCCCTGAAACTTTCAGAGCGGCCACATTTTACCCTAATGGAAACACGCCAGATGTTCATCGGCATGCCCTCACGAAATACATGTTACTAAAAAATGTGTTACGTTGTGACTACATGCAGGGCTAGTTACCAAACGACTGTAGCTGCCAAGCTAAAGTTGAACTTGACACAAAAGATTTACATGAAATTACTTCACCTCCACAAGTGAATATTTTAACCAGAGATGTTCTGTTGAAATGCATAGATGTTGCTGTTTTAAATGCTGGTGTGAGCTAAATTTCCAGACTGTAAATGAATCCCAGCACAAGTATTCAGCATTGTGTAATGCAATGATCAAAGTATCCATCTCCACCTCATGCAATGAAAGGTTTAAACTGAAGCTTTGCAAAGACTGGTCCGAGCAGAAAGGTGTAGGGCTGCAGGTGGTCGTCTTGGCATTACCACAATAGAAATTCATTAGTTAATTAGTTATTCATGTGGGTGGTCAGAGGAATTAGCAGCTGCATAGCCTGATCCCATTATGATAATATTATACTGAGGTTCCCTCATGCAGCCTGTAATGAAGCGACCTTTGTAAGTTTGTTGCATGTGAGGTTTTTCTCTCTCTCTTTCTGTTTTGGCTGACAGGACCTCTGGCCTCTTTTGAAGATTCCCCAAAAGGTTTAAAAGTGTTGAAAGAAAGAGGAAGTTGCTCTCCGACATTTACTGTTTTTTTTCTGTTTCTTTGCTCTGAAAAATGATGGAGCTGCTGTCGTCATCTCTAGGCACAACCTGTCATTGTGGTCCACATTTTCCCAAGGATTACTGTCACTGGCCTCTTCCTTTTGGCCAATCATGGCATCACTCACACTCTCCCTGATTACAGTGGCTGGCAGGTCAATGTGGAGGTAATCGCTATTCACTTTCTAATCCCTATTCTCATATTTGAGAGAAAGACAGCTCAGTGGATCTTCTCACCACCCATCACTCCTCTCACTGCTCCTCACTTTCTTTTATTTCTGTCTGTTCTCTCTCCCATGCCGGTCAGCTGCACAACAGGTCCATTCTCCTCCCTTTCCCTCTCCCAGTTAAATGCTTGGATAGGTCATTAAGTGCTTTAATGGGGCAAGGAGGCGTGAATGATTTCAAAGGGAAGAAATGTCACCTTTTAGACTTGTGAATGTGTTTAATCACAGATTTAAGGTCTTAAAATCCCCCTGATGACAATATTAAGGTTGAATCAAAGGTAAACTGTATTCTTACATAAAAGTCTTAGTGGGATCAAAAGCGTGCGGCCGTGGGAGTGAAAATAAATGTATTACAAAAGCTCTGATCTCCTTCCAGGGCTACTGTTTCTGTGACTACAACTTCATGAGACATTGAAAACAAACATATTATGGAATTCTTGTAAAGCATGACCAGGAAATAGAGGACATTAGTGATGTCACACATGGGAACCAGAGTGGATTAGCACTTGCTCATGTAAAAATGACACTACCGGACCAAACAGGTGTATCCTGGTCCGCCAACAAAAGGTGGTCTGGATCAAATGGTTTGGTTTCTTTTTAGTGTGATTGTTTGTTTGTTTGTCCAAACTTACTTTCTATATGTAGTAAAGACTCTGAAGGAAACAGAAGGGTAATATGTTTATTTTTGGGTGAACGGAGACGCCTCACACACATTTTCAACCTCGCAGCACATAAGATCCAAACAATCACCACAGTTTTAAGATCAGTGTTAACAGTTCGGTATCAGACCAAATGTCTCCCCTTCTGTATCCTATTAGACATTTGTGTGAAATGTTGTCAGAATTAGTGTAGGAATTCTTGAGTTATGGCCAAAAATGTATGTTGTGAACACTGCAGTGACCTTTGACCTCCAAAATCTAATCAGTTCATGTTTGAGCCCAAGTGGACATTTTTGACAAAATTGAAGAAAATCCTGGACAGACAGACAGACGGATCAACAAACAGACAACATAATACCTCTGGTGTGGAGTCATAAAACCTGAATATGAGAGAGCAAGGATACAAGAGGGTGTGTGAACAATGCCACTTAAAGATCAAGACACTGCTGCACTAGTTCACAAAGGTGCTGCTGGTAGTAATGCCATATTAATATGATCAGAACGGCAATCACCTGAATCTGTTCATCCATTCGTCCAAAGTACAACAAAAAGAAAAAACACAGTGACGTCAGATGCCGACCATCTGAAAACCAACCAATGGCAAGTATGTGGAGCTTTTGCTTCTCCCGCTTACCCTATCGGTCATGTGAATTGTATGATTTAAACTAAGATGTGGATGTGTGATGATGATTGATCTAACTGACATGCCCGAAATAATAAATAAATGAATAAATACTACAGCTAATGTAGGTGATGACGACAGGACGTAGGTATGTCATAGTTCTTTGGTGATAACTCTAGCAATGTGAAACCAAAACTAACCAAATCACATATATAATATAATGCAGACTTTGGTTTGGGCTTTCAGGTGTGAAACAGTCTGAAGATCTCTGCTGATAGAAACAACATGTTGGGTCTCTAAGAGCAAAGTTTGAACAAGGTCAGGTTAGCTACTGTCAGTGGAGAACTCTCTCTCTCTCTGACATTTTTTTGGATAAACCTTATCCCTACACTGTAAGTACAAGCACACACACATACACACATACATACACATACACACACACACACATACACACACACACACACACATACACACACACACACACACACACACACACACACACACACACACACACACACACACACACACACACACACACACACACACACGCACACACACACACACACACACACACATACAAACACACACAGTCATCAGCGGAGCCTCTCAGCTCTTTAGGAGGTCAGGAGGTGAAGAGGCAGTGATTGGTCTGTCAGCTCCCCTCTTTTCTTCAAGGGCCGACACACCAAGTGCACCCGAGACAAACTCCTCACAGCCTGAGACAGAAGAGACGGATCTGTCTCCACACACAGACGCTGTAATGTCAAGCACTCAGCCTGTAGCACTCGTCAAGCCTGTTAATAGCTTCCTACAGGAGGACCTAATAACCCCCCACTCAGCTAGAAACACACACACACACACACACACACACATATTTATATATATATATAAACAAACAAACAGGTGCTGCACAGGCATTCAAGCAGTACATTCAGGCAGACAAAGCTGATTGTTCACATACATTATGTATTATCATGTAGGAGACATGAATACCACATTACTGATCTACAATTCACCAATTTTACAAAGAAATACACATTGTTTAAGGAGTTTATACCAGCTTTCACATATGTTTTCAAATATATCAAATTAGAGCATGGAATTTCATTAACTTATTTCCAAGTTTTAAAAATGTCAAATTATCCAACTCTTGTATTCTCAACCACTGCAAAGAAATACAACTTCCTGTTTGACACGTTGAATTCACACTTTGTGGTCAGTCTGAAGCTCTGCATGGCAGCACAGGATGCTCGTTCAAAGACTGGTAATTACGGCCCTAATGAGCCGATTATCCTTATTATAAAAAACACCCATAATGGAGAGCAGGCATGGAAAAGACAACAAGCCTTGAAAATTAAGTTGATGTTTGAGAGCGTTTGAGTGTGTTTGTATGTGCGTGCTAAGCAAATTTAGAAAAGTGATAATGTACATGTACATGATGGTCTGATAGTAATATCTAGAATATCCAGTAAAGCGTTTATGACTTTGACCATAAACATGACCTCTGAACACTATTTGGGGAACGATTCTTTATCTCTTTTTCAATCTTAACATTTAAACATTTTTTAAAATGTTCATCACGGGGAACAGTTGCATATAAACAGACATTAGGACTGCCGTCAATAACTGCGCTCGTGCCGGTACATGTGCATCCATGCTTTACAAAAGTCCACCTCTCTGGGCGCAGAACAGCCAGACTTTGGCCGTGAAGCATGCTTGGGCATGCTATGAATGGACAGTGTGAGTGTGCCCTAACTTTTTCCCATTAAATATTGAACAACTCCCAAGAGGTCGTTTCTGAAGAAGCATAATCATATTTTCCATCAAACGACTAATTCTGTTGTTTAAAGTATAAGCCCTATGGTGGAAACTTATCTTGTGCAAGTTATTTTTTTTCATAAGCAGAATGAAATCTTTAATGAAAATAATGAAAATCTTTTTAGCAGCTTCATACAGAGACATACCCTTCTTTAGTGTAATTTCTAAAATTGCATGCTCTCGATGTCTCCCTTATCATAAAGGGCAATGCCACCTCTCTCTGCAAACCCAAGAGAGATGTGTCCACATCAGTCAACAGTATCAAAAGTAAGGTTGGGGTTCAGTCGCGTTTTAAAAAATATCTTAATCGAATCTGAATTGCTTACAAATGCATCATCAGACCTTTGTTACTTTGTTTGAGCTTTCAACATTTGCCTGATGTGCTTTTACCAATCATACAAGGCTGATAACAGCATACAGAATGAACGTCAATATGTCTGTCTGATTGTTTTGTAGACTGTTCTTTGCTAATGAAAAAAACAAACAAAAAAACAAGAAGAGATAAAAGGTTTGAAGACAGCACCAGAGCCAACAGGATACTGAAGCCTGACCCGAATCAGAAGCCTTCGTTTTATGAGGATGAATCAGTGTCTCACCACTGAGTAGGTTTGACCTCTGATATGGAAATGCTGTTTTATCTCCTCAAGTATTTCCAGTGGGGAGGACATGCCCGTCAAATTGACATAAAAACAATATCGGCGGATGAGTTTAGTTATTACCTCCCCTTGCTGAGAACAACATGTTCTGCATTAACCCTTGTCCACAAGCCATTCAAAAGTGAAACATGCAAGTGCACCTCTGAATTCCTTCCACTCAAGGCTTTCACTTTCTTAAGTGCCACAGCTGTATGATTCTGGCCTGCCAGTCCCAATGTGTTCAGCCTGGATTCACTCCTTCTAGCTAGGTTCTGGACATCTCTTTCTTCAGCATAGAAGCTTCACTCACCAGGTTCTTGGGTTGGCACCATGACAAGAAATGACCATCCCCTGGCCACAGATCTTTGCAGCTGTTTTCATGATGGAGGTTCGTGAATAGGGTCCAGTCCGATGACATGTCCCCAATCAGCCTTTAAAACAAAAGCCAAGTTAGCTCAGAGCTGAAGACAGAGACTTTGCACTGGATGTGCAGCACTGGGATAACGCTTGACATCCAGCGCCTTCTCACGTATCTGTTTTCGCAAAGGCACTAATGGCTTTGTGCCAAAGACGAGTGTGATTGGTTTTTAAAAAATGTACATCAAAACACAGAAATCATATCTTGACGCATCTTCCAGGATGGTCTAAATGCCATCACAAGCAACATTTCATCTTGAAAACAAACTGCATACTTGATTCATTACATTCTAAGATTATACGATCATCACCCCTCACAAACCCCTACCAGTGGATCCTTTGTGGCTCAAATGTGTAAAATACTTGTGATCTAAAGCGCATCCATCATTGTATCCTGTTGTGACTTTCCCTACACTGGTAAAGCGTTTCGCAGTCCAACAATGTCCAACTATCCATAAGCAGATTCCAGCTCCTGATACATAGGGCGGATGGCCCCATTTATGAAGTGGTGTTAGGGTTTATTAAACTTGTGCCGCTGTGTTCTGGAAGCCCCCTTTGATAGAATATCTAGATTTGACATTCCTGCCTTTGATCTCGGAGCTAGTTTACCCCAAGAATACTATACGGGGAGGAATGGAAAAACAAGCCCGACGTAATTATGGGAGAACTCATTTCTCCTGGCTTCCTGTTATTGAGAACATGCTGCAAATAGGCTGACGGCACGGTATCAGCAGCGACACTAACAATGTTTCCTCTGACTGGGTGACTGCCTCTTTGATCTGCGGAGAAATACTCACACACACTGCCAGTTCTGCAAGAATTAGAAATGGAGAGATAGGGATGGGTATGTGTGTGAGGGAGAGAGCAAAATATTAGAAAGAGATAGGAGAAAAATGTGATGAAGTTGTACAGACAAAAGACTCATTCATTAATTTGAGAGTCTGAACTGAGAAAAGTCTGAATGACATTGAAACAGGTTTTATCGTCTTTAATCAGGATGCATGTCTGCATCAGGGAAAAGCAGTGGTGGAGGAAGTATTCAGATCCATTTCTTAAGTAAAAGTAGCAAATTCTCCATTAAAAGTAAATATCCTGCATTCACAACCTCACTTAAGTAAAATTAGTTGCAGAAAAATGGAGTTAGGGTATTCAAAAGTAAAAGTTAACATTCTGCATATCTCTAAGAAGAGCGCATAAAAAACAGCCCCAGTTTCAGCTTTGTGCAGCATATTTTACTGCTGGCCCACGAGAGTTTTTAAATACTTTATTTGACTTTTCCTAACCCACAAAGGAACACTTCATCCTTCAGTTTATCAGAAGAAATCTCATTCAAAACCACCAAATTCAGAGATACATGGTTTTCACTGGACAGGAAGGGTATTAAAATTGTAATCTGAAAAGTAACTACAGCTGTCAGATAAGAGTAAAAACTGTAGTCGAGTATAAGTATAAAGTTGCATAAAATGAAAATAAAGTATTTCAAATATGAATTTAGGTACCTAATTTAAAATTAAATGTACCAGTTCACTATATATTACATTTATTCATCCAAAATCTGATCACCCCTAAAGCTCACTAATTAACATGTTTAGAGGCATTCTTTGGTATACATCAATCCGCTTTCGGGGTTTGAGGGCACAATTCTGTAACCTCCTGCTATAATTTACATCATCCAAAATCACTTAATGCTGCGTATAATGAAACTAAACACTCAGAACGACCTTTACATTTTTTTTACCACTATCAAACTACATGTGTACAGTGAAATGCAAACACATCGAGTTGTCATGTCTTTTTCCTGACATTCTTGGTCAGAGTCTATAGGCAATACTTAAAAGCAATCTCCTCGACTTTTGTTCATGGAAACAACTGCTCCAAAGTGTGTAACTGAACTTCAAACAATGCAACCAAATTGGGTTTAGACTCAAACATTTACTGCAGATGGTAATCTGTGGCTGACAGCTTAAATGGAAAATGATAGGTGCCACACAAAAATTAAGTGAAAAATAAAAGGAAAAGGCGTATCCAAATATTTATATTTAATCCCAAATTGATATGTTTGTGTATAACATTTCCCCTGAAGATGTGGTTTCCCGCTGCTGCCTGGAGCGACTTAGAAACGATGATCCAATGCTGTAGCGGCACGCAAGCTGTAATTTTAATGCAAACACAATTATAAAAGTGGGATCCTCCACTGTCATTAGTGGTGAGATTCTGAAAGACGGCAATGGGCAAAGCGTTGTGTGCACAGTGACATTGAATCGCCCCAGAATGAAATGTGCTGTAGTGGAGTTGCCTCATCCAAGAGCTGGAGACTGTTTGGAGCTGCTGTGGTTTCAGTCAGCCAATCATCCCCAACATCCTGGAGGTCAAAGACAGAATGAGCAAGAAAAATTAAAGAAAAATGCAAGACAATTTGAAACCCTCAACTAGCCAAATTAAATACGGTCTCGGTACCAAACCAAGTTCAAGAAAACCTGGTGTACTGGTGAAGTTCTGTCTGTGACCATCTGATGGTGTGGTGTGGTATCACCATGAACACAGACTGTGTTATCATTTTTATTCTCTGGCAACTGAAAACCTAGAATAAGGATGCCGGTAATCCAGATCTCATTTAAGGCTGCAAGTTTAAGGCCGCTACATAAACCACAGTCATTAAAAGTTATGTCATGTCATAAAATTACAAAACAAAATATTTCATACAGAACTGAAAAGGATCTGGGTGGTTTGGTTAACACAGACATGTGCTTGGGATTTTGTAGTATGTCTCAGCAAATATGACATTTTTTCCTCTCCAGCCCGGTTGCCAGAAAAAAATGTTGCCATTGTATGTTTCTGCAAACCACAGAAACTGATATGAAAATGTGATATGAAATGTTTTTGGACCCCCTTCTAGTGTCTATATGACCCGCACCAGGTTTTCAACTGACAGCAAGAGACCCATAAGGTGCTGTACTGTAACAAGCATCAAATTTCCCTTAGGGAGGAGGTCAGGGTGGATGGTTGAGTGATACAACTGGAGACAGCGTATCATGTCCTGTCCCCGATGAAAGTAAAACTTTCACATTGCCCGTTTGGGACAGGTGGGCTTCTGTAAAGCACATGTACGAGCACAAGTGTGCACACGTGTACGCGGTTCTGACGAATTTTTATGTGCGCCTGTTCGAACATAGGAAAAAAAGAGACGGACCATGCACGGACATTTAAAACAATGGCGGCGAAAGGTTCACGTTGGTGTGATGCGGAGGTGGAGTGTTTACTGCAGATTTGGTCGGATGAAAAAAACAGGCGGACAAGACGCACAAAAACTCTGAGGTCTATGGAAAGATTTGTAAACAAAGCGACGCATCGCGATGACGTCAATCAATGCGTGTGACGTGTTACGGCGTGATGACGTATAGACAGGCAAGAAGCATTAGCGCGTGGCCCAGGTAGTGTAAGTACAAACAGGCCTGGGGCGCAGGGGGAGAGGGAGGGGGGGGTGCCTAAAGCCCGGGGCACGGTACGGACAGACAGTGTGAGTGCGCCCTTAATTACATACCAGATGTACTTATTTTAACTCAAACCATGATATTTTCCTAAACCTAATCAAGAAATGTTAGTTTTTGTTTGCCACTTGTGTAAAAACTATGACCATGGTGTGTCAAAAAGTTTCGCTATGTAACGAGTAAGGAATGAAAACCATTTACAGCGATTTAGAAACATTGGGATTCAACATATCTGTGGTTTACAATGACAACAGTTTTTCTGGCCACCGGGTTGCAATGTGTACCACGATCCCCATCGTCAAGAATACCATATCAGAGTACAAAGTGTATTGTCTAAACCTTGGTTAAAGCTCATAGCGGTTGGAAGAAGCAACTAACAATGAAAATGTTTCTGCTACTACAACTAGACCTAGTACAAAACTAGTCATGGCTGGAAAATATATTAAAAAGCTACAATAGCTACAGTATATTTTAAGTCCTCCTCTTTGCTTTATCACATTGGGAATCTTTAGAATTCCTCTGGAGACAAGCCAGAGAGTTATTCCCAGCAGGTACAGTAATATCAGGACTGAAGCTCTGGTCTTAGGACGTCCAGTGATCTTTGATCCTATCTGCCAGACATTACTTACAGCAGTCACGTATACCACGGAGTCATAAACAGTGAACTACACAATTTTCTACCTCTTTGCCTCCAGCTTTCGCTCTTTCAATTCCAGTGTCTCACTCTCTCCTTCTAACTAATGACGTTTTGTCAGCAGGGTAATTTGCATAGCAACTGTGAGGGCATCTTCAGATTATTTTGTCAAGGATTTAATGCAATTACCCATATGTGACAAGCCTGGGAACCGACATGAGTCATCAAAATAAAGTGGGCGCAAAGTTATTTTCATTCCACCTCCTCCTTAATGAATGGTATGTCTCAAAATCTTTAGTGACAAGGCCAGCAATGAGACCGCTGTGCATTTTGAATTATCACTTTTCATCATCAGCGGAAATAAAGGGCACTAAATGGTGAGTGCTGCTCCAAGTTCAGTCAATCCAAGTAAATTCATATTTTTCTCAGTTCAGCTGGGCAAGAAGGATGTGACTCAAATGCACTAAAACCCATACCTCAAGCCAGTGCACGAAACAATTAGTTCCTCTATCCCACAAATATGAAAATCCTCTATCTAGTATCTAGTATTATATGCTCCTATCACCAGGTATTTCAGGGAGGTTGAGTCTCAAGTGAGGGGCAGTTTGTCTACATTTGAGTTCACTCAGTTCATCATATATGAGCTTATTTTAACAGCCACCCCCTGCAGAAAAATCTCCCAGACTAACATGGCAGGATGGATTGCTGCATGTATAGTTTTTAAGTCTTTAATCTCCAGGTCTGAGAAATGAGGCCAATGTTGAAGTGTCATAAACTGCAGTTCATTGAGTGGCCACTAGAGGCTGGCTCCAAAAAATGTGGTTTTGGTCTCTATCTGTAAATTCACTCTTCATGACAACTGTATTGTATACCCAAGCCGTTTATATTATATTTAAGCTTAAAGCTCTGCATAAATAAGAGTGCCTTTGCTAGTTTAGAGCTTTGAGACAGGTTTCATTCGGCCCGCCTCAGCTCCACAGAAGCAAGCACTTTGACTTGACTGTTTCTGATCGGACTTGAATTTTTTTTTATTCGCCTTGTTTGTTTTGAGGTCGCTCGTGATTGCTTATCTGCTTCGCTGAAATACAAAAATGATTAACAAGACTAAGGCTCTGTGAGGCTGTAACACAACATGCAGCTGAGACTGATATAAACCTGTCTCTGTTTGGATGTGAATGATAGTTGACTTGTGGCCTGCAAAGCACCTTAGCTCCATGTCTGCATGTACCGATTAAGAATGTGTGGGCTTCTTGATTCCCAGCTCGTACATGCGATATTTTATTTAATTTAACCTGTATAGGGATATTAAGAGATGGGGATTCCCAGCATCCATCCTTAGATTTAAAGGTTGCTTAGGACACATTTTATGAGCACCTCTCAGGGACAAACTCAGACGGCAGACATTCTTTGCATTCCTGCCCCTTTCCAGTAAATACCAATTGGGTGTTCAAAGTGGCGTTTGATTTCTGCTCTGACTGTGTCTCACAGCAGCAGCCTCATCCATCTAATGAATCATCTGTCCATTGTTTGTCTGAGCTGATGCTTCTTTCATGTGCCGCTCTGTATGCAAATCCACACTACAAGAGGCTGGAGCTGGGAGACACATGTGAGCCACATGCACTCTGGGGCTCCATCTTCCTCCCTTTATATTTCTGCCTATTTACTAACCACAATTGGCTTCTCATTTTCACTTCTCCAGTGAAAAAAAACACCGGAGTTTCCCAAATACTTGCGTTTCACTGCATGCTACACCTATGCAAGTCATTCAACATCGGCACATTCCCTTAAAATTGGGTCTTTACATGCTACATCACTGAGACAAATATCCTGCATACCTATGGGGCTTATCCACCTAGGGTGTAAATGGCAGGCTGGAGAGAAATAGGCTTACCTACCTGCACATACAATAACAGGGCCAAAGGCATTGTGTTAAATCACTGGGGTCCAGTGGCTTAGCACAACTTCCGTGCTTACAGCAACAGTATGAACCCCATTGGCACAAAGCTACTGCTGCTGAGAGCCATTTCTGATGTTTACCTGTAAAAAATGTTCATTTAATTTTGAATTCTTCTGTGTCAGATGTCTCTTCTGTGAGGATGAAGACATTTTAGAAAATTCCTTCAAACATGCAAATTTGAACCACATATATTTTTTTAATGGATATGAAAAAAAGCGGCAAATAAAGATGAAGAAAGAAGATACCATTGTCCAGACAGCAGTGACGTGGTTTAGTAGAGTTTGTTATAAATATAAATTACACAAACAAGTTTCAGACTTCAAAAAATATTTTTCTGCCAATATTGTCATCTTAAATGTCCAACTCGCACGAACAACGATATTGGGCAATTTTGCCTGCCTGGCAGCACCAGACTTATTCACAAATGCATTTTACAGCCAAGACACACATCCTGCATGAGCAGTACAAGGCAGCCGCTTAGCTGAAACTGTTGCAGCACTGTCTGCCTTTCTACATTGAGTTTTGCCTATGATAATGGATATAAATAATAGAATGTTTAATTTCATTTCATTTTGTAATGTAATTTATATTTGTTTTAGACAGAATAGGTTGAGATTTTGTCCATAGAAACAAAATAGAAACAGAAAGCCTTGAGTTGAATATAAATATTTACACTTTGTTCATGTCTGTAACATACTGTACATATATACACACTGAAAGTGTAGTAAATGAGCTGATATGATGTCAATATGACTATCAAAAGACCATTCACTGTCTCTTTAAGCTGCTAGCCACATGTGTTGTGGTAGAAAAATGACTCTCTAGATGTTACGCAGCCGGCAAGTAGCCGAGTCGGCTGCTCAGGCGGGCAGTGTAGGCTGGCCGTTAGTCTGGAGCTTCTCAGATAATTTTCAATGGACGTTATCAGCGTTGCAGACTCAAATGCCTCACAATGTACGCAACTGAATAGACGTTCAACCAATCAGAGCATCGGAACTTGACCTACAACCAATCACAGCAATAAAAGGATGAAGCGCTGAGCAACACATGAAAGTTGAGGCAGTGGTAGAATTGCCACTGCTCACCCATAGAAGCTGATGAAGGTCATAGATAATGAAACACTTCTTTGATTGTTGTCATGGCTACAGTCATAATGAGACTTTACTGCTACTATCAGAAACATTCCTGCTTGGTCTTCAAAACCGCTTTGAAACTTGCTCACAGTCCTACAAACCAAAGGATTCTGGTAAAAACCGCACACGCAATGGCTTAGGATTGCTCCCGGAATTGCTTGATGCTGACCAGATTCAAAGGCATTATGATCCTTTGAACTGTGCTGATGGCATCTTCAGTCATTTAATTTGAACTGACTTTATTGCACATTGCTCTGACTTTTGGAATAGTATCCATGTGAAGACATTTTTATAGTGGAACAAGCTAATGCCAAGGTCAAATTTTACTCCTAACGTCATGTTAATTTGCAAAGTTGGTAAATTGAAAAAGATAAAAAGAAAACATATCAATAGCAAATTACCAGTAACTCACTTGCAATCTTTTTTCATTATGTATACAATGTGCAGAAATAAAAAATAATGATGTTTTGCATTAACTGGACATAAAACAGACCTTTTGGTACCCAAGGTGCCCTGATAAAAAAGGTTAGTGCTGAATGATGAAAAGGTACAAACAAGAGATGCCAGAGGAAAACTGCATATCAGTGGTAAAAAACAAACTGAACAGCTGGTGCACATGTGTGTCGGTTATGCAATAAGGTATCTGTCAGTTAAGGTATTGCTGATGTATGTGTGTTCAAAGCCAAGTAGTGCAAAAGAGATGCTGATTCAAGATGTTGGACTTGGGTGGAGAAAAGTGTTTAAGCCTAATGCCACTGGACCTGTGACTGAGGACATGACCTGGTTGTCAGCACATGGATTAAGTTTTCTTTAGATGGTCCAATAAATGAAGAGACAAGGACAAATTGAACCCACATTGTGTTGTTGTGCCTCGTGGCACCGGCCAGCTCATGAAGAGTGAATGCTGTTTCATCACATCAAAGCACATGGAGGAGAAAGTGAAAAAAAACAAGCGGATAGATAAAATGAATGAGTGTAGTTGAAGGAAAGAAACTCCTGTATTTCTCCACAGAGCAGCCAAACAAACTTCATGCTGAGAGGGTTTAATGCCGCTATGTTTTAAATAGAGAAAAAAAGTCAGCAATTTGCCTTTAACATCGTATCAACTGACCTCATGCTGGGTGAATGGCACAAGTAGTTTTGCACAGTTAACAGAGTTATTTATCTTGATGACATATACAGAGGTGCTTCTATCTGAAACTGATCCGTGGACAAAAATACCCACATATGACAACAATGTAGTTTTAATGACTAATGACCATCTGACCAAAGCTAGACCTGCAAGCAGGTATCAACGGGGTCCAAGCCCCCTGTGCAACTTGGGCCCTGCAGCCCAGTGGCCCACGAAGTTGATGCAATTTGGAAACACAGGTCGATGGGCATAACGCAAGTCACAGCTTGAATGCAGCAGATAGTAGTTTGAAAAAGAAAGCGTTGGTATTTGAATAAGTAGATATTGCATTCGTTTACATAATGTACGCATTACTTAATTTAGCATAACAGCCTCAGGTTGAGGCACGTTCAGCAGCAGCGCCGGTGGCGGCAGCAGGCGGGTGCTATGCTGCCTGCAACAGCGGGGTGGCACGGTGAACTTTTACAGTTCTTTTACTAACTTTTCATCAAGATGATTGAAGGATAATTCCTCGAAAAAACTTAAAAAATAGGTGTTTCAGTGTCTTTCCAATTTTGAGTTCAACCGCACAAGGAGAGGCAGATTTGTAACATGAATACTTTGTCTATAATTTACTGTGAATAAACCAATTCTCAAAAGCAAAAAGAAAGCGGTTCGTAAATTGTATTATTTACCGTGATGGGCCTTTAACAAGTAAAGAAGGCCTCCTGTTCCTCTAAGGGATCACCAGAACTAAAAATATACCAGTGTAAAACATCCACAAAATGTGAAATTTAAAGCTCAAGTCAGATTTCTATCTGGCAATATCGCGCTAAAAGCACCATAAATGCTTGGGAAAAACAAGACACTTTTAACTACCAAGTATTAAGATGTGTTATCTTTACCCTGAGGTCCCGTGTAACCTGATATAATACTGGGGACTGTGTTAACAATAATAATAATAATATCTCAGCAGGTTTTCCTACCCTCTGAGTCAACAAGCATTCCTTAGCTGGGACCGTGACAGACTTTTACAGAGATCAGGATGGCTCCCAGAGCCAAACACAGCTCCGACCTTAAATCAATGAAGGCATCCAACTGAAGCAGGAAAGCAGATAGGAAGAAGACGCTGTGATAAGGGTCTTATCCAAGGTGTATCAAAACAGCCGAAACACCTGCAGAAAGTAGGATTTTAGGATTCAAATTTCCTTGGAGTGGAAGGAGGTGGAAGGTGATAGTCTGATGTTTACCATCTCTGCTTTACAGGCAAAACATCATGACTGACAACATAAATACATCCACAGCTCTGGATATTGCAATTTTGACATTGAAATAAACATCTTTGTGATGTGTGCACATAGAAGAATACTGTATCTAAAACATCCCTGCACTAAATAAGTGGTACAAGGCAGTTGACCAGTAAGTCTCAAATTCATGTCAGCAAAAACAAGTACAAATATGTTCTGAATATTAAATAAAAACATAAGGAATAAAAGCAAAACTGACATGCGAACAAGACGCATAATACTGATAAAAGATATTACACCTATTTTAATGTCTCCACAAATACCAATAAAGACACCCACTCCGGTCTCTTTGCATTACTGGGCCTAACATTCCTCCGTGGTCCCGCCGCCTCATCATGTATAAATAATGTAAGACCTATTTATTTTCATGGACTTTTGGCTTTATTAGATAGCACAGTAGAGATACAGGAAAGACAGAGAACTGAAGTTTTCCAGCATGATTTCTCTAGGGGATTTTAAACTTCTTTACGAAATCTGGAGCGATCGTCTGTAGGGCTCAGCTCTTAGTTAGACAGTTTTAAACAACTGCCATGACACTTATGGCACTTATCACTTGTATGACTTGTGCTCTTTTTTGTCTTTGTATGAATGTCTTATTATTTTGTAACTTTGTGTTGTTTTGCTGCTGCGTGTTAATCGTGTCTCCCAGTATGTTGGTACATCCAGGAACATTTAATCAAAGGAACATGACCAGTATATGATTCTGAAGTGAGTTTCTGACCGGATCTGATCATCTTTGTCAAAGCTTAATGAAAGTGAAGAAGAGATTCCCCCTCTGTATTTGACAGCAACTGGCCCAAAACCTCTCAGAAATTTAAAGAAATGCACTGCATAGGACATATTTTAGTAATTAAAGAAAAGTATCCTACAGGGTCTAGAAATATCTGAAAGATTTTGGGTCAGTTGTTTTCTAATTGATAGTATATTTCTGTCCTGTACAAAGCGTTACCATTACTTTAAATTTTAAATCATCATCATCATCATCATCATCATCGTCATCATCATCATCATCATCATCATCATCATCATCATCATCATCATCATCATCATCGTCATTATCATCATCATCATCGTCATCATCATCATCATCATCATCACCACGAATGTGCGATCAACAGACTGCTCTCAGTATCAGCCACCTCTGTTTCAACTCAGTCTTCGTCTTTATCACTGCAAGGTCAAGCTATTCCAGCTCTATTGTTGCTCCTCGAGGCGAGATTATTGACATTTCCATAGAGAAAAACAAAAATGACAAATTAGAGGAACTCAAATAGTACTTGAAGGAGGAGGGGGGGGGGGGGGGGGCATTTCAGCCTTCAGTGTTTCCAAACACGTCATACTGGTCTAATGTCAGGGACGCTGACTGGTCTTGAGGTGTTTACTTTAAAAGTACTCATTCCAAGTTTTGAATGAATCTAATTTGATCATTTCCATTACCAAAAACAACAGGAAAGAATGAAAGAATACCGCACATTTGGGAAAGTCAGTGGAAGGAAAAACATGAGCAAAATAATTTGGGATTATAATTCAACAGGTAAATCTATTATTTGTTGGCACGTGATTATGGTATGTTTTTGTTTTGTTGTTGAGTTTCATATCAGTGTTTCGAATCCACAAATATGCTTATAGCAAGTCAGATCATCTCAAGTGCCTTCGGAGAAGCGGAAATCGAAAATATCTAACACAAATGATTTAATTTGTGTTTAAGATAAATGTATTCAGTGAGTTTGTTATAGATTTATCAATGAAGTGATTTAATTTTCTTGTTATTTTTTGTGTGTTTATATTCTTTTTGTTTCATTTTCTACAAGTTCTAATAAAGAAAGAAACTATAAATGATTTGCCATAATTGCATTAACATTACAGTGTCAGACGTAATTCAGGGGGTTGAAACCTGTTACTTTAAATACAGTGAATAGAAGTGTACACATGTCAAAGTGATCTCTTTTCAATAAGACTGCTTAAGAATTACAGTGCTCTTGGGCGTGACTTGACAGATGTCTCCCTCATAATGAAAAAATAACAAAAACTACATAACCTTTTTATTTGCAGCACTACTAAAAATAACGTCCTGCCCTGTTAAGGAGGCCTGTCAAAAAGCAACAGGGAGCCTGGCAGAAACAAATTCAACCTGCAGCCTGGGTCACACCCTCTGGATCAAAGCGGAGGACTTGACTGCTATTGTGCCGTAAATCCTGTTGATATCCACACAAACATGACCCCTGTGACTCCCTCAGCAGAGGGGCAGGGCCATAAACCCTCTCTGCAGACATTTCCATTGAGGATTGTGCTGCTGTTGGAGCCGGGCCAGAGCACCATGAAGAGTAATTCTTTTGCAGCTATTCCTTAGGAGACCCCCACAGAGAAGGTGAGACTGGACAGATGCCAAAGGGGCTAAGTTCTGTCAGCTCTTAAGTTACTCAACAGAAAATAATAAATACACAATGCAGTTGCGGAGGATGTGCCAAACTTTTTTTCACCTATTAGCATTAATAATGTCAATTAGTTACTTTAAAGAATTAAATTTAAAATGATGCCACCTGCTACCTGTTACATTATGTCCATGAATGAGAACACATCTGTCGAACAGTTATTAATCCTAATAGCCCAGTGTTCGTAAGTCTTCTGGTGTGTTCATGCATCAGAGTTATCATAATTATGAGTTTCCGACTTGTAAACATCACTAACGACAACACTGGAGTTGTGATTTTGGCTGTGAAGTAAAAATCTGAGAGTTCCAAGTGTTCAAAAAACAAACAACAATGAATGCCTCACGTCAGTCATCTCAGCCTGTTCTCATCCCAACTCATCACATATAATACGGATGCATTGTTAGGACCCACTGTCACTGTATTAAACACTGGGAACACACGATTAATGTTGTGAATTTAAAACTATGTGGTTAGGTTTAGTAATAGGTCCCGGGTGAGGGTTGAAATAAGTACGTAGTGACAACAAGTAGTTCTTCACATTACACTGGACACACAGGACATAAACCTTGGTCTCCTGGGTGAAAGTCCTGTGTTGGTTTGACCCTTCCACCGCCCCGACCGCTCACTCTGTGCATGTTATATTGCTAGGGGATGGGTTTACAGTTGAAAGCCTTGTTCGTCTCATACAGACGATGTGCAAACAAATGCAGAGGGCGCATGAAAGAGTGTAAGTATTTGACGCCCTGGGAATGAGAAGGTGCTGGTCATTCAAGCTGGAAAAAAAAAACGTTAAACCCAAATCTAATAGATGTTTTCCCAGACACAGAAAGCATCGCCCTGGATTAAACAGAATTTTAAATAGAGAATCATCCTGCAAAAGTCCAAGACTAGGCTTAATCTGTGTCTGGGAAAGCAGCATCTAGTGTTTATTATCATTGTACAGTAACTGTGACTCTCACAAAGCCATAACCATCTTAAGAAGAAGAATTACTTTATTTATCCCGCAACGGGGAAATTTAATTTTTTCACCCTTATTGTTAATCATGTTACACACACAGGCCTGAAATACACACACATGCACATACAGGACCTATACATGCAATAAAGGAGAGTTGTTAGAGCGAGTGCCAGTGACCGGCGCCCCGAGCAGTTGGGGGTTTGTTGCCTTGCTCAACAGCACATTGGCAGTGCCCAGGAGATGAACTGGCACCTCTCCAGCCACCAGTCCAGCGACCCTACGGTTCCCAGCCAACTCACCTATGGACTGAGCTACTGCCACCCCAACATCAAAGCCATTAACATGCAAACCTTGCCTTTCTACCGTCCATCCCATATGGAAAAGGTAGATAGCACAGAAAGTGCACATTTGAAATATTCTGACATTGAAAGTAATCAGGGTTTATGCAGGTTATTGTATTATCATTGTATTTCTGCTGCATCCTGTGAATGTGAATCCACAGAAAACCCTGATCACACACTGTGCAGAGATAGGCAACATATGTTTGAACTGAAAGGCCCCAAGCCAAGTAGCATTCAGAAGTTATTACAGTGTCAAAGAAGATTAATTAATCAGACCTGTAGTGTTGGGGCACGGATAATTCACTGGGTGGCTTCCAAGAGTTATAAAAATGAGCAAAGTCAGAGCATTAAAAGTCAAGCGGGCTTAATGCTTTCAAGGAAAACTGAGGAAAAACAGTTAAATTCATCTGGGTGAAGCTTTGTCCTTTCGAAAGTCATTAGATATCATCTGATGGAAAAAAGATCTTTGTTTCAAAGGCTGTAAAAAATGTGTTTCATAAAACCACGTCCACGCCAACGGCAATTAGTGAGGTCGTGATTGGTTTTATTTGTTTCTGTGTGCAAGTTCAAAGTTGTATTAAAGCCACTCCACCCAGTCATATTTACTAATGACTCTCCTCAGGAATGTAATACAGAGGAACCTTAAAGAGAAAAGAACATGCTGACAAGTTAATAGCAAAAGACGTTTACATAGTGAAATGCACGTTTCACTTCAACAACAACACTTTGTTTTATAAACCACAATGTTAATGGGGTCAGATGAAACTTACGGGGTCTATATGACATCCGATTATTTTTTATTACATATTCGTATGTGGTAATATGCAACAAACTCGTGTCTGCTGTTAAAAATCTGCTCATGATAATTACCAGGCTTTTCTTCTACTTCTCCCAAACAAACAAATTAGAATTACGGCCTTTGCAATTGTATTGAATTTAATTGAATTGAATACCTCCGTCAACCAGTCAAGTTTACATCCAAACGCTCCAGACATACATAATAAATGTGATCAATATGTTGAAAGAATTTAATAAAAGGTATTAAGTGTGTTTTTATTGGCAAAACGTGAATGTTTCACACACCACTAAACAATCAACACAGTTTCAGGATTATTGTCACCAATTCAGCGTCCGACCCGATGTCTCTGCTTCTGTTCCTGAGTTATGGCGTTGAATAATGAACATGATAATGTCACAGTGAAAATGTCATTACTTCATGATTTTGTCCTATTAGACAATTGAGTGTAATGTTGACATAACTTAGGAATTCTTGAGTTATAGACAAAAACGTGTTTCACAGACACAGTGACCTTTGACCTCCAAAATCTTATCAGTTCATCACTGAATCAAGTGGACAATTGGAGGCATAACAATGTAAGATGCCAAACAACAAGCGATGTAGTATTTTAACCTGAATATGGAATAGTTAAACAAAAGTAATACAGTGTTAAAACACGAGGATGATGAAGAGTAGATGAAATAAGATTCAGACGGTGCAGTTTGAGAAAGTTTGAACACTACGTCTGGGTAAACACAACGTTACAAATCTGGAAAGTATTCCCAACTCAATCATTTTTCCGTCTATCTCAACAACTTCGGAGTAAACAGTAGAAATGTACTGTAGAAAGTCAAGGGCAATTTACCAGGTATGCACACTTGCACAAATTGATGAGTGACGTTGCACTGCTCTTGTGGAGCGTGGTTCAACTTTGTGGCCGGACGGCACTTTGTACTTTTCAGGGTTTGCACCGCTGTGCCAACGTAGTAGTTTCATCAAGACGATCGAGGAGGCGGCTTTGCCTGACACTAATGGCTATCTGAACATGGTCTAACTCTTCATCGACTGAGTGAGAAGAGGGTCTTCTTAGTTTCTTATGGGGCCTGGTGAATAAATGAAACCATCTAAAGATGCTCTCTTCTGACCGAAGTCTGCCCCCAACCATTTCCCCTCTTTTGTACCCTATTTTTGCTCTTCTCTCAGCACCTGGGTACACAGCCGTGTTCTCATTATGGTGCAGGAACACAAGTCTGACATGAAATAACCTTTGCCGGTTCATCACGTCATCACGCAGAGTCTGACACACTGAACTTATGACCTCAAGAAAGTTGAGACCGGCCTGCAAAAATGTTGTGATGGGCTCAAAGAGAGGGAACGCCATCAAGGCAGGTGGTGTTGTTTGCGCTTCACATGAGAGGTCACATCTGACTGACCACAGTTTTTTTTTAATGCGTTTTTAAAAAGATTGTAGCAAGTGCTGATGAATTCAACAAGTATTTTAAAAAGTTTTATGACTTTTAACATGTGGATTTTGAAGACTCACATGTCCTGAAAACATGAGTCACGTTTTAGAGCTCCGTGGTCGAGTGAGTACTTGTATCAACAGAAACGTATCCTCAGGAGGGGTCGCAGCAGATGAAAGTAAAAAGACAACTTGCCTGACATGTTTTCAGTGACCCAGATATTTGAAGGAGCTAAAAACTAGATGATTGACAACCAAGTTCACATGCTCAAGAAGGAAAACCAATGTCAAGAGTCAAGGTCGTTTAAGGGTTCAAGTTTCTTTTCCTCCTCCAGAGAGGGAAATGAAAGTAATAATTAATACAATAATAAAAAATGAAAAATATGAGCACTATCATCACTACTATCATCTTAAGTCAATGAAATCACAAGGAGTTGGATGTTGGGGATTTTCATTTTTTTCCCACTTAATCAAATTCTTGTATCTATGAAATGTAAAAAAAAAAAAAAATGCACACAAGGGCACAACTGCTTTTTTTGCCCAACCAACAATCCAAATATTTTATATGTAATGATACATAATTCCAAAACTCCTCAAGAAAGTAAATCAATCTTTACATTTGAGAAGCTGTATTCAGTAAATATTAAGTATTTTGGCTCCATAACGGACCTAAAAGTTTGAAATGATGAGTATTGTTTAGTAAACTAATAGACACCTTTAAACACTGAAACATGTCAGTAAGATATCAAATCTTAACTTCTACAATTCATTTTCTAAAAAGAAAGTATCAATTAGAACTTCTTGTGGAGTTAACCGAGTTCAAGCTTAAACTTTGTTTTTATAATCCTCAGGAAAGAGTGGGCTGTGTACATGTCAACATCTCATCTCTTGTGTCCTTTTTCTCCGGGCTCATAACCCTGAAACAGCTCCATGTGTCGCCCTGAGGACCGTCCCACTTCCTCCCTGCATCTCCCTGTTGCTAGGCAACCTCATCAACACAGCTACCAATACAAGCCTGGTTAATATCAACTGTGACTCAAGAGGGGGAACCAAATTAGATAGTTTGTGGATCATTTATAACATTCCATTATAAAATTAATATTTTAGCTATTACTAAGAAAAAAATGTTAGATTTTGCCAAAATAAGCAGCTGTTTATTGGGATAAATGGTTTAAAGAGTCATGTGGATGAAGCATGTGAAGGGTCAAGCACTGCACTAGTTAAATATTTCCTGTTGGATTTTTTTTTTTTTACACAAACACTGTCCCCAAAAAACAAAGATGTTACATTTAGGTTACAGTATCAAACTTCACCAGGATGAAGTGAGAGCTAAACATCGGTGTGCTGAAAGCGCCAGGAAAAGTGAGCATGTAGACCTCAAGATAGGATTTTTTTGTAAAAATAAAACAAAGCTGTTCTCCACCTTTGATGTGTGTATATGTACATAAATAGATATTTCAGTGAGAAATGTATAAGTGTGTGTGTGTGTGTGTGTGTGTGTGTCTGTGTGTGTGCGTGTGTGTATGTGTGTATGTGTGTGTTTGTAGGTCACATCCTCACATCCAACATGAGGTGTGCTATAATATTATAGTATGGTGTTTTAAAACTGACTTATGAGACCAGCTTTTGGGCCTAAAATAAACCTAAAGTAAATACTTGTTACTTATAAAATTATGAAAAGAGGGTGGTATTTTTAGATAATGTGTAAAAACTAAAAACAACATGCTAGTTACGCGGTGGACGCAGCTCCTACCATTTAGAAAAAACCCACCTCAATGTTTAGTGGAAACAAGTCGTTTAGTTCTGGCACCAAAAGGAACTGAAGCAGAAGAAATGGACCATGGTGGGTTTACTTGGACCTGCAGAAGCCATGGAAGTCATTGAGTGTACTGATTCACCAACGTACCGTAAGGAGATACTTCCTTTCCTTTAAAGTGAAGCATTTCTACATGATGTCAAGCTGTTTCCATACACTGCAGAGACATTATCATAAACTGCTACCCCACTGCCATCATCCATGGGGAGTTTGGTGAATTCAATAAGCTTACAAGCCATTAAATAAGCCAGTGTGGATTTCACTAAATCAGGTTAATCCTTTTACCTGAAGTCTGGAAGCAGAACAGTTTTTGTTTGATTTTCAATGTCACAGATGTGAGAAAGAATAGCCTCTTCCAACATCTGTCAAAATCTTTAAAAAGTGGTTTCACAGAGCCCTGCTTCTTCTTTTGGTACCTGAATAAGTCTAGTCGTGGCAAAAACAACAAGTTTGGAAACAGGTCGAGTTTTAATGCTAAAGCCGGAGGATAGAATACTAAACACGAAACTACAAATAGGGAAGCTTTAAGTAAACACTTCATTGAATGTCTGCGTGACAGACATTTTAACATCTGTTTTGTCGGATAGATTTAGTAAACAAAGGATTTCTCCGTCTGAGACCAAACACACTGAGAGGTTCTCAGCGTCAGAAACCCGCCTCACATAAGCCTTTAGACATAAGACTCCCCAACACGTACACATAACCTCTAATGTCCCACTGATAACATGAAGTAACATGACAGCCAAGATGTTGCCTCCAGCTAGCAAACATGTTGAAATTGAATGGAGGGTGACAGAAATACAAAGTGATGGAAGAAGTATTCCTGTCTTTTATTAAAGAGGACCTATTGTGTTTTTACGTATCTGACCTATGAATGTAGTTATTATGTTTTATAGTCACGTTTAATAATGCCAAAGGGTCAAATAATAAAGTACTTGCATTTGGACGTGAGCCCTGGCTGTGCTCAGCTCTAATTGCTAGGGTCTCGGTCGCCATTAGAAATTTCTCAGAATTTACGAGATTTGTCAAAGTAGAGATTCCTTACTTTCCTATTGGTCATGCTGCTACACACAGGCTCAAACTGTAATCTGTGAGTTTGGCTACTTTTATGCTGTTTTGCTGTTTATTTTGGAAGTTAATCTGTTAAAGCTAACGTTAGCATGATGCGCAGCTAACGGGGCTAGCTTCCATATAGACGGTGTTTACTGCTGCTGATGTAGCTGATTCTGTACATCATAAGCGTCATAACATTTCCCGGTAAGCAGCATAGACAGTTGACCAATCATAGCAGAGCAGAACAGCCGACCAATCAGAGCACACTGGGAGGGGGGGGGCAGACGCTCAGACAGGGCCTGCCACACAGAGATGCTGCATGGGTGCTGCAGCAATGGACAATATGAGAAATATAATGTCTTTTTTAATGATCGAAGCATTTAAAACTATTGTAGTTGACCCGAAAAATACAAATATTACAGTGAAAACTAGCATAATAGGGCCTCTTAAAGTAAAACCAGCAACACTAAAGTCTAAAAAAAAAACTGTAATTAGTAAAAGTCCTGAATTCAAACTCTTACTTATAGTTTTCTGATTTAAATCCAGTTCTGTGTCATGGCAGTGTGGGCAGATGTACAGTGTTTGGTTTTTCCTCTGTGGCCACCCTCCCATTGGATGTTTGAGCTTGTGCAGTTTGACAGAAAAGGGATCTTTTCACATAAATCTGCTAAAAGTAGAAAGTTTCTTTGTGCTCAGTGAAAGCCCAACTTGGAGGGGTGGGCCTACGAGCATGATTTGTGACAACATTTACACACATTTTGATATGGTTCACATCCCATTTCCCACCAACAGCCAACTTTAACCAAACTATCATCTCTCTCTCTCATCTTTACCAAGTACATTTTACACCTAAAGCCAACCAAGCATATCAAACAGTTTTGAGAGGCAAATGATGTTGTCCTGGAACATCAGATGAAAAAATGCTGTCATTTTGGAAGGAAAACAACAAATGACGTATTTTATCGTTTACTCTGGAGAATTTGTCGGAGTGACTGCTGGGACACGTTTGTCTTACAACGAGCGGCTCCTGAGTGAGCAGGTGGTCAGAGGATTCATTGAGCCGTCAGTTGTTCACTCATGCACCAAATAGTTGCTGAAAGATGTGGTCTGGTGGTCGTGACCTTCGAGGAAGGTCACATACGGGTCAAAGGAAAGGTTGCTTTAAAGTTGTGTTTAAAATGTGATAGAATGAAGCGAAAACAGTTTGGTGCTAAATAAATTAAACTGTGGCACCATGAACACTATAGTAATAACGATTATGTCCTTTATACTGTTTTTAGACTTTAATCAGGCACCTGAATGTGTGTGTAACAACGATGCCTCAATAACAATGACTGCGATATCTCGTGTTGTTGCACTTGCTTGATGTTTGGCTGTGTTTAGCAAAGTTGTCAGCTCGCTAGTGTTTGATTATGAGTAATGTAATCAAAACAAATACATATGCACAGATGTGCATATTTACAACAGCGGTGTAAGGGAATTGCACTCTGAAACTGTAGGGGCGTCAAATCACAAAAAGTACCAGTAGGCCAATATCACAATATAGCTTTAAAATATAAAATATTCTACTGAAATGTGAATAAAAGTATAAAATAACACCAAAGTGGCTGAAAATAATTCAAAAAAGAACTAGAACTGTGGGTCGAGCTGCTCCCTAAACATGAGGTACACATCAGTGTGAGGACCTAGGGGCCACAAAAATGATCTCAGTCTTCCACTTCAGACTGGATTCACTCCACACTGTAGGAGCAGGGGCATTGCCAGTTTTGACTGTAAGACAACTGAGGTGTGGTGCATATCCTTCAGTAAAACCATTACACCTGATGTAAACAATCCAAGGATGTTGAGACACCAAGATAGTACCTTGCCAGGGTATGTAGTGCCCGTACCTGCAAGGTTTGTGCAAACAAGCCCTCACTTTGCATGTCACTGCCAGGTCCTGATCCACGCCTGTTCTCCGTAACTGCCGGCATATGAGACACTCATCTAATTGTGCGTTGCTTGATTTTGGCTGTGCAGGTCTGGACCGATCCCTCCCTTTGTCCATGCCCCCTGTTTCAACACTGCATGAAAGAGCTTCAGCAACATTTATGAAGATTGTGCAGGGAAAACACATAAAAGTTGTTCCTGGACAAAAAACATACAACTGTGCTGCCCCTGAAAGTGGCAGGCCTTTTATAAAAAGTCTACCAGAATCAGTTATGTGAAAACATCCTTGATGAGCTCAGATTTGCTTTCACTGATGACGCAGGACAAGGAGGGCTATTGTAGAGCCTCTTGTTGTGTTGAGTGAGCAGAGAGGCAATCCGAGTGATTTCTGCCCAGCTCCTAGACAGATTAACAGACAGGGCATATGGAACAAGGGTCCCAGGATATTTATGTACGCTAAAGAGGTATCTCAGGAATGTGGACGTGGCAGATGACCTCTCTATATCTCCAAATAAGGCCGGTTGACGGTTGTTTATTGCTGCTTTTGCCCAGGTCACCACAGTTTATGTTTGTTTACCAGAGGAATGTGTGTGGGACCATAAAGAATGACCACTGTTTGAAATTCCCCAAAAATGATGGCTATGGTAACAAAGAAATCATGTTTTAAAGTGCGGCACATGAGACGATAGTGTGTGTGTAGGTGTGTGTGTGTGTGTCTGAGAGGGTGTGAGAAGCATCGTATGCTCATGGAGCCTGAGGATACGTGATTTTCCACTAGAGGTACAGTAATTGATATCATAGTCTTGCTGTTATATGCTGTTGATGACTCATCAAACAAGTGCAGACAAAGTCAAAATTATGTCAGTTACTTTATAAATTTATAAATCTATTAGGAACATGGCTATCAATTGACACCAGTGTGATGTCTAGTTAATTTAGCATCTGTGTGGCTTCAAGATTTTAATACCTGCGTAGGTTTTACACAGACGCTCGTGTTGACCTTCCGTTGCATGGAAATTGTGATAGCGGCATTGCATGGTTCTAGACTCTTACAGCGAAGCGTGGCCTGTGTTGAGCTGCCATGCACCTGCCATGGAAAGCTGCAGTGGCCACTCCTGTTACATGCTTATCTATGAATTCACCTAAGAAATCCTTCCCCCCTAGCCCCAGAGAAATGTAATAATTGCGGTCTCTGCAGTGTATGGAAACAGTGGGACATCTTGTAGAAATGCTCACCTTTAAAGGAAAGGAAGTATCACCTTAAAGTAAGTTGGTGAATCAGTACACTCAATGACTTTCAGAGTTACTGCAGGTCCAAGTAACCCTCCATGGTCCATTTCTCCTGCTTCAGTTTCTTTTGGTGCCGGGACTAAAGCCGCTTAATGCGGAGGGGAGGGGGTTACGGAACGGTAGGAGCCATATCCACCACGTATCTACGTAGACGTTGCACTTCAGCGCTACTTGGTGCATTTTCAGCATTAGTCTTGTTGAAACAAAGAAAAGAGTTCAACTGTGGGAAAAGATAGGGTGGTCAAGATAAATCACCCCATCAACCATGTGAATCTAAACAAAGCTTCCTGTTTGCTCCTGTTTAACAACATCTCCTCCTTGGGGATGGAGGAGTAATGAGTGGAATCAATGATGGTCGTGGATTCACAACATCACCCCACTTGATTAAATGAGTATGTGTGCCTAATATTTAATGCATTCAGTCAATGTTAAAGCGAAATGACACGCAGACTGATGAAAAAATTCCACTGCTATGAGCATCTGTCTGTGAGCATCTCTTTTGTTGTGGTAAACAGCTGGTTAACAGCTGCAACATTGCTAATGGTCAACACAAGCCTCTGTATTAATTCGCCAAATTTGGGGAGAACATTTTTTCACGGGAAGCCCCATTAAAATTAAATAGAATCGGCAGTTACGCTCTCAGCAGCAATTATATCAGAGGATTCAAAACACTTAAACGTCTTTTTTCTCCAGCCCGCTGAGCTCAGGAATGCAAATTACATTGTCCATGGAAGCCCATGAAAAGAAGCTGGCACACCGTGACCTCCTAATAGGCTGAAGATGGAACTGGATCCAGTTTACATTCCTAGACACTATTAGATATTTAGAAATCACTGAGCGGCTGAGCCTGTAGCAACCAATGTCTTTTCCCGGCTAATGGTCCTGGCTCAAGCCCATTAATGTCATGGGTGAACACTCCAATGAGTAGTTTATTAGGGACTAGTGGGAGCAGGGAATGAAAGAGACGTTCAGGTGGTCATCTGTGGGACTGCATCACCGCAAAATAGATTTTGAGCTCAAGAATGTATCAGATCTAATTGCATCTGTCCCACATTGACCGAAAGTGCAAACGGTCACTTCATTGTTCAGAATTATGAACCAAAACATACCAAAACGTGACAGAAGTAAATGCCTAGCATCAAGTAGCTCTTTATAATAAGAGCAAGTGAATGTATATGGGCATAATTTAGCCATTGAAGCTCTGTGTGTGTGTGCTTTGTGAAGGTTAATTGCCGTAAAGAAGCAGAGGGTTGGAGCTGTGTGTGCGTTCGTGCGTGTGCGTTCGTGCGTGTGCGCGTGCGCATGTGTGTGTGTGTGTGTGTGTGTGTGTGTGTGTGTGTGTGTGTGTGTGTGTGTGTGTGTGTGTGTGTGTGTGTGTCTGGTTGTTGTGCATGTAGCAATAATCTCCCATGGGAGTGTGTGACCTCAGGCACAGTCTCACCCAGCTGAACAACAAACACACACACACTTCAGCACCATGTGAACAGCTCCATGTGTAGGATCACTTTACTGTAGGGCTGCAGATATAGCTCCTTAAAACTATCCAAAAGTAAATGCGTAACTAGGACTTTTCCAAATTTAAATTTCTTGAAACAACTATATTTAGTTGAGTTGCGCACCTGTATATTACTGCAAATGTTTCCAACAATGTCCAAACCAGAGAAAGAGGTCATTTTATACAAAGTAATGGACCATTACCATGACATTTGGTTGTGTTGTGACCGTCAGAGATTGACTTTTTATTCAGTTTTAAGCCATATCTTGGTAATTTTTAACTATATACAGTATTTTAACCAGATGAAGATGTAGTCATCAGACGTCTGGATCTTAACTTATGAAAGGAACAAGCCGAGCGAGCATTCACATCAGCTAAACTCACAGCATTGTAAAATCTCAGCTTTTTAATGTGAAACTACTATATTTAGTGTTTTTAGCCATTTTAAACACTGGGTTGGTTTATTTTAAAGAGGAGGAGACCTCTGTGGATAACCTCACGGAAAAAACCTCCTGTACGATGAACACTGAAGGAATCCTAACCGGATAAAGCTGACTGCGATGACAGCAACGGTAGTGGAAAAACTCCCATCCTCCCGTACTACATCATAACGTTACTGAACTTGTTTTTTTGCTACCGTTTTGTGCCGAGACCCCTAGCGGCAGAAAATGACATATTGTACGTCAAAATGACATTTTCAAATTGCTTCTTTCAGGCGAACGGTGTAAAATCCAACAATCAATCAATCAATATTTAAGAGACTCCTGGAAACATGCTTGTTAAAGAAGTTACTCTGAAAGTGAATACATTTTTAAAATTTTTACTCCACCCAGCTCTGTCTTGACACAGGATCTCTTCAGTTTGATGATGGAGCAGGGAGGAGTAAATACTGAGCTCATGTCATACTGTAAATATGAGCTGCTGACTGGGGAAAATTCCTCTTGTCATCTTCTCAGACATAATTGCGAGTAAGGCGTGGGAAAAATTTTAGCAGGCTGTGATCTCATCTGGCTGCACACACTGCAGAACAACACAAGCAGCAAACGTAATTATTAAGACCTCTAATTTACTGAAATGTGATGTTAATGCTCCAATTTCTGACGTGGTAAAAATATGGACGAGAACACCCAGGTTAGGCCACAAGAAGACGGGAAATCTGACTTTGACAGCTGACGAGGGCATCTTTCGTCAACTCTGACAGTAAAACTCACACATTTCACCATCTTTCATACCCAACGCCTGAATCAGCAGCTTTCTCACACCAATCACCCAATCACAGCTGAGTATTGCATGCAGTGATTGGACAGTGAAATGACATGTATGTGCAATAAATGTCTCCTCTTCTTCCTCATTACTCCTCCTGTCCTTGGTTCTCCGTTTTGGTCCTCTTCTTGTTTTACTTCTACTTTGCTCATTACTCCTTCTTTTCCTCATTTCTCGTTTCTCCTCCTTGTTTATCGTTTCCTGAACTTGTTTTTTCCTGTCCTCTCCTCATTGCTTCTTTTATTTCCTTGCTTCTTATCTCCTCTTTCCTCCTTGTTTGTCATTTCCTTGTTTATGCTCTTGTTTGTGTTTCCCCTTCTCTCCAAATGTTTCCAAAGTTTGTCATTTCCTCCGTTTCTCCTCTCATCTCCTTGTTTCTTTGCTTCTCGTTCGCCTTTCTTTGTTTCTGCTTTCCTCTTCTTTTCTTGTTTTTTTCCCTCCTGTTCTCTCCTCGTTACTCATCTCCTTTCCTTGTTTCTAATTCCCTCATCTTGTTCCTCCTCTCAGCTCCCTTTTGTATTTTATCTCATTTACTTCACGTCTCTCCACTCTTACATTCCACTTCTCCTCTCCTCCTTTTAGCCGTGTAGCAAAAACAGGAAAGAAAGGGGAAAATTACTAGATGAGTGGTGTTCATGCTCACATGAGAGCAGATGTGTGTATTCAAACAAATGTCCCCTTGATCCTTTTATTTATATTTTCTCCTGCCAAAAACAGCTGCACAAATTTTTTCATTTTATTTTTTGCATGCGCTTTCTTCTTCCCAGGCTGAGCTTACAAAATAACAACCAAGCAGCACTAACATGAGTCTTAAATTATCTCCTAAATTGTGCACCACTTAAACACAACTAGGCCCATTTGCTCTCTCAGGTTAACGCCTTCCCAAAGTGACAAATCTTTAATCCTTTCATATATTTATGTTACACTATAGACAACTGTCCTGGCACCTGAGGCATTGACAGTGTATCCACAGGCTGAGACAAGCCACTGTCAGTCTCCATCAAGGGTCCTGATCTGAGACAGAGACTCAAAGGCACCAGAGGAGTCAGCTCAGCTCTGACCTCAGGACCCCTCAGGGTAGAGCTCCCATCACCAGACTTTTAAACCAGGGACCCCCATACACCAGCACGCATTACTGTTAAACTCATAGATCTGAAACCTGCCGCATCACATATAAATGCATGTGCCTTACGCATCAAGCAGATGTATTACACTGCTACGTAGAGCCAGAAGAAACTTTAGTTTCTCCGTCTCAGTGAACGGCAAAAGGTAGGATTACTCATCCGTCAAAGGTGCTTCTGTCTACCATCCCCAGGTAGTCATAACATGTCTGTTTTTGCACAGCACAGGACACTTGCTGTTACATTTGCCTCCAATTCTTTCTTTGGTATGTCTTAATATTTCTCTTTTTAGAAATAGGAAATATTATGATCCAAGCAGATGAGGAATGAAGAGATGAGACAAAGACACGGATGATAAGCCTCCAAAGACTCATGTTTTTCCAATGTTTCAGAGTAAGCACTAAAAAAAGGAAATCAATTGAAATTAAAGCTATGACTCAGTGAATGAATGTATGACTCCATCTGGTAAATAAGAAGGAAACCCTCCCTATAAACTATAAAACTATAAAAAAAATTTAGTCAGTATAAACAGCTTCAGGAGTGTTTGGTTTAGATGATCCTACCACATAAATTTAAAATAGCATCACAAACTGAGTCGAATCTAACATCTAAGGGCGAAGGAACAGTTTCCCTCACTTGTACAACAAGTCTAGTTTTCTTTCAGCCCAACAGCCAGGTTTAAGGCCTTTTACGCACTGGGGGCATTTTTTAAGTAATTTGCAAATGATTGAATGTTTGTTTTTGTCAAAATAATAAAAAATAAAAATCACACAGATGCCATTCTGTCTTCATTTTGAGCTCATACAAACCTGTCATGTGTCATGACTGTATCTTGTATGGTTGTGACGCTATTGCGGTGATAACATCTGGCCACAGACAGACAGACAGACAGACCAAAACATCCTCTGTGTTAGTTCAAGCCACAGTAGGTGTTAACAGGACCACGTTTTGCCTTGATAACACACACACACACACACACACACACACACACACACACACACACACACACACACACACATACACACACACACACTCACAACAATACCAGTGGCGCTGTCGCAGCTGATAAAAACTCTGAAAAGTGGCTGGAAGCGCATCTACTCTTTCTCTCTAAATGAGAATAACTTTTTGCCTTATTATACACTCACATTTTCTATATACAGTATTTTTGTGAGATTTATTCATCCATTTTTTGTATGCAGGGTCATATGCTTGTCATATTTTTTGTTTTTGTTTTCCTGGTCAGGATACATTTTGCAAAAAACAGAAAAGAGAAAAAAAGAGACTTTGGCAGATATTAAGTGCCTTGCTCGGTGACACATAATCATCTTGCTCTAGAGGATGCCCCATTTCCACAGTTCTCAAGACTTAAAAGACACATTATCAATACATCAATACACTATCTGATGTTTGAATTTTATATATTATAATTTTTTAAAGTACAAAAACTCAGTGAAAGAGTGTGAGTGTTCAGGTGTGCTGCAGCACTAACTGCCTCAGGCACCTTTCCAGTGAAATCACATCAGCTCCTAGCTGCTGGAGCTGGAACTGCAACAAGCTGAGGAGAAGACTGAAACTCAATAGTGTTCAGATCTGATACTGTGACCTATTTGAGTTTAGTTTAAGCTATACACATATAGCAGATATTATGTTTCTTATATGATCATTTTATACAGAAATTGCATCAAATGAAAAAAACAAACAAAAGTAACCTCAAATAAGTAGCAGATGTGCATTATGGGCCACAGGCATATTGTGCATAAGAATAATACAAGTTGCAGCTACTGAAAGGAAAATAATAATAAGTCACTGAGATGACCTTATTGTATAGCACGGGACGATGTTTTCATGTCTTTTTGTCAGTTTTAGACTTTGCATACCTGAGAGGCACTTGTGGAACATTATAGGAATATTACAGTATTTAGCAGTGTGCGTATGGGAATCTCTGAGATGGAAATACTGCTGAAGACTGATGGATGGACTCTGTGAGAGGAAACACTGGTCCATTAAAAGTCTGAGTGCAACACACTGAAGTTGGTCCCTCATCCTGCAGTGGAAAGCGTTTTTTCATCTTTCTCTCTCTCTCTCTCTCTCTCTCTCTCTCTCTCTCTCTCTCTCTCTCTCTCTCTCTCTCTGTCTGTCTCTCTCTCTCTCTCTCTCTCTCTCTCTCTCTCTCTCTCTCTCTCTCTCTCTCTCTCTCTCTCTGAACTAAGAGGATAAGCTCGTCCCTTTTTCTCCCCTCACAGTGATTGGACGAGGGCACTTCTTAGGAATGGCATCAAACTATTTAAATAGCACTTTGTCCCCCTCGGCTTATAAGGGAGTTTTTAGCGGCTGATCCCAGCAAGGACACATTTTCATTCAAGTAAAAAAAAGGTTATTTTCTCTGTGGAACCTTTTTAAAACATTTTTTTTTAATTATTCACTATAAATACATTCTTGAGGATTATTACTGGATTTCTAATTTTTTTTTTCGGGATTTCAGTACTTTTGCTCTGCTGTTCTCATTAAGCAGGTGAGTGGTAAAGATTTCTGCAGCTGCACCGATGTTCATTGATTTGTGACTGACTTTAATATCGTTTTTATGTGTTCAACCTGTTGCACACACACTGACTTGTCTGACATCCATGTTGTAAATATTCAGAGTGGTGTTATTTATCGTCATTTGTCACAGGCAGCAGGTTGGTGCTTCACCATGAAGTTGACAGGGATATTTTTGCTACTGATGTGTTGGACCTGCGAGAGTGCGCGAGTCGCGGGTGAGTTTTGGCTCAACTAAGTGATCAAACTTGAACTCATCTGAATTTTAGTTATCTTTCCAGATAGGACACTATTTCATATTTATTGTGAGTTTTTTTTTAAGTTTGCAGTGTACTGAAAGTGAAAACACACATCCAGTGCACTGCCAGACAAAGACTGACTGCTTATTATTATTCACCCGCAGAGAGTCGAGATGACAATAGTGTGTATGACTTGTTTGAGCTCGTCAAAGTCCCGAAGAAGAACCACGGGGTCACCCTGGTGAAAGGAGACGACCCCTACAGCCCCGCCTACAAGATCCTCAACCCGGACCTGATCCCCCCGGTCCCCGAGAGCGCCTTTAGGGACCTGATCGATTCCATCCACGCCGAGAGGGGATTCCTCCTCCTGCTCAACTTCAAGCAGTTCAAACGGACCAGGGGGAGCCTCCTGACCGTGGAGAAGCAGGATGGATCCGGTCCCGTGTTTGAGATCGTCTCTAACGGCAAGGCGAACACCTTGGACATAGTTTTCTCCACCGAAAACAAGCAGCAGGTGGTTTCCATTGAAGATGCGGACCTGGCTACGGGCCACTGGAAGAATATCACGTTGTTCGTGCAGGAGGACCGGGCGCAGCTGTATGCGGGATGCGAGGAGGTGAACACCGCCGAGTTGGATGCGCCCATCCAGAACATCCTGACGCTGGAAACTCCAGCCAACGCGCAGCTCAGGATTGGCAAGGGAGCCGTGAAAGACAGGTTCATGGTGAGCGCACGGGCCAGTATAGACGGGAGATTGAGTTTAAAGTTTGGAGATTAGTTTTATTTCATAGAGACAATCCAGTCACGTCTCATTTTAATGTTGTCAGTACAGAGTTTTGTTTAAAACACAAATGCGTAATTGTGTCCGTGAAGCGTAAAAACGCACCAACAAGTCTGATATGAATGCTTTTAGACTGAGGCAATGGGAAACGGTTTTATTCACTGATGTGCCGATCTATAGCCTAAACTTTATCAATACTTGCAGGGGGTCCTACAAAACGTGCGGTTTGTGTTTGGAGCATCACTGGATGCCGTCCTTCGGAACAAAGGCTGCCAAAGCTGTAAGTAATCAGACATCCTGCGTGTTTACTCATCTGCATGTAATACCGAGTCCTTATCACTTCAGTTGTGTGCAATTTCTACATAAAAACCCTCCATGGGAAGCTGTTTATCACTTGTCACTCAGGAATGTCAGTTTACAAATAGCTCAGGGTACTGTGGTGTCATCCTCTGTGGCCTGTGCAGTATTAACTTATAACTTTTCATAATGATGTATTGCAGTGTGGGATGTTCATTAATAAGTCAACACTGGATGTGCAAATTTTTGGTTTGATTTACTGTTCTTCTTTCAGCCATGACGACTGACTCGATGGTCCTGGAGAACCTCAACGGCTCCTCAGCCATCAGAACTGAGTACACCGGACACAAGACTAAAGGTAAACACTGCTGGCATGATGTGGACCCCCCCCCCCCCCCCCCCCCCTTCATATTGGTTCATGTCTGTGTGTTAGACTCCAGTCTAGAGTCTGATCAGACTAGACTAGGAATGATAATTGTTATTTCTTTTTACCTTCACTGTAACTTCCTGACCTTCCTTTTTTTTTGCCCTGGTGAAGACCTGCAGATGGTCTGTGGCTTCTCATGTGAGGACCTGGTCAGCATGTTTAAGGAGCTGAAGAGTCTTGGTGTGGTGGTCAAGGAGCTGTCCAATGAACTCCGCCAGCTGGTAAGGAGGAAACCCACCAGGCCGTCTGGTGGCAGAGTGCAAGAGACAGTCTGCCTGTCTGCCTTTTGTGTGTGTGTGTTAGATGTGGCCAGTCTCTGTGTTGCAATTACCACCTGTGCATTGATGTCGGGCAAAATAACAGAAACATATCAATGGATATGGTGTAACTCTAACATATCGATCAGGTTTTGCTCCTTAAAATCATATTCATTTTAATCAAATGGGGTTAAAAATAATTTCAGTGCTCTAAAAAAGGGGAGGATGTGGAATCTTTTAAATTAGATTATGGCCTGCACAAGTGCTGGAAACTGCAAATATTGCTGCAAAATGAAACTTTAAATGGAATCTTACATTGTCAGCAAAACCAGTTAATTTAAACATATTTATGGCATAAGTTCATAACTGTTTACAAATATATTATCTCTGTGCATCGTAAAATCTTGTTTAGATTAACAATGACCTTGTCTACCTCATGCAGGCCCCCCTCTTTTAGCCCTTTTATAAGCACATAAACAACTTGAAACTTTTGCCCAGGTACAAATAATTGGGATCTAAATAATCAACAACGTTTTGTTGTTTTCTACTTCACCTCCCTTCCAGACGGATGAGAACAAGCTTATTAAGAACCGCATTGGCATTCACAGTGGCGTCTGCATCCACAACGGCATCGTGCACAAGAACAAAGATGAGTGGACCGTCGATTTCTGCACCGAGTGCACTTGTCAGGTGAGAGCTCCAGATTGTATTGTCTTTAACGTACTTAAACACACGTGTGAGGGGATGCACTCTGTGCTCGGACTTGTTTGCACTCGCACAGACACACACCCATGTCTAAAGACACTTCACACCGAGGCACTCACACACTTAGCACCACTCGACTGGTCTGCTCAGTAATTAGTAGTGTGAAGGTCTGGCAGAAGGCCAACCGCCTTTACGGTTGTAATGAGAGGTCTGTTGACAGAAGTTCAACTCCACTGTGGCCTAGAGGGACTTGACCAGACTTTAAGTGATGCATTGTAATTAAGAACAAGACCTTGGCTCTGACAAGTGGAAAGAAGGGAAAACACTTGGCAGGGAAGATTCCGGCATTTCACAAATAAGCTTTATGTCCTGATTTCCTCTTCTACTGATACGCTTGTTGTCCCCATTTCCCCTTGTTTCCCCTTTCAGTGATCAAATCCAGGAGGGAGAACATTAGCATGCATAGTTGTTATCCCTGAGTCATTCACACCGCACCCACACAGGTGGTGCTGGCAGGCTGACTTTACTTATTTGGGGCTCGACGCCCAGTCCAGTGCTCCACAGTCAAACCAACTTCCATTATTAGGACTTTGGCCTCATTCCCATCCTCCCCTGACCACGTGGACAGGTGGTTGTCTGCAGGGGTCTCCGTTCTCAGCCAGAACCCCTGCTTTTTTCAGGCATGGTAAATCTGTGCAAGCTCGGATGTTGAGCAGAGAGCCTAATGAGTTGGTTGCACGGACATGGGTTTAAAAAAAAAAATCACCCTGTAACACATGCTAATTTAAACAGTTTTTCACAGTAGTCAACTCCACATTACTGACAAAGTTCGGTAGTTTCTCAATTCCAGCTGGAAATGGGGATTTAACACAACACCTGGACTTAATTTGTAAGAAAATTCCAGCGACATTTGGTTGATATCCATGTATTTGAGCATGTGTTTAACCATACATTTGATCTCTATGCTTTGGCAGAACTCTGCTACCGTGTGCCGCAAGATCTCCTGCCCCCTGATCCCCTGTGCTAATGCTACTGTTCCTGATGGACAGTGCTGCCCACGCTGTGGAACACGTAAGGATTTGTGTTTTCTAAAGCCCAACTCATTGTTAGAATTTGCACAGCTATAGGAAAGCACACTGCAATTACATTACTTTATGTAAACATGCACTGTAAGCTACTGCATAAATGGCCCCTGAAAGCTAGAATGTATATGTTTCAACTAACAAATGGAGCAAACACAGAAAGAGGTTCTATGTTTTTTGCCATACAAAACAAAAAAGCCACAAATATTTTCCTGAATGTAAAGGTTTCTATTCAAGAGAAAATATGTTAACTTTAGCGATGATTTAACTGCAATAACATCCGAGTAAATGAAAGGGTGCTTATGTGTTTGGAACATTGGCGCTTTGTGCTCCAAAACATCTTTGAAATGGGTGTAATTTGCCAAAATGGTTAAAGCAGGATGGAAAATCGGTTGGCTGCTTAGTGAAGCCATCTTCTACATGAGGAGAAGTGACATGTTCCTCATACCTATGCAGGCTTGGCTGCAATGCTTGCCTAAAACCTAAATAAACAGGGGGAGCCACATTCATTCAGACCTCAGCCACTTGTTGAAGTCATTACACACCCAGGGAAATGTTTGCAAAATCAGTTTCCTCTTTGGGAAAAGCCAATGGGGCATCCCTGTGTATCCTGAGGACAGTGGCCCTTTCTGTTTCTCCAGCTTCTGTCAGTGTGTTAGTCTCTGCCCTCCCTCTCAACAGACGGCCTTCTATCTGTTCAAGTCCCAGCTAAATCCACACTATTAACCCTCCGCTTTAAGAGCTTTCCCTCCTCATCTAGGCTTGGGGTGTTTGTGAGGGGGTGCTGTCTCGCTGGAATAGCTCTTTCATTGTCTCCCTCTTCCCCTCTCTCTCTCATACTCTCTCCCTCTCCCTCCTGCTCAGCGAGTGACTATGCAGAGGACGGCTGGTCGCCGTGGTCTGAATGGACTCATTGTTCCGTGTCATGTGGGCGGGGCATCCAGCAGCGCGGGCGCTCTTGCGACCGTATCAATAACAACTGCGAGGGCACCTCTGTGCAGACCCGCGACTGCTATCTCCAGGAGTGTGACAAGCGATGTGAGTTAACACAACCTATTCTCACCCATCAGCCAGACAGAAATGAAGAAAGTAGATCCTGTTAGTAGATCCAGCCTAATTTACATATGGTTATTTTTTTTTTTTTTATCATCTGTGGTTCATTATATATGAGTGCCACAGTTGTCCATCTCTTTGCGTCCTGATAACTGACCTCTGACCTTCTGACCTTTCTTTGTTGCCTTCAGTCAAGCAGGACGGCAGCTGGAGCCATTGGTCACCCTGGTCATCCTGCTCCGTCACCTGTGGTGCTGGTGTCATCACCCGTATCCGCCTCTGCAACTCCCCCACCCCTCAGCTTGGAGGCAAAGACTGTGAGGGAGAAGGCCGGCAAACTGAGAAGTGTCAGAAATCTCCATGCCCCAGTAAGTCTCACCTTCTGGTATTCCTGCCTGCATGTCTGTGTTGTACACTGCAAGAACAGAAAATAATCATGTTTTCTTGCCTCCCTTAGTCAATGGCAACTGGGGACCCTGGTCACCATGGGATACTTGCACTCTCACCTGCGGAGGTGGTGTCCAGAATCGCAAACGCCTGTGCAATGACCCCGCACCAAAATACGGTGGCAAAGAGTGTGTTGGTAATGCCAAAGACAGCCAGACGTGCAACAAGAAAACCTGTCCAATTGGTAAGGCATTTTAATAACGTACAGAGCTTCTTAAATTGAATTCCATGTATCTGTGTTATTTTAAACATGCTGTTTTTATATCAATATTACTGATGATTTTGGCATCTTTTTATATTGTAAGTTTTAATTTAGTTATGTTTTTATATAAGGAGATCTCCATTCACAATAAGATTATTACTGAAAAGGAATTGCTTTATAGAAAAAAAAAAGGTTACATCTGCATAAAACCTTTGATGTTGCAGATGATGTCTTGATAATGAGACAACATTGCTATTTTCAGATGGGTGTCTGTCTAACCCCTGCTTTGCTGGGGCCAAGTGCACCAGTTTCCCTGATGGTTCCTGGAAGTGTGGAAAGTGCCCAGCTGGCTACACTGGCAATGGTATCAAGTGTAAAGATGTTGATGAGGTAAAAAAAAAAAAATCCTTAGAACTTGTAATATTACTTTGACGGGTACAAACATGATCTGATGCCTGTTGCAACATCGATCTGGTCTTAATTATTTCAATGTTTGTTCTTTTTCTCCTAAAAACAGTGCAAGGAGGTCCCAGATGCTTGCTTTGAGTTTAATGGTGTGCACCGCTGTGAAAACACAGATCCTGGCTACAACTGTCTGCCCTGCCCTCCTCGCTACTCAGGACCCCAACCATTTGGCAGAGGTGTTGAGCAGGCTACTGCTAAAAAACAGGCAAGTGCAGTCTTGTCTTTGTGTCAAGCAGTTGATCAGGGAACAGATAGAAAATAGATATGATATATGCTAAATATCAACAACAGGAATAACAGTTACAAGTACATTTGCGTCTCCAGGGCAGGAAGATGCTCATCTATGGTGATGAAAGTCGCCCTTTTCCAAGAACAGAATGCCATGAATTTGGACTATGCACAGCCAGGCTTATCACAGATCATTCAAAGTATGCATCCCCTTTCACTTTCCAGGTGTGCACGCCTCGTAATCCCTGTCTCGATGGAAGCCATGACTGCAACAAAAACGCCCGCTGCAACTACCTCGGACACTTTGCCGATCCCATGTACCGCTGCGAGTGTAAGCCAGGCTATGCAGGCAACGGCCATATCTGTGGAGAGGACACAGATCTGGATGGATGGCCTAATGCTGACTTGGTTTGTGTGGAGAACGCAACCTACCACTGCAAAAAGGTACATGTATAGTGGTTCCGTGCAGCCAAGTAAGACGAAAAAATGACTGTTTTTGCAGAGTTAAAGTCATATTTCTTGTATGTCTGTTGTCATCTCTGACTGTGTTGTGTGTTTTGTTATTCAGGACAACTGTCCCAACCTCCCCAATTCTGGGCAGGAAGATTACGATAAGGACGGCATTGGAGATGCTTGTGACAATGACGATGACAATGATGGCATTCCTGACGATAGGGTAAGTAAAACTCTCCAGATGTAGCCATAGCAGTGGACAAGGTAGTGTGTGTGTGTGTGTGTGTGTGTGTGTGTGTGTGTGTGTGTGTGTGTGTGTGTGTGTGTGTGTGTGTGTGTGTGTGTGTGTGTGTGTGTGTGTGTGTGTGTGTGTGTGTGTGTGTGTGTGTGTGTGTGTGTGTGTGTGTGAGTGAGTGTTCTGCAATTTTTGCCTTCTAATAAAAAGACAGGTGGAGAGAGGAAAGCAAATGTTTCTCCTAGGCCTGAGCCAAAACCTCAAATTCCAACACTGAGGTGCACTGTGTGTCTACTAATCCCAACATTGGACTTGGGACAGGGCCAAAAAATAAAGCACCTTTTCATCCTGCATCACTCCCTCCCTGTAAAAAGATCCACTCAGGCTCAGATGACAAATGACAAGCTCTGCACCTGTAAACCTATCGTCAACTCTCTCTCTTCCCCTTTGTCTCTCTTTTTGAAACAGGACAACTGTCCATTCGTGTACAACCCCAGGCAGTATGACTATGACCGCGATGACGTGGGTGACCGTTGTGACAACTGCCCTTACAACAGTAACCCAGACCAAACGGACACAGACAACAACGGAGAGGGAGATGCCTGTGCTGTAGACATTGATGGAGATGGTAAGGACTGGAAAGTTTAATGCAAATGATGCACTGGAAATCTTTTCATCTGTTCTGAAGTGAGGGCATGCTTTGAGTAATATTTTGTATTTAATTCCACAGGCATAATGAATGAGAAAGACAACTGCCCCTATGTGTACAATGTTGACCAGAAAGACACAGATCTGGACGGAGTTGGAGACATGTGCGATAACTGCCCTCTGGAACATAATCCTGATCAGGTGTGTGGACACACACCACCCTTCCTCATTTCTTTCCACCTCACCCACCAACAATAATCCACATTCATCTCCCTGCCTTTCTCTATAGCTCAGCATATATCTGTCTTTCAATTGAGACAGAGCCTCAGTGATTAGCCTTGTGTAGCTGTCTAAGCTTTATCACGCCATGTAAAGGTGGAGTAAATCCTGTATGCAGCTCAAGGGCACATCAGTTCAATAAGGCGTGGTGGGGGGCTAGGGGTCTTTTCAATGGTCCATTGATGTTAGCTGGCTAATGTGAGGGAAGAGGCCCTAGGCTGGATATTACTGAGGAATGAGCTGGCCCTGGGCTGTGTGCGTGCCCTGTCTGCACACCACAGGCCTGCTCAGTCCACCTGTGCTATGCTACACTGAGAAATAGGAATGTGTTGAACAACGGGATTCAGGAAAAGGACGGGGGAAAGAGGGGCGAGTCTAAATCGACACTGATGTGGTCTTTAAACAGTGAATTGAGAGTGATTTTCCCTGCACTTTAATGCTGAAAGAGTCAAGTCTAGACATGGACACAGCAATGTATGCTGTTCCAAAGACTACAAAAACGGCACAAAACGCCTCTTCAAAAGTTTTGGTCTTATTGAGATCTTTGACACCAGAATAATTGTTCTGTACAATTACCCAAATCCTCAATTCCTACCCCTGCTCCTACCCTTCGTCTTCTTCCATTAATTTGGCTTGCCCCTATTCTTTCTTAGTTCTGCCAGGTAGGGCTAGCATGACTTCGCCCTTTACTACAGATGCTGGAGTTGCTCAGCAAGCAAATTGGAGTAGGAGGAGCAACAGAGTCTTGTGGAGTGATGTTTGATTTTCAGTAGCTAAAACCTTGGACAAATTGAGCTTGGCAGCTTTAAGGAGTCAGAGTGTTTTCAGCCTAAGGAAAGTCCCCAATGAAAGCAGGTGAGGAGAGATGACAGAACAATGGTAGCAGGAAACACTGCAGTGAAAGGGAATAAGCACAGTGGAATGTATATAACCTCTGTCAGCATGCTAGTACTTCCTTGTCCCCTTAAGCCATACATTAAGTAATCACTCTGATGCCAAAACATTGTACCATTGCAGGTGGATTCAGATGATGACCGGGTAGGAGACAAGTGTGACAGCAACCAGGACATCGATGAGGACGGACACCAGAACAACCTGGACAACTGCCCATACATCCCCAATGCCAACCAGGCTGACCATGACAAGGATGGCAAGGGAGACGCCTGTGACCATGATGACGACAACGATGGTATTCCTGATGACAAAGACAATTGCAGACTGGCCTTCAACCCTGACCAACTTGACTCTGATGGTGAGCAAAATGGGCCATGTTTCAGCCTTAAAGGACAGAGAAGCAATATGATGAAACACAGCTCACAGTGTCTCTAGAGATCTTCAAAAAACCTTGGGTACAATTAGTAATGATTGTGTAATGTATATTTGTCAGGTGATGGTCGGGGAGATGTTTGCAAAGATGACTTTGACCAAGACAACGTGCCTGACATCTACGACGTGTGTCCCGAGAACTTTGACATTAGCGAGACAGACTTCCGCAAGTTCCAGATGGTTCCTCTAGACCCCAAAGGCACTTCCCAGATTGATCCTAACTGGGTCGTCCGCCATCAGGGCAAAGAGCTGGTTCAGACTGTCAACTGCGACCCTGGCATTGCTGTTGGTAAGTAAAAAATATGTTGAGTGCGTTTACAAAATGCACTCAACATATTTTCACTCTATCTCGCCCAAATAGCATACATTCAAAACATGTGCATTGAAATTCTCTAAACTTGCATTTTTCATTCAGGGTACCACGAGTTCAATTCAGTGGACTTCAGTGGGACTTTCTTCATCAACACAGAAAGGGATGATGACTACGCCGGTTTTGTGTTCGGCTACCAGTCCAGTTCCAGGTTCTATGTGGTGATGTGGAAGCAGATTACTCAGACATACTGGTCGAATAAACCCACCAAGGCCCAGGGCTACTCTGGCCTGTCCATTAAAGTGGTTAACTCCACCACTGGCCCAGGAGAGCACCTCAGGAATGCCCTCTGGCACACAGGAAATACCCCAGGACAGGTGAGACATTCGGTGGACTTTTGGAAGTTTTATCCCACTTCCAAAAGTATGGATGATTTTCATATAGGAATGTGTAAAAAGATTAACCAATCATTGTTTATTTCCCCATTCTTTAGGTCCGCACTCTCTGGCATGACCCTAAGAACGTTGGATGGAAAGACTTTACCGCCTACAGATGGCATCTGATCCACAGACCGAGAACAGGACTTTTGAGGTGGGCAGAGAATTCACATTCAACTCTTCACATGGGTTTGACATCCAAACCCCAGCTCTGGACCTCACCAACTTTAATTTTTTCCTTTATTCCTCACAGAGTTGTGATGTACGAGGGCAAGAAGATCATGGCAGATTCTGGTAGCATCTATGACAAGACATATGCAGGCGGCAGGCTAGGTCTTTTTGTCTTCTCACAAGAGATGGTATACTTTTCAGACCTCAAGTATGAATGCAGAGGTAAGGATTTACACAAAATCAACTTCCTAGAAAGTATTTGATGTTCTGTTCTTAAATCCAAGGCCATATCTAACTCTTTTATAATGTCTCTTTCTTTCAATAGATGCCTAAATGCACAGCGCAGGAAGCTCTGAGGAATGCACCTTTTTGTATAAAGTATGAACTTACGTATTCTGATGAAAAGTCCAGGGACCGTTTTATCTCCGCAACTATTTCTTCTGCGGCATGCACACTTGGACGAGGCAAAGGGCATGTGGTCAGCCTCAGGGTAACTTGAAGCTGGTTTGGGCAGAGCACCAACCGGTTGACTGCCAGTTGAGGATCAGAGAGCCCCATCTCCTCCACCCTTAGCATCCACGAGAGCAGGGAGAGCTGGGGAAAAAAATAAAAGAAGCCCTGTAGCTTTGCCAGTAGGACACAAACACCTTTCTATCCCAACTCTGCCTGCTTTCTCGCTCTCTGAAAGAACTCATTCATCTGTGCGGGAACGGCTCCCCATAGACAACTATGCACTTGCCTTTACATCTCTCTCTCTCTCTCTCTCTCTCTCTCTCTCTCTCTCTCTCTCTCTCTCTCTCTCTCTCTCTCTCTCTCTCTCTCTCTCTCTCTCTCTCTCTCTCTCTCTCTCTCTCTCCTCTCTCTCTCTCTCTCTCTCACCTCTTCAGCCTGTGTGCCTTTCTACCTTACCTTCTGGATGGACATCCCAAAGAAATAACTGATGAAATATTCCCTATGCTTTACCAGATCTGCCAGGATGTATATTCTGTATGATACAACGTTTAAGGACTCAGGATGAAGACAGGAAAAAAATTATTTAGGGATCTTGGTTTTTGAGGACTTAAGAAAACAGTTGGGAGTAGCGGGAGTTAGTATAATGGGAAAATTATGTTGTTGATGTTTGTGGTCATGCATGTACTGTATGTGAAAGACTGGAACAAGAAAGTGCTTTAACCCATCAATCTACGAATCTCTGTAGAGAAGAGAAATAAAACAATTACATTAAGGTCAGCTATCTTTTGAACTTACAAGTATCATCGGCTTTGTTGATGCTGTCTGATTAACTACATTCTCAGGGTGAGGTGGAAGTGCAGCCTTTCCATAGAAAAGCAGTAAGAAACATTCTGAGAACAATTTCACAGAAAATCAATAGACCCAGTGTTCCCTCCAAAATACTCCCCGTCTCACATCAAAACCTTGGTCATTGAAGACATTTATCTCCCTCAGCTTCTGAGGATTTCAATTTGAAATTATGTAAATACATGTAATTTATTGACTCTTGCCTACAATGTAGGCAGCAAAGTAAAACGGTTAAAGAAAATCGATCCAATATCACAGTGAAAACTGATCAAAAATCAGGTACAGCCAAGTGTCAGTGTCTATCATCTCCCGCTATACAAAGTGAATTAGGTATTTTTCAGGGCTATCTAGCATGAAGTGTATGTGACTTATGTGCCTTTTCTTCAGAGAGAGATGAAAAACAAAGGAGATCTTTGATGTACAAATATTACCTCATTGCTGTTATATAATTTGATCAAACAAAAACACAACCTAAATACTTTTTCATACTCCTTTGAAATGATGGACAACTTAGTGCCACTGTAGCATGAGCTGTAAATAGTATGACATTTCATATCTGAAAACACAACGAACTCCCAATCCCGAGATCTACCCCAGTGAAAATAAGAGTAAAATGGGAGATTCCTTTTTTTTATAAATAATTTTTGCTTTATCATGTATGTCCAATGCTGTTTTTAGTAGATAAATTATTGTTTTGTCTTAGCTGTTTGTGAGGTTGATTTGTGTGTGTGCGTGTGTGTAGATAAATGCTATTTAAATAATTTATCAGGATTTGTTGCCTTACACAAGGCCATACATCCATCTGTATAAACGGTTTGCACACTGACGTGAGGATGTTCTGTTCTTTATCGTTTTTACCTTCTTTTTGTTATTGTGTATCAATGTTACCATTACTTTTGTACAATTAGTTTTGCTTGTCTGTAAACATTTTCTTAGTTGTACAAAGCGAAAATGCGGTTTTTATTCATAGCGATTATTTTGTTACATACTTCAAGACAATAAATAGTTGTTAAAATTCTCAAGCATGTCTGAGCTTTTTTCTTTTTTTTTACCATTTTTCAACCGTGTTTAATTCCATTTTTGATCAACTCTTAAACTTGTTTAGATGATGTGAAGATAAAAAACATGTTTTACATTAAACACAAACTGGTAGATGACTCAGACCAGACTTACTTTGGTCCTCCAACAAGCAGATCCTGAAGAAAACCGACTTTGATTAGGTCTACTACAGCTGCAGCGTTCAACACTTGAACACACTCAAAGTCAAAATCATCGGCCAGTATAACCCAAGGCACAGAGTTGTACTTTCAGGCCTTTTCTCCCTGCAGACAGGCACACATCGTCCTGGTGATGAAGGCCACATGAGGAATGTGACACAGACATCTGCTCCTCAGCTTGATCTGCCTGACCTCTCTGTGATCTGCAGTGACCTCTGCAGAAGCTCTAAGAACATGGAGAGCAAATATTAGACTGACCCAAACCTTGACATTGGCTGACAGGCTTTGGGACACAGAGGCTAAAAATAAATCCACTGGTGGACAAAATAGCAGGAACACAACACCCAAGACCCAAAACTGTGATTTCATATATCATTATAGTGTATAAACAGCACAGGATCAGCACAATTTGAACATCATAAGATTGCAAATGATAGTGCTGATTGTATTGGCCAATTTTTAAGTTGTTGCTGTCATTTTTTCACTATTGTTTCTACTTTATGTGCAATAAAAATTTCCTGCGAATACTGATGTGTAACAGTTTGCATTTGTTATTTATTTTGGTGATACCTATCACCTAATGGTTGACGGATCTTTAATGTTAGATTGGTCACAGTTGTGTTTCTGAGCTGGATCATCACTGGTAAAATAAATCCCCAAAATCAAAGACCTGACTGAAACAAACTCAAGGGCCCAATTAAAACAGAGAAAACATCAAAACTGGCAACAGCCTGACATGCCACCAATTTACAAGCAGCATGGTCCAAGGAGAAGAGTAGACATTAATTTCACACACTTCAAAGTTCACTTTCTGTCTCACATCAAGAAATTATTATTTCATATTAATAAAGACATACTGTCACACAAACCCTCTGCAATACAACAGGACTCTTCCCACCCAAAGTGAATTGAATATAAGTTGCAGAAGGCCCGACTGGATCTTGGTTACTAGGAACCAAATGAACCTATGAAAACTCCTAATCACTGGTCAAGCAGTGTCTTCTGCAGAGTGTTGCCTTCAAACAGACTTTCTGTTCATGTTTTAGTGTCTGTGACTTTCTTTGTCTGTTGATCATGGTGGTTACATCTCTGCTCAAGCAAAAGACAAACTCTTCTTCAGTTTATTCTAAAAAAGAATAGAAACACACAATGTTCTGTGTGCCAGGAAAGTCTTACCAGACATAGTATGTTTAGACGTGTTCAGTCAGAGCTGTTTATGAACCGAGTATGGGATGACTCACTTTTATTCTGCAGAAATCAGGTGGTATTGAAACTTTAGCCTTTTTAATCCAGGAAGTCAATTACGAACCTGGTCTTATTAATGGTTACAGCCCAGCTTGAGTTATTATGGATTATTATAATGTGGCAACACTGAAGGCTAGCCATCTTAGCAGCTTCCTTTCTCTCATGTCTCTGCCAGCTGTCTACAAGCACACCCCCAGTGTTTAATCTCAGACCCTTTTTAGCCTGCATGTCAGGATGTGTGTTGTCTCCAGTTTGAAGAAAACTCACTTGGTGAGTGGCATATCTTGCTTATATTTAGAAATTAAAATAGGGACTAGTAAATAGCTCTTTCATGAAGTATCCTCTTTGCTTATTACTTTTAAGCCTATATAAGCAAGCACATTGATTGAGATATTGTAGAGCCACAATAATCAATTTTTATCATAAGTGTTGTCATAATTAGTTATTATAATTTTTTTCTCATTCATTGCAGTCATCATTTAAAAAATAGAATTAAAAAGCCAATTAAAATCTCCACAGAGCCATAGGTGACATATTCAAATACGTAATCGTACAACTCACAATACAAAAAAACGACAATACTTATTTTACAATCATATATTTGAAAGAAAAGCAGAAAATTCTCACATTTGAGCAAATGTTTGAAATGTTTGGTTAAAAAATTATTGAAATGATTAAACATTTAATGAAACATTAGCAACTGATTGATGGACTTACTGTTTCGGCTCTAAATTGAGGGCAAGATTTCAAGGAGATGACACATTTTGCACACACTAAGTTGTTTTGTACGGACAGTGATGTTCAATTATTCTGCTATTACTACCTTTATTCTGATTAGAGTTAGAAGCAGATAATTAAAGCACCATTTACTTGCCACACTGGCTAGCAGATATTCTTCACTCACCAGTCAAAAAACAAAAGTAATCTATTATGGTTGTGGTTATATAATTATATTAATAAATACATGTATGTTGTATATATTGTCAAATTCAACACATTCAACATTCACTAGCCATTGGGCCGATGGACAAAAATGTTAATTTTGCACCTCGGTTATTGGTATTTCTATAAGAAATCTTGATGGTAAATATTTATGGAAACCACACTGAGGTCTTGTTGCCCACTGTTTTCCCAGCAAGACTTCAAACTGGCAGCCAGTCGGTTGTAAGTCACGGCCATGATTACTTGCCACACACCTCGAATAATGACAGACCAAAGCTGAAATTACCTCCAGCACCTTTAATGTGTTTGCAAAAAGCACCTTCTGCAGTAAAAGGATATAGACATTAGCCTTGAAGTGTAGTGACTAATGCAAAGTGCTGATGAATGGAACAAAGGCTGTCCACCCTGGAGTTACAACGGCTTTATTTAGCTCCTGTAATCCACCCAGGGAAGTGGAGAGATTGCACTCCATTTGCAGAACCCGCTGCCACAATTGGTCTCAAACCTCAAACTTCAAACCTGAAACGCTACATTTGATCTGGCCTCCCTTCTCTGGTCTGTCATTCAACGCCGTTGTGCTTCATGCTACTGTGTATTGAGGTGTTGAAGTGTTATGTTAAGAAGGAGGACCCCCCACTGAATCTACCCACTATGGACAGGAGTTGTAAGACACCACCTGTACATACAGTTTTTGAGACTCAAATAAGGATAGAATAACATTTTCTTGAACAATAAAGACAGTGGAAATAAGTCTGGAAAGTGGTTTAGTTGGTTCATTTTCTGTCTTATAGTACGAGGTGGGTGTGTAGAATGGGATCAAAATAAAACCTGCCTTTTACTATTTCTAAAAGCAGCTGCAGGCACCAGAAGTATTAAAATGATTGCTTTAATCACCCCAGCTGTTATGCAACATTTTGAGTCATCTGTGATTTCTGGTTCTTCACACGCCCAACTTTGCTTTTACTAAAGATCGCTGCATTTTGGAGGTTTCAAAAGGCTGAAGCCTCCACATGCAGCAGGGGTGGAAGACATGCTTATAATTTCCCGAAGTAAAAGTACCAATACAACAATGTAGAAATACATTATTACAAGTAAAAGTCCTGAACTCTGAATCCCACTTAAGTAAAAGATCAGAAGTAATATCAGCAAAATGTACTTAACATATTAAAAGTTCTCTTTCTGTAGAATCATGTTGTTATTGTTTATGACATTATTGGATTGTTAACATGTTACTTTACTGTATGTAAAGCTGGTTGTTCAGTTGAGTAGTTCCTAACAGGGGTCAGGCCCCTCCTAAGAGTCACAAGATAAATCTGACGGGTTATGAAATGATGCACGGAAAAGGAAAGAAAGATAAAAACGAATTTTTCCAATCTTTGGTGAGCTTTAACAATGAAGATTTTCTGTTCATCCACAACAGCCGGAAACCATAACTGTAGGCCAGTTTAATGAGTTTTACAACAATTATGGCAACAGTGAAACAAAGTTATTTTGATTATGTCAGACTTGGTGACATAACTCAGATTTAATCACATAAACACTTTGGCTGCTTTTCTATAATTCCCTAAGCTCTTATAAAATATGTCTCCATAGAGAACAATAGGTTCCTGTGACTGTTGGCAGTCACATTGGGATTCCTGACTATAGATGTGCTATGACCTCTGACCCCTGAGCTGGCTGCACCTGGTGAACTCAAACAGGCATTGAATATTTTGATGGAAAAAAGGTCACATTTATCCCTTTTGACGCATAACACATCTCCAAACATTGTATGGATGTCATAAATCTTTGCTCTCATTAGGGCAATAAAATGACAGGTTGTGAAACGCAAGTTCAAAGATTAGAAACAAAGAGGTGAAAAATGTTTTGATCATTTTCAAGTGTCTGGTATGACAACCATGCATTGACATCTAATCACTGACATTTGTTTTGAGCATTACTGCATTACTGCTGTTTATTTTCACTCCGTCTTCTTCTCCGAGACACACGTCAGGGCAAAATGCTTCCACAGTGGGAAGATGAATTTTCCAAAACAGCCCAAAGACGACCTTGTTGGCAACACTGGGTGTGTGACTAGAATTCCATTATGGAGAAAATATGTTCTTGTTCCCTATTTTATTGCTTTGAGACGATCGCCAAATGCCTGCTTCTACTCTGCTGTGTGGAAATACCAAGCACATGCTCTCCTTGACTTTAATACACAAGTCTTCCACTATCCAGGTTAACCACAATGAGATAGAATCTCTTTTTCATGTGTGGCTTGTTATTAAAAAGGTTGAAGCGTAAAAGAGCAGTAATGCATGTTTCCATGGAGAACACTGCTCCAATGAAGGCTCAGAATTTAGCCCAGCTCACATCATCAGATCTTTTTCTTTCCTTTAGTTAGTTTTTATTAAATAGCCAACCTAAAATTCTTTCCTAACTTTGCTTTTTTCTTAACTTTCCTTGTTTTGTCAAAGGTTTTCCAAGTTACCAAAATCATCAGGTATGTTTTGACCTTATTTTGACAGGTTTTAGCTATGTCTTAATTGTTCAGTAATATCTTGTTGTATGCAAATAAAACACCTACACACTTGGTGTCACTTCTCAACACACTCGGTGGCCCTGCATGTGAAACTGTTACCCTCCACAGGGCCTTTCCTATGTTCCCAGGTTCCTCATTGTAAGGGATTGCAAGGGCTATCGGCACAGTTCAAATTGCAAAAGTACATAGGGAGGTGGTTAACATTCAAAAATGCTGTTTGAATGTTAAAAATCCATTCAGCCACTGTGAATATATTTGTGTCTAATGTAGAACACCAGACTATAAGCCCAAGCTGTACATTTCCACATAACTGATCCATCCATTGCTGAGAACATAAAACCCTTTGAAAGGTCTCCTTAATGTGTCATATTAAGAGGATATTGAGCTGGGGAACATAGAAGCCTGGGGACATAGAGCCACTAGTGGGTTTAAACACAGGAAACATGTGGTTAACGTGAATTCAAATAAATCTACTTGGTTAGGTTTAGGAATAGGATACTTTATCCATTTTAATCCAGGTCAAATGAACAATCTCCAATGGTCCATTCCACAGGGACTTCCCCTGTGCCCACATTGCCATGACACATACACCAACCCAACCTCCTCCATATGCAGACTTTGTTGCTTTCACTTCTGGAGCACTTGCTCTGTGTGTCAAAAATTGCCGATGGCTTTATATTTGAAACCCTGGTGCGTCTCATACAGACCTACGTGGAGTATTGTGACTTTAAGGTATCATTTGACATTCAAGCATTTAAAATTGTCCAGATGTGCCCTAAATATTAACATAAAATATTGCAACCTTACTTCTATAAAGACTGATTTGTTGAAATATGGGGTATTGAGAATTTGGGATCTCTGATAAAGCTCTGATGATTGTTTTCATCACCACTTCAAAAGGTAAACTGACCTGTCATAATGTAAATTATATAATACAAAAGCTGTGTTTCCAATTTGTTGCAGCCATTATGACTGCAAGTTTTGTTAATGCACCTTTCCTTTTTTGTGCCGATATACTGTAACACTGTAATATAAGGTTGAATGTCTTATGCAGACAACAGCTGAAAAGAAAGACCCCAGACACTTTTAGTGTGCTATTCATTAACCGAACTGGCAGCACATGAGAGAGGATAAGAAGACTGAAGGAAGAAGCGATGGCTTTTAATTTCCTGCAGGGAGCACGCCCTGCTGCTGCTCTACAGCTTCTGTTTATCCAATGGCCTGTAATTCCTTCTGGATTCTGCCTTGTGTCGAGTTACAGACTCGGCTTCAAACGAACAGTGTCCCTGCCACAGCAAAGACATAGTGTGCCCATACAGTATACCTCCACTATCTGTACCAGCGTGACTCAGCTGCACTTTAACGTCACTGTATCACCACAGGATCTAATGACCATAGTATCCAGGAGACCAGCTGCACTCTGAAAGGGTTAGTCAGTATTATACAGTACGTATCAGATACAAATAATTATACAGCACAATCATGGGCATGGCCACCAACAAATATGTGCAACGATAACAGCAATGACGGCTTTGTGTTAGTAAACACAGCATTCATAGTTGGCTCCCCCTCCGGCTTAACAAACCAGAGAGAGAGAGAGAGAGAGAGAGAGAGAGAGAGAGAGAGAGGGCAGGTGGTGTGGGTCGAGCGAGCAAGAGAGTGAATAACAAGAGGGAGCTGCACTGGTGAGAATAAAACCATGAAAGGGGCTGTATTGCCTGATTTTATTTGAATGCAGAGCTTCATTCTGCTGTATGTGTGTGTTTTGGTCAAACAGACACAGCAGTACACAGCAGCGCGAACACACAGCGATAGAGGAAGGAAAGCATAGTTGCAGCCCTGTTAGCATCTAACTGGGATCCAAGGCAACAAATAAACAAGTCAGTAAGCCTCATCCTCTGTAGACCATTAATATCTTAAAAAAATTCCAAAAGTTGTTGAGTTATGTCAGACTGGACTAAAGTAGCACACTGACTGATCGAACGACTGACCGCTAGTGTCACTAAAAATGCATCTCAGTGTGGGGATGAGCTAAAAAGTAACAACAGGTTTCAGAAAACTTCACTTGGAAGTTTTGATTTTTAAATGAAATTAAAAATAAAGTTCATATTGGCATTGGACATTGAGTACATCTTATAGTGACAACTCGTCACCCACAAATGAAGAAGTTACTTGGTGCTGAGCATCAAGGCTTCGTGTCAGCTCTAAAGTTGGCTTCAGGACGCAGACTGTGAATGGACATGATGTCTCCTGTTTGGACACTCATGGCAATGACCGATGACCAAGAGGAAGTCAAGTACTCTGTGTTGTTGACCACAAATCGGCCGCCCCCCACTCTCCACACAGAGGCGTGAAATATTAGAGATAGCTGTGGCAGACGGGATTTCCACACAGACACTAAACTTCCCTGCAGGCCGGCGTTGCGTGAGAGACCGAGACGTAAACAGTTGAGATAGAGACATCTGTGTTTCATGTGTTGCTGCGTGGATGGAGTCTGATACAAGTTGAGACTTATTTGAATTGACACATTTTACGATGGTGCAATTTGGCTGATGCTCACTGGCTTACGTAAATGGATCATTAAAGTCAGGAATAACCCAGTAACCCACTTTTGGTCGGTTGTTATTTATGGCATTTTCATCACTTTTAGAGGTGCTTCTTTTTTCAGCTTCAAGGCTTTATAAAACAGCAAGAAACTTAACCTCTTTGTATTTCTTCTCTAGTTTACCTTTAACGTTGAACTACTGGAGGTTCCACTCTGCAGAATTGTGCAGGGGAATACATATATTTTACCAGCAGGTTTTTTTGTTTTTTAGTCTCAATCCGTGATGCCCATTACCGTGTACACCTATTGAGATTATTTCTTATACAATAAGATTCTGTAAGTGACTTTCTTTTCACATGCATGTAGATATATATCACATATGATCACATGACATATCACAGATACAGCCACTGCTCCTTCGTAAGGAAACGAGAAAGTTGAGATGATGGGGGCCTGTTCAGGATGCCTCCTTGGCACATACCTTTGTAGGTTTTATGGGCATGTCGACCTGGAAGAAACTTAAGGATGGACCCAGAGCACATTGGAGAGATTATTTACTGTATCTCATCTAGTTTGGAAAGGCCTCCGGATCCTTGAGGAGGAGCTGGAAAACGTTGCTAGGAAGAGGAGCATCTGGACTACCTTGCTAAGCCTGCAGCCACTGCAACCCCGATAGGTAGACGGATTGACATATAACAGCTTCTGACTGTACATACACTTAACATCCGCACCCATTCTTACTGCTTTTTCAAACATTGGAGAAGAGATAAAAGTTTGGCCGGCAGACGGGCAATCCTCCAGTCTCGAGCTCTTGACGATGCTACAACAATGTTTGCAAAAGTGACTAATGTGGGCTTTTGGTGCAAGACCAGACCCCAGGTTTCCACTCAGGTTGCAAATATGCCTCCCATGGGCTTGTGCCAGGCTGTGTGACAGCTGGAAGTGGGGAGAGTCGGTGAGGAAAAATCTCGCTCTAAATGAGGCCGACTGACAAGTGGGTGCCAATCTGTGTGGGCATCACAGGAGGAAAAACACAGACCTGAGACATGCTTTTATGGAGCCATGAAGTCAAGGGACTATCTATTCAGCATTCATACAGATCTGTGATTGAAATGAAAGACTCTTGTCTGTTTATTAGTTCATTTGACTGGGCTTGCATACTTTTTTCCCCATTCACATCAGCTGCCCAGAACAACCAGTCTTCACTTGTTCACTAGAAGTTAACTTCCTTGCTCAAGAGACATTTATTGGCAGTTGCTAAAGGAGAAGGCAGCCGTAGTTGCTTTAACACAGCAGCTCTGGCGATTGATGGGGAAAAAAGGTTGTGGGTTGGAATGTGATCTTTTCTGCAGATCCTGCGTTTTTACACCGACTTTCACTTGAAGTAATGTGAGACTGAGTGTGTTTGAAGCAGCATGGCATATGCTGATTGACTGTACAGTAAATTAAGTAAAAAACAAAATAAATTGAGGTTTTGTAAATAAACTCAGACATGTATATGAATTTGTATCTTAAAGCAGTAAATAGGAGGATATTCAGAGAAAATGATATAATCCGTCACCTTTTTTTTGATTGAACTACAATTACAAACACAGTCACACAAGCACACATACACACAAACACTAATCCTTTCAGCTTCTGGCATGTGATCTCACACAGGTACTGTATCCCTTTGATAAGTGAAGGTCAGATTTGGTACCATACATATCTAATAGCAAATCTGTGTTACCGGCAACATTCCTTCACCAAAAAGCTCCACTTACGGTCCTTGGCTGCGATTGGCCTCTGTAATATTCGGGTCCGATGTTTGCAGAGCGGAGCTACTCAGAGGTAGGCCTTCTGCTCACATTACTGGGTCAGTGGCATTGCTTTACTAGGCAGCCCGCCTGGGACAGTTTCAAGTGTGAGCGGGAAATACCCATTTAAAGGTTACAGGGAGATGGTGGTGTTGTATCTAATATCAGGGTAAAGGTGATATATATTAAAGTGGAATGTATGTAAAGATGTTATTTGTCATTTGCATTATGAGTTGGCTTTATTAAAAAAAGTTCCTAATAAAATAGCAAATGTTTAAATGTTCATGAGAAGCAGCTTCCCTTTTTTCTTCATTCCTGCGGCTGTTGCTTCCACCGCTGCAATGAGAAACGTGAGGTCTGCGGTGTTGAGTTCCCTCTAGACCCATTTTGTGTCCTCGATCGGTGGCTTGAGACAAAGGGACCACAGAAACCAGAGCTCCAGGTAGTGCTGCACTTTCGCCGTGAGTCAGGAGGGATGGAAGAATGGAGTCCTTTCTCTGTCCGGCCTACCTGGCTGTACTGTACACCTTGGAGAAGCACTCAGCACCGACGGGAGATGGGCTGACTTGATAATGGACACACACACACACACACACACACACACACACACAAGCCCCTTCTTCAGGATCCCCTTAGCTTCCCAGAGAGTGAGAGAGAGAGCTGGTTTGAGGCATTTTGCGTTGGTGCGCTCACTGAGTCACTACAGTCATATTTGTGTAGTGGAAGTGCAAACTGTGAGAGTGAGAAAAGCACCGTCCTCGTCTCTTCTGACACCGAGTCTTTTGTGGGAGGGAAAACAGACTGCTCATCGCTGCTTTTTGTCATTTTTTTAGTGTGAGTGGGAGTCTTGACACAAATACAGCACTCTGAGTCTCCTTTCTGTTCTCTCTTTTCACACACACAATGAAAGCGCTGATATGCTTTGAGAGAGAAACTGGCACATGCATTGTGCTCAAAACCCAAGAAGAAAGTTCTGCAGAACATCGCGATGATCCCATGAGGCCTATGTGCAATAAACAATGGCCCTGGCATCAAAGAAACTTGTACTACAAATCAGTCAAAACAAAAATGAGAAACTGCATCGTCGGTCCTCAGCCAGGTGGGCGAAAGCCAAGTGTTCAGTTAAAAAGAAAACAGACAATCCCCTCGGGGAACTGCATTGGAGTATGGATAGACTATGACCCAGGTCTGCAGGAGACACTCACAGGGAGTTGATAGACATCTCTCAGTACTCTGTCTATCAAGGCTGTCGTAAAACTTTACATTTATATCACAAACACCCGCCGCATTCCTGTTTCTGTCTACCGTAATATAAAAGAGATGGACGTTGTGGGATTGCATGGATCAGAAGATCCACATGTGAAGTGAACTGCAGTGGATGTCTTATCTAAATATCTGCTGCTAAAAAAAGGTTTAATTTTGTATCACTTGCTATGGCCGAAATCACGTTAATTATTCACTTATGTTGTGATGCCATTTAACTTCAAAAACTAAAAACCTTTATCGCACTAAAAATTGAAGTAAAATCAAGACACTCATGAAGAATATTTAATATAAATTTGTCTACTGCTGAAACAGATAAAAAAAACTTAAATGAAAACCATGTGCATCAATGATCATTTATCAAGCCGTGAAGCCAAAATGAGGTGGCTCTTACTTGTCAAGTGTGAAGATTGACTACTTTCCTTTTTTTAATCATTGTGAATTAAATATTGTGAGGTTTTGTTTGTTGGTTGGAAAAAAGCAAAAAATTTGAAGATGTCAAGAGGGCTAAGGGAAATAGTAATGTGCCATTGTTTAAATACTGAATGATTCAGCCTGCGACTAATGACTATTTTCTTTAACGATTAATCATTTGTCTCTAATAGTGACTTGTCAGTAAACTGACTATTTCCCAAGCTGACATATTCATATAATTAGTTTTGTGTGAGCATCTTTGCAAAACCAGAACATAATCAGTTTATGATCATTTGAGACTAAGAAAAAGAGCAAATATTCACGTTTGCGGAGCTGGAACCACCTGCTGATCATCCAATCATTTAACTGATGAATGTGTTTCATTTCAATAATCGAAAATATTCAACACATGTATTGATGATGAATCAATAATGAAATAATGTAACCTTACATTTGATCATCTTTCACTTTACGTTAAATTATGTGCCAGTTGACTTTTATTCTTGCACGGTCCCTGAGGCACCTTATTGCCATGACATATTAGTGGTTAACATGATGTCATGTTTACATTAATGCCACTAAGAAGAATTCCTATAATAGTTTTCTTTGACTATTTAGTAACCAAAGTGTTCCGGATTGTGTCTTTTCATGATGGGAAGCTAAAAGCTTGCTGCTGTTGCACGTCTGAAAAGAAGCCTCTTGTTCTGTACATAAACACCTACTTTAGCTTTCAGCATCAACAGGTGGACACTGAATCCTGTAATAACACAGTGTGGGTATGATCTGAGCAGAGTGTTAGAAGACTAATCTTTTACTGAAACCCAGTTAAGCTCCTTGAAGCCTGTTTCCTATTTTGTCTCACACACAATGTTTAATTTGTATTACACTGTACTGCAAAGTGTCTATGACTGTACAGCTCCAGGCCTCGTCAATTCATTATAAAGCCCCTTTAAATGTTGATTTTCCCATTCACTGAAAATGGTCTTTTGTTTCAACTTTCATAAGATGAAACCTAAATCAAAGTGAGAAGCTAATAATCTAATCAAATGGATAATGTGTGCTTCAAGTAATATATATACAGTATATATAACATTTAAAGCTTAATAGCCATTTTATGATCTGGTTACCACAGACTGTCCATGTTGAGCCTCACTGCTGAATCATTTATTCAGCTTTTCTATTAAAACGCCTCTTAGACTGGACCATGCTCTACTGTACCAGCTCTACAGTACATACTGTAACCTGTTGATATGTTGCTAATCTAACTAACATCCCAATTAAACCAACATTTTAAAAAGCCATAGTTGTGCAGACAGAAGACTTTCACACAGCGATAAAGTCTGTTTTCCTGCAGATTTCCTAAAGCTTGTGATTACTGAGCTAATTACTAACATTCCTCGGAGAACTTACAGGCTACTGCTCAGAACGTGGCGGCTTACGAGAACAGTGGGCTCCTTATACAGTACTGTATCCAGACATATGTACACAGACAATATGCTGTTCTGTCTCTTAATGAACCATGTATGGTTTAAGAAAGGAAGAATGTAGCAGACAGAAACTCATTTCAGCACTATAAAGCTGCTCAATGCAAGACTTACCTGTAAAAAAGGTCTTTTACCATCTTTGTGCTATTGGTTCTCTTTTGATTAGAGGCGTAAAGATGAACAGATACATATAAAATAGATGAGTCCAAGATATGGCTACATCCAAACATTGAAACATACAGTTGTGGTATGCTTCGTGAGGTTACATGATGCAACTTTAAATAACTTAATTCTATCCTGATGCTGGTCAAACTGTTTAAACCTCACTGATCGCTGCCATTAGCATAGGAAAATAAAAGAGAATCCAAAGGGACAAACTACTCTATAATTATGATTTTCGAAAACCATCAAACCAAACCCTGATTTGTGTCACCAGTTTGCAATGTGATAGCACTTCTTTCAGTGGAAGTATATTGCTCTTGATAGGATGTCTAACCAGTAACATCCAAAACAAATTGCTCCCCAAACTACACAGAAGCATCACTGTGGCCAATAAACTGGCAGGCTTTCTGTCCTACAGTTGACTTCCACCATCACGGTTTTCTGGATAAAAAAGGCACAGCATTGATTAATACGAAAAATTTAACCATTCAGCGAAGGGGTTGGGAAATATAAATGATCACGACAGAAAAATGCAACCGCTGTAAAAACATTACCCAATCATCTCCATTAAATATGAATACAGGACAATTTGATTCCCCGTTTGTGAGACTTTTGCAGTTTGTGGTAAAAAAAAAAAAAAAAAAAAAAAAAAACCCTTTGTAATAACCAAATGCTATACAATTCAGAACTCTGGCTGCTTCCTGTTCACAGACATTTTGACCTAATCCACTTGGCAGACTCTGGAAATGACAGGGTAACATCAGTACAGACCTAAGATGGGTTGTAATGGTACAATCTTGACTGGTGTCTTTCATTTACTGTACTTTGGTGTTTGTGTCATCAAACACTCAGTAATAGAAAAACTGACCTTCATTTTCAAAGAGCCACTAAACTGTTTCAGCTGCTTCATCTGCTGGAGTGGGACCCGTCTCGTAATTACATGGAGGCTCTTAAGAGTTTATGACCATGTGATGGCGGCCAGGCAGGTAAGTAAGTTGTGGTGTGAAGAATGTGAGGAAGAGGAGTAATATCTGTTGAGAATGCTGCTTTAAACACAGACTTTGGATCAGATGACTAAAACAGTAAATTGATGCTAAATGAATGACTTCTTGCAATGCACAGGTCTTTGTAACCAGTTCACGCCAATGTGAGGAGAGGGTGTATCATCTCCATAGCAGTGGTTCTTTGTACTTCCGTTCTAACTTCTTACTTTTCCGTACCGTTCTTTGCTCTTCTTTCAATGAAGAAATACTCTTCAGTTCTGATATAAATTAAGTTGTTGCAGGATCTACCCTATCGCTTTAGGAGCCGCCATTGTTGTTTTGAACGAACAGTTGCCAAGCACACAAACCTAAAGCACGGCACTAGCTGCCAGTAGCTCCTTAAAGAATGCCGATTAGTCCAAGTCAAGGTGGTTTGGACACAAACACATTGTTTGAAGACTGACAAAGTGGAATTTTGTGTGATCTTGTGATCTTACGATTCTTGCATGATCTCATCTCGTCATGATCGAGAGATTTCAGCTGTTCAAGGAAAAATGAATTAGGCCTAAATCTTGTCACTAGTGTAATCACAAGATTTGTCAGGATCTGGGTGGTTAACAACCTCTGCTAAACAAATTTCTAGGGGACTCTGGGGGACTTACCAATTCATTAACGTATTTTATTGAACAAAATACTCTCTGCAGCTTCTTGAATGTGGATAATTGAATGCTTATAACCTTGGACTTTTTTTTTTTTACATTTCATGACATTTCATACAATTAAAGTTTGATGCAATAACTAAACCAAGAAAATAATTGATGAAAATCATCATTATTGCAGCGCTAGACATAATTCATTTTTACTATCTTAAGTCAGTTGTCTTACAAAGCTTTCCATGACTTTTGGAGGCAAGAGACTTTCAAATATTTTAGATTGCCTATTTCAAGCCACAACGGAGAGACAAAAAAAGTTAAATGCACCCATAGTCTTGTTTAGAAAAAATAAGAATAAAAACGTCTCACACAAAAACTGTAAATTTGTGTTTTTTAAGTGTTAAGAGCACAATATTTCTGCCCTTTATTTCAACAACGGCACCAAATGTACATATTTGTTATTTTTATCCCTAAAGCTCCTGTAATTACATAGTTTAACATTTAAAGCGTTCCGCTCACTTAACAACCATGTAGTTATGGTGTTATCTACATAGCAATTTAGGAATTAAAGAGTTTTAGCATGCCGACCACAAAAAGGCACAGAATTGCTCTAATTTTCCATCACCTAAAAGCATGCGTGCAGCCTTTACTTTAAGACAGTGAGTACATAGTGAGCTTAAATGTGCTGGCTGGTCAGCATCCCCACTAATGTAGCCATAAAAAGCACACTACCTAATGAGGATTATGCCTGGTGTAACCATCATGTCTGTAAACTTGTCCAAAGATATTACACTCAAATGTGTCTTAACAAGGCCAAGGAATTGGATTTAATCTACCACAGTGATCTCGGTTTGTGATTATAAGTGTGGAAATAATCCATTCAAACGTGTAGCTGGTCTGTCCGTGTGAGAACGGGGTTCATCCAGAGCTGAGCTGTGCCGTGTTGAGGCTGGGGATTTGGTTTCAGTGAACCACAACTGAGCTTGATGGAGTTTGTAAGAGACTAAAAACAAAACAGCTGTCCATCAGAAGTGGGTGTTCCCAGCCTCCAGACAAAGTGAGAGACAGGCAGACTAACTACTTCCTAATTTGTCTGTACAGTATGGATTTTAAATTGCTGTATCACTGTTGTACAGGAAATCTAGCCTTCCAATTTGGGAGATGCGGTGCAGTGTTATGGACACCGGAGGGACAGTTGCAGACATAGAAGCAGGATCAATAAGGCTAGGGTGGTGCTTAACATGCTCAGGATGATCTGGAGCTTAAAACACAGCTCAATCAACAGCAGAATACGCATCATTAACTTCAGCGTGAAGCAGGTGATGCTAGATGGATTAGAGATGCGCAGAACAACAAAACACAAACAAAAACAGGTTGCACACATTCATTAACACCGACTCAGGAGAACACTAAACATCCGGGGCTCTTCAAACCGTTTCTTTTGTGACATTGTAACAACATTTCTGCAAAAATTTACCACATTACCGTTAATTCAGTATATTACTACATTAGTGAAATATTGCAACACATCAGGTATTCTATGGTATTTTACAACATCCGCCCAACGTCCTCTGCAACATCAACAATGAGATGTCATAAACAAACTGCTTTACAGTACATGCATCGTTGCACCGTTTATGTCAAAATACAATGGAAGAAAGAAGAGATTCCTGATAATATTAAGTGGACCTGTGAGAATGAGCAAGCCAGGATCTCACTGGCTTATGAATTAGAAGGAGACAGGTGAGACAGGTGAGACACACCCTGCAACAACCATAACCCGGCAAACCCTGAAGTGGAACGAGGAAAAGAGGTCGCCCCTGGCAGAAATGTCTGGGAGTGGGCTCAATTGGACAACTTTTCAATGCTCCCCGGAGGAGCAAAGGGTTTAAGTCAAGCAAGTAAGTCAAATTGGAAGAGAATGTAAATTGTGTGGAAATTAATTATTGGCCTTGGAATTGAATGATAGTGTGTAGGTTAGTTTGAGTTTGACAACAACAGTCTTGATTGACAAAATCAGATGTCCTTGATGCAAACAGACATGGTTACAGAAGTTGCACTATTTGGGTAAAATTATAAATTAAGGCTTTTATTTTGCTTTGTATACCCAGCAGTATTACCTGAGGACTCACCTGCGGATCAACACACACAAATCAATTGCATCTTCATGATGACCTACAAAAATCCTGCATGGTGAGAGGTGCATCATCCTGATATTGAGTTTCAGGCCCTTTAGCTCAACCTATTGAGAGTTGTTTCAAAGCATAAAACCTCTTCTCTAACCTCAGTGTTCTTTGTCAAAACAGCAAGTCTGCCTGATACTTTGTCAGTAGATGTTATAAAATGCGAGTCTTTGCGCTACACAAACAAAACATGGTGGGTTTACTCTCTTGTACACCCCTAGGAAGAGATATTCCCTTGTTTGACATCTTTCTGTCTGCACACGACACCACTGTGCGTCAGTCAACATGGCCCTCTGAGCAGGGTCACCACGCTACATCAGCTTCAACTTATCTCCACTTCCACTGACATGGCTCTGTTGTCGTCTTTCTGTGTGCTCCACTGGATAGAGACAATGCCCCTGCAGTGGATGACTTAAGTTAATTTCTTTTAGCGTACCAAAGATTAGGAATTATATATCAGATTTATTAAATTATTGAATGCCATGGGCTTTTCCAGTGGAACACAATATATGCATAAGTGTATTCAAAAAGAAGGTATTAAGAAACAGAGAAAGAAGGGATGGACAGTGGAAATTAGGAGGGGAAAAAGCAAGGGTGGATAACTTAGGATGCTCTACAGCTGGAAGAAAAAGACAAGGAAGAGTGGTTGGATGACAGAATACAAAAGAGACAGGAAGACAGAACAATAAGAAAGGCATGAAGGAAGAAACAAAGCAGGGAAATAAAGGTAAGGTGGTTAACAAAGATGTAAGCAGGATATAAATGCAGTAACAGCCAATGTAAGATCAATACCAAACTGCATCTAATATAACATATCTAACATAATGTTAATAGAAACCAGTTTAACATTTTAAAGTGAAACATCAACAACACCATGTTGCATTTACCAACATAAACATATTCTCCCTATGTACTATTTTAGTACATTTATTGCATCAGCTGTCACTATTAATAATAATGTAGCGACCAATATCTGCATATGAATGCAGAATCGATAGGCAACAGAACAGTTTCGGTGTTTTGGTTTCCATTAGCAGTATTGATCAATCATGTTTGAGGGGGCTTTGGTGGCATGCAGGTAAACTGTCTGTGTGGATAGCAAAAGAAGTGAAACGCATTGGTCGAAATGCAATCTTGCAACCCATCGGCTATCATCTGACCACAATTTAGCTTTGTTCTCGCCTTTTTATTTATTTATACATCTCAATTTACATGCAAATATCTGTTTATATTTATTTTTTACTGTGAGCTGTTACATCTGTGTAAGCAAGAGTGCATTGGTCTGTGTGTGTGTGTGTGTGTGTGTGTGTGTGTGTGTGTGTGTGTGTGTGTGTGTGTGTGTGTGTGTGTGTGTGTGTGTGTGTGTGTGTGTGTGTGTGTGTGTGTGTGTGTGTGTGTGTGTGTGCACTTGTTCGAACCTCAGCATGTGTGTACATGACAGCATCTAAGTTTTCCCCTCTGCCATTCACATTAGACTGAGTTAAATGGAAGTGCTGCTGCTGCCAGGCCGACTCTCTGGACGAGCCTGAGGAAACCCCTTTCTCCGTCGGCTACCGGATGGCCTGGATGCAATTAAAGTCCAATATGAGAGTGAGAGAGAGGCAGGCATGTCAGTACAACCAGGCTGCGGCTGCAGTGGCCAGATGTGATATTGCTCGGCCTGCTCTGGGTCTGGCACAAATCATTTGGCTATTACAGCTCAAGGGAGTTCCAGGTGGTAAATGGGTGCTAATAGAAAGCACAAAGACCGCATGCTCCCTCAACATAAAGGTTAACCCGATTGGTTTGACACAGCTAAATACAGTATGATGCTTATACTGTACATACAACCTTGGGGCTAAACTTGGGACGAAACACATATCTTGAGAAAATATAGTAGCTGTCATAGGTTATGGTTAAAATCTGTGTAAATACTAGGGATGTGAATTCAACCTAAACCTTTTTGGTACAGACCAAAATGTGCCCAAAGGACAGAGTAACAAACCAGGATTACCCAAGAATGTCTGGGCAGGTTTGTAGTCTTGTATAATTATTCTGTGATCAGATTACTACAGAGCCAATTACTTCATCATTTTGAAAAGAAAAAAATTTAGACTGTTATGTTTTGTGCGGCTGTGAGTCCGGAGGTAGAAGTAGGTCGTCCTCGATCAGAAGGTCAGAGGTTCGATCGCCGGCCCCTGCAGCCTACATGTCAACGTGCCATCGGCGTGTGAGTGTGAATGTGTAACGCTCCTGATGAGCAAGTGGAACCTTGCACGCAAGCCTTCAAGAAGTGTATGAACAAGTGTGTGAATAGGTGAATGCAGCTCTTGTTGTTTTGAATTTTTAAAGATTTGTTGAGCACAATACCATCCAATACTTGGATGAATCAAATCCCCTAAATCTGCAGGAGGAAATGAGGTGGGTATTTTCTCTGTAGGTAGATTAAAGCCTTTGTTTCAAGCTACACACGCACAAGGCACTCATTTTGACAAAAGAAATAAACAAAAACCTAATTGCCACTTGCACATGTCATATCAAAGGATCAGATCAAGGTTAGACTTCACTAAAAGTGATTTACATTGCTTCATTGCACAGACTCACAGTTCAGTGAGGTGATTACAGTCTGCCCTGCTTTAACAGGAAATCCCAAAACACCCAAGTTTACCATTAGAGATCCAGTGGAGATTAACTACAGGATCAACATGATTAGCTACTGTGGTAACACCAGTAAATCAGATTGGAGCGTGCAGAAAGATTCATTACTCTAAACAAAGGGTCGTTTTAAAAAGAGTAAGTATTTGTCCTATAAACAAGGACCTTGTGTCTTATAAGGAAGGAAAAGGAGAGCCTTCTGGGCCCTTTTATGTAGAGTGATCATCTCCTATGACACTAATTCAACTGTAAAGGAAGAAAGGGTAGCAAAATAGCTACAGGAAAGATTATTAACTAACTATACAGTAACTGACAACTTGTCATTTTTTAAATGATGTCAGTGTCACCTGTATGCTCCATTCATGCTGTTTATTTAATGCTGACGGAGAGAGTCCAGTTGCATTGCCAGCAGTCTGAGGACTGTGGGGTAATAGCCCCTTTTCACACTGCGAACCTGAAATTATCTTGACATTACGCGGAGGAGCTGTATGGGAGAATGCAAATGTCTGAATCAGCTGGATCAGACATTGAACAGACTTTACCCTGCCAGCGTGTCATGTCTAATTGAGCCATATGTATGAACAGAGCCGCTCACTGTCGGAAGAATTCACAGCGAGCAAGTGGGCATGTTGATGTCCTTTCTAACAAGCGGCTCGCAACCGGAAGAAAACAACCATCCGGGGTGAAGAAGATGGGTGATTTGTACCAATACTTAACCGGAGAGACGACATTTGGGAATTTCTGTCAGTAAGGACCAAAAATCGTCACACAAATTCAAGGAATGGCAAGAGACTCGGTTGTTTATGACCAAATTATGAACCAGCTACATGACTGCGATGTAAATCGTGTCATGTCCTGCATCCTGCTCGCTCAACCCAACTCTCTTCTTCTAGTGCTGTTGTGCGCTACATGTGAGATGTGATATGTGACATGTTTCATCAGATATTGTCAAGAGCTCATATGAGAAATGGCTATTCTGTCTATCTATCTATCTATCTATCTATCTATCTATCTATCTATCTATCTATCTATCTATCTATCTAATATATAATATATAATATATAATGTAATAGAGTCTGTGTGGTCTGCGTTATGGAGCAGGTGTCATTCCTGTGTGCTTGGGTCTACTCGGATTAGGTCTCTCTGTCCGCGTGTTTGGATAGGGTCTTATATAAGGTCTTATATTTTAATTAATCTATGCAGGTGAGTTTAAGTATGTTTTCCAGGCGTCAAGCTTTGATCAGGTCCAAAATGTTGTAACAAACACAATCCAAGTCTGCCACATATAAATGAGACTGGCTTATGGTAATAAAAAAACCCACTGCATATTAAAAACAACGTCAACACATTTCAGCACCTAGACGACAATCAACATTTAATATGAGGCTTTTTTCAGTTTCATGCACCACTGCCCATTTTCCAAGTTTAATAGGGCTTGTATTTCATGAAAATGTAATCAATCCTTTCCGACTTTAGCAGAGATCATCCTTATTTCAGGCAAAGCAAAGCATATATCCGCTGAAATAAAAAATAAAATGCTGCATTTGAAGCACATAAGCCATATTGCTGCAGGATGTGAGGGAAAACAAGAGAGACTTAAATCGTTACTCTCTTCTTTTTTTCGTTTTCTTTTTTACGTCACAGCAAAGCAGCTTAAGACTTTCTTTAAAGTCACATAGCTGTAAACACCAGGCTTTAAGGAGAAAGAGAACTGATGCTGTTATTCAGCCACTTGCTATAGTTTGTCAGATTGAGACAAAAATTTCACATGTGTTTCAACAACATCCTTTGTGTGTTGTGTCTGAAAGAGGACTTTCGGGACCTTTTGTGGTATCCAAACCAACCTCAATGCCAAGAATTCCCATACAACACATGAAAACTCACAAATGTCAGCATATGGAGAAATCAGGCCACTAATCGTCCTTTGTCACCCGGCGACATTCCTGATGTTCACCCCTGGCAACCAGGACTTAGGGAAGCGCAGAGATTTTGTTTGACAGCCGTGTCACCGAGCTTAGTGCTTCTCAGGGCGGGGCTGACCGCCTCTAATGGGGGACCCCTATGGACTGTGTTTGGGTGCAGAGGGGGAGGCTGGGGTGAGCTAATATCACATTACAATGTGGTCCAGCCTGGGACTCAAAACGGTCTTTCTGCAGAACATCAAAACAAGGTAACGACTTTGATTAATGAGCCAGCCTTTTTGTCCACTTTGAGCCGATGTTGACAGCTGAAAAACATATTTACATGCTAGTGCCACAACATTACAACAGAATATATTTATTCATTCACTCGTTAAGAGTCCTCAGATTCAAGTTCATGGGTGTGAAGTAGCGGTTACCTGTCAGTCAACAACCAGGGGTCAGTTAAAGGGGTCATATTTTGATTTATTCAGGTTTATTGTTACTTTGTGTGTGCACACTGCATGAGGATAATCTATATCGAATTAATCTGAAGGTGGGTTTCAGAAGAGAACAGGTTATCTAGCTGAATTACTTTATGCGTGTTTGATTTAACTGTAATTTGACCCTAAATATACACTCACCGGGCACTTTATTATTAGGTCCACCTTCCTATTACCAGGTTGGACCCCTCTTTTGCCTTCAGAACTGCCTTAATTCTCTTTGGCATAGGTTCAACAAGGTGTTGTAAACATCCTTCACAGATTTTTTATTTTATTTTTTAAGATTATCCTTTTTACAGAAATGGGGTGAGAAAGAGAGGAGGAGACATGCAGCAAAGGGTCGGAGTCGAACCCGCGGTCGCTGCCTCGAGGACCCCCTGCTTCTCCACTGCAGATTTGTCAACTGCGCATCCATGACGTGAATCTCCCCTGCACCACATCCCAAAGGTGCTCTAGTGGATTGAGATTTGGCAATTGTGACCACTGAGGCCATTTGAGTACAGCAAACTCATCGTCGTGTTCAAGAAGTTCCAGTTTGAGATGATTTGAGGTTTGTGACATTGCTGGTTTCCTGCTGGAAGTATTGTGACTATAAATCTTACATGCAGACACACACAGGGACTTCACATTGGTACCATAGAGAAGCAACCCTAAAGCACTTGTCAAGGATGCAAACTTGGAAAGATGGGGCTATATGCAGATGTGTAGGTTTTTATGGATGCCAGTCACAAATGAAAGCAGCTGTGGTGTGGTGAGAACATTTCTAAAAATGTTTTTTCATCTCTCAGTCTTGTTGACCTGTAAGATGAAATGTTTCTGCACGTTCCTTTTTGTTTGGTGTACAAACAAGGAAAGCTGAGCTTAGATCAAATACTGATTAAACCAAGAATGTAACTTTCAACAACAGAACCTCTAAAGTTGAAATGTCAACCTTTGCCACTTATAATAAATATGAAAAATATCTTGTCAGCATGTTTTCCTTAGAGCCTAGCAGCACGTGCTGAAAATCCCACTGTATCAACAACTCAGCAAAAACTAAACTGCTGAGGTCTTTGATGCCATTTTTATGTAGGTGGCACTGTAATTGCCCATTTTTAGAATAAAGCGGTTTTGATCCTTTGAATAAAGACAGGGCCAGTTGGAAAGGCTCTAAAATGAGCAGAGGTTCCTGACCCAAAATATCCAAGTCTATCTGGAGCTACACTCTTACCAGCAGAGGACTGTTTCATGTTATACAGCCTTTAGCTATTCCTGTCACTTCTCTGCAGCGTTCAGATAAACACTTCCATTCCACAATCCCAAAGACATAGTTAGAAGACCGCGATTATAGCTTTGGGAGTCTCGTAAAAATATCTCCATTGGGAGGGAGGGGAGTCCTGACGGCCACAGTTTCTCTTCCCTGTCTCTATTTAGCATGTTTCTAACAACTTTCCTCTCTCAGTCTTGTTGACCTGTAAGGTGAAATGTTTCTGCACGTGCTGAGTTTCCTTTTGACTAAAAGTAGGTCTATTCAGACAGCCTGGCTCCCCGTCTACAACTTTGCTTCATAATTTTAGGAGCAAAGCAGCTATATTTATGCTTCTAACTAAATGTGACCCTTATGCACGCTCTAGCATTCCCTCTTAAATGTTTGCATGACACTGTATGGCAAATTTGCAGTTTGTGTGCACAAGCATGAGTATCAATGTAAACATTATCCTTTACTTTGGCACCAGTACAATAAAACATGCCCATTTTTTCTATCCAGTAACGGTCACAATGCATGACCTACACTGCATGCCTATGTTGCATTTTGACAAATTAAAACTCACTCTGAGAACACCAAAATAACATTACGTTGTGTAACGTGGGACAAATAGTGAGAAGAAATATGACCAAAACCCTGGCTGCAGTTGCTAGATCTAAGTCTGCAGCTGTGGTTGCCAGGTTCTGGAGGAAAAACAATGGGAAGCGGCTGAGCTGCGAATGTGGTCGGCGGCAGAGAAGCTGCCCCCCGTCCTTTAATGTGGCTTGGAGCTGTCTCATTGGTCGCCAGCTCCTTGCTGATTTACACCACAGCGGCAATTCACAACCCAAACAAACCCCAGACAGCTAATTATGTCAGGTTGACTCTGTCAGCTTATCGTGGAAGCAAAACAGAAAAGAAAACATGGACCACAAAAGCAGACATCTCTGGAGTGCAACTTCAGACAATACGATGATGGAGCCCCGGTGCTGTGTGTTGTGGCCTGGTTGTGGATCTACTGTACTGCAGTGCATAAGCCCAGGGAGGTCTGGAGAGAGAAGGAATGCCTGAAGAATAGTTCATATCCCAACTATAAGAGGTAGTATTTCTAACAATAGATAAACATAGATTATTTTTTGTGCACAAATAAACAAGACTCACGTAAGAAGCAATCACGTTTGTGCTGTTGAACCCAGGAGGCCTCCTGTCAAATTCCTCTCAATCAGCTCCAAAAATGGGTCTCAAATATAAGAAAAAATGAAACACCCAGATACCCAGATTTCAGCATACCGCCGGTTATTAGAATATAAGGTAGGATATTATCCTGAAAGAATGATACTTACACTACTATGCATGACACTATGTTTGATGAAATGTTAACATTGTTACATTTCATCAAACATATACATACATTAAATAATACAACTATTATATTTCCTTTTATTTTAGGTCAAAGCTTAACCCTCTACAGTTATGACTATCAGTGTCAGTGTATTTCACCAAAGCTATGTACGGTCAAATAAAAACACATCATTTACATGAAAAAGTGACATCTGATAATCACTAATGTCTAGACTTACAAGTTGGCGGTTCATTCATTCATTCATCTTCAACCGCTTGTCCCTGTCGGGGTCGCGGGGGGCTGGAGCCCAACCAGCTGACATCAGGCGTGAGGCGGGGTACACGCTGGACAGGACGCCAGTTTATCACAGGGCACATAGAGACGAACAGAGACAGACAGCCATTCACACCTACGGGCAATTTTAGAGTCGACCATTGACCTAACACGTTCATGTCTTTGGACTGCGGGAGGAAGCCGGAGAACCCGGAGAAAACCCACGCAGACTCGGGGTGAACATGCAAACTCCACACAGAACCAGGAACCAGGAACCCTCTTGCTGTGAGGCAACAGTGCTAACCACCACACCACCATGTCGTTCACAAGTTAGTGGTTCCAAATCTAAATTCTATATGTGCAATAATGCAATGACTGCAAAAGTAATGCAGTCTGTGTATTGGCCAAGAAATTAAGAAGTCAGTAGTTAAATTAAGCCAAACAAGAATTGTACATAATTTAACATAAATAGTACTTTTGATAGTTACATTCAATTTGCATCAAAGAGGATTTACATTATCTAATGGTTTTGCTTGAACAAACCTCGATCCCCAAAAGCGTGTTTTAATGTCAAACACATCAGGAAACACAACACCATGTAGAGTCCCATTAGGGATAAACAAATCACAGATTGTTGAATCTGCCTTCTTCTGGATGTCAAGATAAATTAGACTCTGAACATGTTTTGCTAAGACCGCAGTGAAAACGAGACAAAATAAAAGATAAAGTTGCTACCATGGTGCAGCCTTAACGAAAGACAATCCGTTCTCATTCTCAGTCGTCGGACTCTGTTGTTCACTTTTTAACAGTCTGGGTAACCTACACGTCAAAGTATGACATTCCACCAATCGCAGTTTTAAATGCAAACAAAGCTACTTGGATAGGTTTGGAAAAATATCATGGTTTGGGTTAAAATAACAATGTTTGTTATGTAACTTAAGCATTTTACATGAGTCTAGTACTTAAGTTAAAGTTGATGTTGACTGTTGGTTTCTAATGGGACACAAACACCGGTCTCCTGGTTGAACGTCTTTGTTTGAGCCATCTATTCACCTGGACCTCCTCCCTACGCAGACTTTATCACCTTTTATACTATACGGACGATAAAGGGTGCCTTAGTCATTTTTTTCTAACCCCCAGCATCTTTTTTCAATGGAGGAGCGAGCGTGAAAAGGGTCTTTTTTAAGCACCTTTTTTGTGCGGCCGCTCCAAGTTCTTCTACTTGAAAATGTCTGACCTTTTCAGAAGAGTGCTGGGGTTATCACAGACACTTTCTATTTAGGACACTCCTCCACGGACACTCCTATTTCGAACACAACAAGGACTAAAAAGCCCAATTGTGGGAGCAGTTCGACCGGTCACTGATTGTAGCTGTGTTGTGCATTCATCACTGTACACGTTGTAAACTTGTTGTCACAGAAGCAAAACCCACAGAGAGTGCTTCGAGGCGCTGGCAGCTCCTTTCTGCCAGAGAAAAACGCTATGTGGACAAACGCGCTTCTACTTCGGTATCAGACGCTGGAGGCCGTGAGAAAGCAGCAGTATTTGACAGACTGGGAATGACAATGGTCCAACAGAGCAGTGTATTCTTGTTAAGTTCTTTAATCTGGGCAAGCCTGGCAGATCCCTCAAGTTAAAAGCATACATACTAGATTATACCTATTTCGTATCCACTTAGGGCTTGATCCTCCACGATAAAGAACTTATTTTGATCCTTTTTTGAGTTGTTAACTAACTTTTGCACCCAAAAGCTTTCTGAGGTTTAACGCAACCAGTCATTTTTTCCTCAGAGAAACACTCTTTTCAGAAAACGTCCAGTCTCTTTAGCAGCCTTGTGCCTGGCTCCGTGTCCTCCCTGCATCAGTTTGGCCCTGGTTCAATCCACCTCTTGCCTGTTATAAAGGCTCTTTTTGCAGAATACTTTCCTATACACTCCCGGCCATGAGGTTCACAAGCTTCCCAGTCTTTATGGCACCACTGAAGCATTTTTGGAGCGTCCTTATTTTTTCCTTCTAAATGGTCTAAATGAGAAGAAAGAGGTATCAGAGAAGATTTTGACCAGATCAGAGGATAACTGTTCTTACTTTTCTATTTTTTTTTTCAGTTAAGGCCTGTCTGTTCATCATTATAGCTTCATATATGTGAGACTATCTGTACACTGGATAATGCTCACCTCAACATGTTTGTTTCCAAATGAAATCGGAAAACGCAGATCCAGCACAGCAGCTTACTGATACTCCACTACAAAGGGCACACAAGGCATTTAATATGATGCAGATCTCCACTGCCTATATCTGAAAAGGATGGGAACAGTCCGACTTGGTTCTTCAGGGAACTTCGGGTATTTCCGTTCATCTTTGCTCCCTTGGAGGCAGACATAATCATATCTTCTCTCCCCAGTTTGTCCGGAAACCAAGTACTGGTGGTTAAAGGTGGTCCTTCACACTATCACAGTTATTCCCAAAGTGTGGTTCACGGCCCTCCTGTGGGCTGAGAAAGTACTGCAGGTGAGCCGCGAGGGGTCATTTACAAAAAATATCAACGTTTAAATTGCTTGATGTTACCATAAAATATTTTTACTTTAAATATTTACATTTAAAAAAGCAATCAGAACTAATCAAACATCATAATTTACATCATGTGTCATTCTTTTTTTATATTCATACAAATTGTTAGAGGTATGTGGATGGATTAGTAATTTGCACTGCATAGAACTCTTTATGAAATATAAAATATAAATATCTGAAATAACTTAGTCTCTTGTGTCTATCAGAGTTGTGATCAAAAGGCTTGAGTGGTAAGATTTTCAGATTTAGTTGGCTAAATCTGCTTTAGCTCTGCTTTATCATATGAAACAGAAAGAAAATAACATTTGCCCATCCCATGCAAGCAGACTAACTATTGTTTGTCTTTAAAGATATAGCACATCAAGGAAAGACAAGACAGTAAAGTATCATAACAGAGAACTAAACAGTCAGGGCTTTAATTCAAAGAGTTATGTTTGCGTCACTGGAACAGTATTGGATGACAAGAAACGTAATTCAAGCATTGTGTTTTGTTTTGATCACAAGCGTAAACATGTGCAAAAAAAATCAGTGTTCGTCTGTGTGCAATATGCTGATGGTTTAAAGGCTTGAAATATTTTTTTGGGGATCACACGCCAAATGGGTCAGTGTATTCTGACACATTGGTTTATTTAATCACACACATTCTGCCCAGTTTCCCACCTACATGGTCTCAAATATAAAAAGAAAAGGCATTTCTTGAATTCTTGATTTGCAGGAAACAAAACAGAGAGGGCGATGTGATCTTCAAGGAAAACCCTGACACAGTGAACTTTGAAATGCATGTGCTTTAATCATGCACATGACCCAAAACAGAAGTTTTAACAAGACAGATTATCATAAAGCTGTTTAATTAAACAAATGCAAACTGAGAGTTGTCTGGTTTGTCTTTGTTGGGGCTCAGGCAAACACAGAAGCAAGGACCATAAACATGACTTTCAGAAACTTGAGAACAGGCCATGTTGGTTTCTTCAAGTCCTAAACAACTGACACAAACACTATTTCTCAAAGCCTTTTGTTTAGGCTAGGGACTTTGACTGTCTTCGCAATTTAGCCGACATTAAAAAGAGATGTTTGCGATTTCTTACGATTTATTTTTGGTTGACCTCCATGCCATCAGATCCTGTGTTTGTGCGCTGATACAGTCCCTTTCATTACAGCCTCACTGTGCTGACAGAGCAGAAACACTGCCGATGGTGAGAATGAAAAGTACAGTAAAACAGTAAAGTGAGTATGCTATGATAGGACAAAATGAATGTAATAATGGAGAGTGTCTGGCTATGTGAAATGTGGCATTAAATTTAACTATTTCAGCTATTGTATGACTAATTTAAAGTGCCATTTTCTGTGTTTACATGCAGGGAAGTTGACTTTTAAATTGATTAATTTGACGGTTTGTGGCTAACTTTGCCAAATTTACAAGATTATGTTGATGTATTTCTTCTTAAGTTAAATCATAAATTCCTTAGTACAGATTCCAGGAATCACCTGCTGCTTATTCACTTCCCTCTAAAAAATACCAGTCCTCGCCTTTAAACCTGCTTCACATTGCCTTTGGTGAAAGCTGTAAATCCTTACATACAGTAGAGATGTGGACAGTGTAAATCTTTCGTTCCTCTTTGCCCTGTGGCCTCTTTCTCTGAATGGGGCTCAGTGTTTTAGTCACACCTGCTCACCTTTTGCAGCCTGCAGCCCTGGTATATGGGTGAGCTGAGGCTGAGATGAGAGGAGCAGAGGGGAGGCCTTGGACAGCTTGTAAAGGGGCCATGACCCCTGCGTGCATACCCCAAAAAGTCATGGAAATGACTGGCTCTGTACTGTGTGAACCACTGGTTGTGGTTAATGGTCATGTGCGAGGGCGTTGTCATGAGCTTAGGAAAGATTCATGACCGGCACATGTCAGAGCAGCGAATGCTGGCACTGAACAAGACAAACATCATGCAGTTCGCAAAGGCTTAAATAAACACAGTATAGTCTCAAGTAGCCTTGCAGTAGACTAGGATGTCACTTATTCTGACTTTTATGGTAGAGGAAAAAACTGGTGCCTTGTGTACTTAGCCTACTCATTCTCAAAACCACTAACAATCTCTTACTGTGCAGCTCTATGTAAATTGGACATGCTGTATTAGCCACAGCATGTCTAACATTAGCGTGCAATGATTTTGCAGACAGTATCAAGCAAGCAAAATATAACTTTTAGTTTAGTCCTTTTAATCCAAGCATATAATTCTCTTGTAGATTGTTTCCTGCTGTCTCGACATTATAACCACAAAAGAGTTTCATCCATAGTCTGTGTGTGCAAACATAATAATAATATATTGTAAATACTAGAGGTGGAAAAAAGATTAATGTTTTTAAAGCATGCTCAGACTTGGAGCGCATAAAAGGGCGTTAAGAAGCACAGATGATTGGCTTAACTAATGCTAACCAGGCAAAGTGAGCGGTAGGCAGACTCCTGCTTTTCATTAGCACCATGCTAACTGGCAAGTGCAGCCAGTTAGACTTTCCAGATGTGCCTGTCCTTGTATGATCCTCAGCTCTGCTCTGAGATCTCACCTCAGGGCTGGAAACTGAGACAAGGAAACATACACAGCAAGGGAGTCTGCTCAGCCAGCCAGCATTACAAAGAGTGTATGCAGGAAGCTGGACAGACTGAGAGAGGTCTTCTCTGCAGAGGGTATGCCACGTTAACACTACATCTCTGAAGTCAATGACGAGCAACGGTGCGTGAAAAAATGCCAGTCTTGTTTTTTCACTCAGCATTTTAATGCCCCCATGCTGTGTTGTTGTGCTTTCAAGTGTTGAGAAAAGAATAATCAAGAGAAGACATTGGACGTCTGTTCTGCTCTTAACAGCCTCTCCCTTTAACCTGACACACTTATAAACACAGGATTCAAAACCTGTTGTGATCTACAGAATATAAAGCAAATTTTCCTTTTTTACCCCCAAACCAATAGGAATGGGAATCAAGAACCCTTTCAAGTTGAGCATTTGATGACAAATTGGAATCGACTTAAATAAGAAAACAGTTGTGGTGATGCTGAAAACCTGTGTAGGTCAACTTTTTTGATCAGGAATCAATAAAGAATTGGACCAATAATCAGAATTGATACCAGTGTTGGTATCACTAACATCTTATCAAATCCCATCCCTACAAATAAAAAAGTTCAACTAATTCAGTAGTGAAGTTTGGGTGGCCTAGAAGCTAGAAAAAGATCTCATCCCACTGAACTTCAGCTCTGTGAGCCGACGTGATTGATTCCAGCTCGAGCCAGATCACAGCCTGAGGCTTAGCAGCTCCCCAAATCAAACTCTCAACAATACAAAAATATGTGCACGTACATTCAGGCTTTTATTGTCCTGACAGACATGTTTGTGGGATTTCAAGCTGACAGTAATCTGCAAAAGTTACGAAAGGAATGCATCACCAACACAAAGACACCAGCTGTTAGAGCCCAGTGACACTAAAACTTTAAATGGTACAATTCATTTAATCCATATGTATAATATTATTTTTTGACTTGAATCGTTAAACTTAAACTACTGCTAGATGAATGAATGAATAAATGACCCACTAAAATTCAAAGTGAGCTTGACTCTTGGACTGAACTAAATCAATGCTTAAAAAATCCTACTAAACCCAAAAACATCATGTGCATAGCAGCACATATAATTGACATTTGGATCATATCTGTACTCGGTGTGTTCTCTTGGATTTAAATTAATAACAACTGGATCTGCCAGGGAGTGACGAACACTGGCTCAACTATTAAAGTTTTCATATCCTACTTTTCATGTTTATCCAAAGCATGAAGATCACACTTGGTATTAATACCATACGGGCAACTTCTCGCAAGGACATTTGATTGTGAATAAAAACTGTCCCATATTTCAGATCTTGGCCTGAGGCCCTTTACTGCTGAAGCAGGCCTGGACAAAATGAAATTGTTAGCGGGCAGAGGAAGAGAGCAGAGGTTGCTCTGCACAGTCAGAGGGAATCAATCGATTGCATCAAATTCCACAGAAGCTATTAAAGCATTTGTGTTTATGGTGAAAACTCACATTTTGTCAGTAGAATCACTTTTTTTTTAGCGGTTTCAGAATGGCAAGCTGTAAACAGAATCCTGTCTTAAAATGACCAAACCACAAAACTAACTTTGGTGAAAAAAATAGAGCAGGGTAAAGGAAATGGAGGCTGTACGAGGCAGGATGCTCAGAGCTTAAATGTGATGTTTATAAATTGGGGGATAATATTAACGTCCCAGAGCACAGACACCAGTAACGTTATACAAGTGAAATTTTGAAAAACACGTATGCTAGCTAACCTTAGACTCCATGGAAATAACATTAACACCTGACGTGTGTTCACTTAAGCAAAACAAATCAACCATATCCGTCTAATTAACGGTCCCAAACCGATTATGGTTATCATAATGCTACAATAAAATATTATTAACTTGAGGCATGCAAGCAGTTACAAACTGACCTAGTTCCATTCCCCTCCATATGATTAGGATTAAAAGAAAAAATAGACTGGGACAGGAATTTGCGGGAAAATACTTTATAAACCAGCCTACCTCGCAACTATAGTGCTTGTTTATTGGATGCAGATTTTGTTTCCTGACAATATGTTGTTGTTTTTTTATCTTTGCACACTGGACTAATCAGTGCTTTATGCTCTTACCGACCTCAGGTGATCACAGTAATTCCTTGGCACATAAACTGAGCAGATTTCACCTCATGTGACTCCAGGTTTGCCCTTGGTTCATTGTGGTATGCTTGTGAGCATGAGGAACTTCTGGCTATCAGATGTCAACATCTGTTTCTGTTATACCCAATAACTTTCGTGTTTTTTTTTTTTGTTGTCACCTGTTGTTGCTTTGTAGTTGCCAGAGAAACAATGCAAACAGACCAAGTCTCTCAGTGCAGCTATCTGGCAACATATACACTGGCTTCTTGTCTGTCAAAGAATTGAATTCAAAATACTTTTGTTGGTTTACAAAGCACTGAATGGTTTAGGGCCAAAATACATTTATGATCTTCTACTCTGCTACAAACCATCCAGACCTCTCAGATCATTTGGGAAAGGTCTGATCCATCTGCAAACTCTCGGTTGTAGATCTTTTGGGAAGGGGACGAAATACTGGTTGTTGATTGGATAAACCATCTGTCTATCACCACCTATGTTGAAACCAACGCTGATTTGTTCGGTCGCTTGGGAAACCTTCTCCAAATTTTCTCTGCCGCAGGTCACCAGACTGATCTGCGAGTAAAGTACAATGGAGCTGGCAAGATCAGATCTGCTCTTTGTCTTTGAGTCAGAACTAAACATGGAGAGGCAGCGTTCAGTTTTTAATGCACCATATTTCTGGAACAAACTTCCAGAAAACTGCAGATCTGGTTCAATTCTTAGCTCTTTTAAATCCAGACTGAAAATCGCAGCCCAAAAGGAATTTATTAACTGCCTGTACTGCACTGTAACTTCTATTACCTTTCTTGAAAATTGTACTAAATTAATAATGAAACGACTGAAATGTCCTTTTCCGAAGTGTCGTCTCTTGCTTTTGATGATCTTTTAATTATTTTACTTGAAGTTCATTTTACAGATGTTTTCCAATGCTTTTAATGTTTAGAATTGAATGACTGACAATTGAATAATTGGCATCTAAGTATGTTACTAAATGTTTATCTGTGAATTGTTAAGATTGTTCTGTAGGTTGTTTAGGCACCAAATGTGTGCGGTGAGGACGCCACAGCCTGCCACAAATTGTTCGATTCACTGAATTCTAAACTCAGAACACGCCCTGTTTCATTCATTTTGTTTAAATGTCATTTTCTTTTCATGCTTTTAATGTTTTGAATTGAGCTGTACAAATAAACTTTCCTTGCCTTTGAGTTTGTATTGCGAAAGTGGTATGTGCACCAGAATTTGAATAAACTTCTCAAAGGAATAATTCCATGTTGAGAGCACCGGAGGAACATAATGCTGTTAAACGTACTGAACTTAAAGCCATACACATCGTGGGAATATAATTCCATTGTGGATGAAAATGAACAACAATTGGAAAAAGTGAGATCATAAAAAAAGAGTCAGATTAACACGTCAGATTCCTCATTCGGCCTCAGTCCGGCTGTGGCACTTCATAAAGGGTCTGTTTCCTTCCCCGCAAAGTTTCTGAGCTACACCAGACACGGATGTTGTTGTCATCCACTCCCCACTTCTATTTAGGACTACCCAAACCAACCAGCCATTACCATACGATGTCTCCATGAAATAATACACTGCTCAGATTCCTGATTTGCCTCAGAAGGGTGATCATGTCGTGGACTACGCAGCACATAACCACGCGGGTCACAATTTCAAACCATAAATGTTTGAAAAATGCTCTCTGTGATCCCTGATGGTTCCTGGTCTCACGACTGCCAGTGACACAGACAAACTGTGTTCATAGAAGACCACACAAACACAAACAGCAAGGGAATCCATTTAAATCTGCAGGGGGGCAGCCAAATTCATAGTGAAAGCAGATGGATACTGTTATATATCGTGCTGAAAACAGTGACAACATCCCCTCATAAACAGCGAGGTCAAAAACTGTGCATTCATATTTATAATGTAAAATATTCAGGGGTTTTGGTGGATTTTCACAACATTTCCCCCAACCACATTAAAACAAACATAATGCTCTTTTTATGTGTTTGCATGCAGTTAATTTACATCTGAATTATGAGATTAGCGACTGAAAAACTGTCCTTTCTCACTACTGTTGTTGATTTGTGATCACTTCAGTGACTCTCAACGCAGGCTTTTCACCACCAAGAGTGACCGACCGAGCTGTTGACCAAAGGACCTACACAGAATTATGGATCAAAAAAATTCCTCTTATATTAGCTATATTTTCAGTGAGCACGGGGAAACTGGGATCGAGTGGAGGAGTTGAAGAAACCCACAGATACAGTTAGGACTTTACTCCCCAATGGCTCGAAATTAGCATATTACAACATGTATAGTAATAAACAAGCAAATGATTGCAAGGGGTGAAATGACACACTGATCTGGATCGATTATTTGATTTATGATCAACGATGCAAAGTCAAAAAATCGATACACGTCATCATCTTTAAAGATGCACCTTTATGAAATTCCAACTTTACATTTATTCTTTTAATTAAAAAGAATTGTTTGTTTTTCAGAGATCAATAAAATTGTCAAATCATATTGTGTTGCTTTTTATGAGTTGATATAAATGTCACTCGTTGTGTTAGCTGCACATCGTCTCATATCTATCGCAGGACCCGAATCAGAATTGTACCGCGGCAGACTTTGTGATATCAGCAAATATTATATCGTTGGACTAGTAATAGTGGATTCATAATTACACATTCGGTTTTGTACAAAAAGTACCAAAACTGTAATGAAGGAAATAAATGAATAAATGACTAATCACAATAGTTTTATTGTTATCAGGAGAATTCATTAGGGGTGTAAGAAAATATCGATACACTTGAATATCACAATATTCTGTTTTGTGATACTGTATCAATTCTCAAAAGCACTTTATCGATTTTTAATTAATAGTTAACATGCAAATATTTGTGCCAGACGGGCTCATTTTGTATTGTTTAAAGTCCCAACCACTAGATAGCAGTGTTGTAATGCATCTTTAGCAATATGAATCTTCCACTTCATTGTAACATCGTATTATTATGGTGGCATGACTGTTTTACTAAAATAAGATTAAAAAAATTGCAACATAACCCATCTGAGCCAAATGAGGGCTCTGCTGCTTATGATTAAACATCATAACCAACACTTTGATGGTGTGCGGAGTTACTGTGACGGGTGGCGAATAACAGGGTTTGCTGTCTATATGGGTCACTGTGGGGTTTGAATGTGGCCGAGAGACTGTGAGTGAATGTGGGAATGAGTAGAAGCGGAGCGCTGCCTGTCGTTCCCTCAGCCAAGCCACAGCTGGCCAGATTACAAGAGTCTGGATTAGAGGCCAGGGGGTTGGGATAGGGATGTGGATCCAGTGGATGCAGGAACTCAAACACACACGCCACACATGATTAAAGCATCAATGTCACCATCAAAACACGCACTGGTTTGAAACTGCAAAGGCGTTCACATTGTGTTCAGCTGCTACAAACTAGGAAAGCAATGGTTCAAATAACCTACAGATCGGTTGCAGTTTTTGGGTCGTGGTTTTGGTTCAGTTTGTTTTGCAAATTAGGGAGGGAAAAAACATTTATGATGTTCTCTCTGTATTTTATTGTTTGCGAGAAAAATTGTGTTTCGTCCATCCAGAAATTTGATGATATATAAAAATGAAAGTGTTACTCAGCCTGTTTAAACCTTGAAAGATGATGGTGTACCTCAAATGTTACATCCATACCTCCACATGCCATCTGCATTGAGCTCCGCACTGTTTTCTTGCCTCTTAGCTTCCATTAGGAGAAAGGGCCCAAAGAACTTAAATTGCAGCTAAACCGGTCTGCAGTTTGTGTAGTGGCCTGTTCGTATTTTTATGGTTCCCTACTACGAATCAAGCTGTAAATTTTAAGCAGAATTCTTTTTCATCAATAAATCTGGATGATGTGATTTCGAGCAAGTGTGTTTCCTCACTTCCTCTAAATCATAAAAGACCTCACAAGTCTCAAAAGCCAGAGAATAAGGGGATGTTACCATGGTATAACATCTGTATAATTGTAAACAAAACAAAAGTTGCATATTTGCATTGCATTTGGCACACCATGGGAAAATGAGAATCTGCAGAGAACGCATACAAGCTGCAAAACAAGATGAGCTTTGCAATTGTCTTTTACATATTAAGCCTGACTAAATCACTTTAAAATAATAACTGTTGTCTAAGTACAGCCACATACCAAAACAGGATAAAAGGTGTCAGGAATGCAAGTTCATAAAACAATGAGGAAATCCCTCACAAAGGGCCTCCAACTAGTAGTCACGCCAAGAATTCACCATCCAGTCAACTGAGACTGATTAAAAAATGCACATGCTTTGCAGGAACATAACTAATGCATTAGCATTTAAAACCCATTCATATGATCATAAGTGCATGACTATGAGCTCAAATGAGTTTAGCAACACTGTAAGCAGTCAAACAGCTGTTTAGATCAACCATAACTGGTAGTAGGAGGGATAGCAAAGCCAGTGGGTACAAACAAATTACAACACACACACACACACACACACACACACACACACACACACAAACACACACACACACACACACACACACACACAGGGAGAGTGACAAAATTCTGTACAGGGCGCTATTTCTCAACTATATCTTTACATAGAAAATAGTTTGCTACCATATTAATGTAATATCGTATATAGCCCCTTTAAATATAAAGTGTGAAGAGGAAATGTGAATGCAAGTTATCAGATGTGAGACAATGCAAGTTTCCAATGAAGTCAATATTTCAGGCAAATGATCACCAGTATGCCAATGTGTGCAAGGCAACCGTTATGTTTACATTCCTAAAGCCAAGGTACATGACAACTAGAGCACCAGTTAGCATTAGTGAGGTATTAGCAAACCATCCCAAACAACAGCAGCAACAACCTAGGGACTCACATATTAGCCTACAAAAAAATGACAACCAATACAGACACAAATAATGCACACAAGTGGACGTAAGTAGCGAGAAATGAGCAAATATTGAGTTGTCAACAACTACCAAACAAGCTAATCCAGGCAGCAGCTAAGGGCTAACTTTAGCATGTTTGGCAGCTTTGGCTTAAAACAACACTAAACACAGCTTTAACATGGACTCACAATAACACATGCAAGCAAAAGCAGCAAACACTTAGCTGTTAGTTAGCTTGTTGAAGTGAAGCAGTGGACCCTCCATCACCATGGAGACGATTAATTCATTTTAGAAAGAGTTCCACCAAAGGACAGGAAGGCTGAGACGACCTGGGACCCTCAGCAGGGAGACGCACATTTGCGTGTGCATTATGTGCAAAATAATAATAATAATAATAATAAACAGACTATTTGTTTAAACCCTACTATTGAGTCAAAAAGGAAGGTCCACACCACAATTCTCATTGGATAATTGGTTGAACAGGACTTTACATCTTTTGGATAATGGATCCAAAGGTGGGAGTTAATGTCCAGGTGCCACAACCCATGCACCACACCACAGGAACAAAATAACACAGATATATTTTACAGTTAAAAAGATAAAGAAATTAAAGTACTTTATTCATCAGGTGTCACACATTAAAGGAAACATGACACATTCAGTTCTCCATTTAGGCCAAAGGGCTTGACTGTGTTAGGAGTATGAATCCACTATGCTTCTCTGCAGAGTAGTGAGGTGGGTGATTGTTTTCCTATTCCTATAGATTTGCTTTGAGGTGTTCTTATGCAACCTGTCACTTTTTTATGTAGGAGTCGCCAATCTGGTTTGCCCTTAAATCTACATTTTCACTGGTTGCAATTTATTTTTCAATTCAATGACATTTTATTTTATTTATAGTGTGGAATCATAACAAAAGTTATCTCAGGACACGTTTTATGTAGAGTAGGTTTATTTATGATTTACACAGATCCAACAGTTCCCCCATGAGCAACACTGACAGCAACAAAAACACGGCTGTAAGAGGCAGGAACCGCTGACAGACCCTCAGCTCATGGTTGACGGCCATCTGTGAGGGAAAACGGACAAACAGAAAGAGAGAAACCCGGAAATGCTCAGCACAATAATAACATTAACAACTATGATGATAATAACAGCAATATGACTAATAATAATTATGGCAGTGGTTATACTATGAGGATTTGAATAGCAATACATAAAAGCAGTTACAATTGTTTCAAATGCATTTTATTTAACTATCCTCCTTATTCAAAACTGTTTTAATCCCATAGGTCATCATAAACATAAAGCAAACAAACTAATGGAAATAACTTTCTTTCTTACTTTCCTTCTTTTTTTATTTCTTTCCTTTTTAGATCTACAACATGCTGTTGCTTCTAATTGTACTGTATGAGCTTTGGAATTAATTTATCTCATCAGTGCATGCAAATGTTTGTACATAGCTTTTTATGGATATTTTCTCTAAATTTCTGTTAGATGGTTCATCTCAAGGGGTCTATCCTAATAAATGTCTCTATTCCCCCGAACTTTAAAGACACTGCAAAGCTGTGGTAGTCTGAGCATAGTAACGAGTGTGTGTGTTTGTTATGTTAAAACATGAAGTCACTTACTACTGGTCGCTAGTTAGCCGGGCATGCTTACGTAAACACTGTTAAAGCCATTCCTTTGGGAGCAGACTATGTTGTGTGTTAGTGCAGCAGCAAACTGGAGTTGGCCATGTGAAGTAGCTCGCCAGCTAGCTCCATAAATGTCCTATAAAGAATGAAATTGAAATATCATAAAGTCAAAGAAAGCCCAATATGGGTGTTGTAATAGAAACAAAATGTAATATTTGGAAAACAATTGTAATATGATACAGCATTTGCCTGGAAAGTCAGATTTTTCTGATCTCGTGTGACGCATACTCTCACACACTTGACATACACACACTAGATCTGTGACTGACATTGAAGTGACCTGAACAATATCTTGGCTTATATAGAGCTTTTATAGCAAGCCACCATCTTATATTGTTCTGAGCTTTTAGAAGCAGGTTTCAGTGACAGGCGAGTGATTCTGAGCAGATGCTGTCTTCACCTCATTTCTCCAAGAATCTGACAGAGAAAATTAATTCATTTTCACCGGCTGCCTGGAGTCTGCCTGACCTTTCAACAGTAAATCAATTTGCACTTGACCAGGAATGCAATCTTTGATACAACAGAGCTGAGATATTGCATATTTACCCTGATTGACACAGCTCTGAAAATTATGAATTACAATACTGGTGCATGTGAGGGCCAAACACTATATGTTAAACTTAAACCCTCTTCTTTATAGATATTTACGATAACAGACACTGGTAACTAATGTGTAGATTGTGGATCTTCCACAATGCAATTCTTGCATGAGAATTGTTACTCCAGTTTTAATCGTATTGTCCTTAAATTTCTTATTTGTTGTGTTTCCATGAACATTTACATGTCGGACCCATCATTATGGTCAGCAGGAGGCTGAACCGTTAATTGGATGCTGTCAAGCTGTATCCTCCCCACACAACCCATACACTCAGTGGGTGACTGTGACTTCATAACCACATGGATGAATGCACTTGGCAAAAGAAAATGTCAACAAGGTTTCTACATAAACGCCTAATTGTTTACAGGGAATTCCCAAAAGCTATAGCGCTTGGTCATGATGCAGTTTCTAAATTAAAACACTGGGATGTGAGTCACATTGACCGATGGTGTATGCTTATGACACGTGACATTTTCTCTCTTTTAATATGCTGCCTGAGGTTACGTTTATAGCTTTGCTAGTCACGAGCTTATATGAAAATACACAGATCATTTCAGCTGAATTCATGAAGTTGAACTGCAATATAGAAGAGCATCCTGTCAGCGTGTGCTCAGCGATATGAGGGTCGAGATGATGAGTCACATTAAGAGGGATTACTTGCTGTCTGATTTTCAATTCAAAGGCCACTTGTGCAAAATAGTTGGTAGACAGAATTGTTAATTTGTTACACTTGATTTTCCCTAACCAGTCCCTACAGACCAACATACTTTTAAGTCCACACTGATATGTAAGCATATCAACATTCTGGTTTTGCTGTGGTTTTAAAGGGAAATATCTCATTTTTGTCTATTGTATTTAACCATCATGCACACTAACATGGTCACAGCCATGTTAGTGTGATTAGGCCTGACTTCCACACTGATGTGGTAGAAAGTTAACTAAAACGGTTGCACCCTTGGTCTGTTTATATTGAGGACAAAAGCTGAACTGTTAAACTGATACTGAGGATAGAATATAAGGCGCCATGATAACTACACAAACTGGTGTAGAAAGCTAAACAACGGTCAGCTGTTATTATTCCTCCTTTACATTTCTCTATCTGTTATTTTTTCTTTGCCAGTGAAGTTCCCATCTGGACACAGCCAAGCTTTCTAAAATAGAAACAGAAATGTAGCAGCGTACCACCCAAAACCAGCCGTCGTCTCAGTGTCTTTCCCCACCGTTTTCAGATCTTGCCCTAACGAGAGGGTGGTGGCACAGCAAACCAAGACTTTTCCTGACACTGTGCATGCGTTTAACCATCAGATGACAGGGCTTATTACTGGTTGATGTAGACAGGAGGGCAGAGGGTTAATGGGGAATGTGGTCTTCAACGGGAGAAACACAAGCATCGACAGAACCTCTGGAGTTATGATAGAAGTCACCAAACATGTCAGCGATGGTCGCACAGTATTTGTTTACGATTTTCACTGGGACACAGTGATGCATAAGAAAAAGTCTCAGTTTCCATTTTTAAAACAGTTAAAATGCCAAAGGAACCAGTGTTAGTATCCTGGGAGCAGTGCCTTGACTAGGGCAACATGATTTGATTATAGAAATGACTGGTGGCTCTGGAGCAACAGATGTGGTTTCACTGGTTTGCAGCATCGTAACTTACATGTCCCCTCTGCCTCAGATACCCCCTTTCTCTGGCTGCGTATGACCCTGAATCCCCCCTTTTTAACCTCTGTTCTAAGTCCCTCAAAGTTAGGAGCTTATTGACATAGACATCTGAAAATTTGGAAATGGCATAAGGTTGCAACTCTGGACTTCTTCAAGAAATCCTGTTATTATACTTTATGTCATAGCTCTTATTGTGCTGGAATGCAAAGACTACTTAGGAAAAATATACTTGCATATAGATCTGTTGGGTTGAGTCCAAGATTTTTGCAATATTATATAGAAGTATATTTCTTAACTGTGGGGCGGTTCAGACATCTTCCGATTTTCATAGAAGAGAATTATATCAAAGTTTTTAAGGGACATATGAACTAACTAAATAATGTTTCTTCTGCATCAGAATGTCTAGTTACCCCTCCCTTTAACTGCATATGCTTACTAAAAAAACAAAGAATCATAAAGTCAACCCAACAATTTGAAATCGTAAGGATACAATTTGAGAACATTTGAGGTTTTGGTCTTTGTTGAGACTAATAAAAATAAAGCATCCAAAAATAAAAAATAAAAAATTGTTGATTCTATGTCAACAAAATGAAAAATTGAATTATCCAATATTTAGATTTCTATTCTGTTATTTCATAAGATAATGCCTCAACATGGCATTCTAAATGTAAGTGATTAAGTTTCATAGTGAGCTCATCTATTAGTAAATACATATTTATGATATATTCACCTGTAATGTCTCACCTTAAAAATGATCTGTTAATGTAGAGAACTGAATAAGTTAAAAGACACTACACAACTTAATATTTGAATATGATATAGAAAAGATTTTCACCAATAGTGCTTTCATTGTTGCACACTTGCACTCCCTATGTAGCATCCCATTAAGTCTGCATCAGGTGTAATATAAAAAGGCTTGGACAACTCTGTCCTTCTTCAGATGTCAAAGGTCACTGATTAAGTCTGCCAGCTGATGACTGCTCATCATTACACCTCAGAGTCCACTGTCACAGGGTGCATGTCGCTAATCAGCAGCTGATGAATGCTAGCCTGGGGGTCACTCTTCAAGCTGCCTAATAACGCCTGTCTGCTGCCGAGTACCAGACCGTCAGAGATGAAAGGGTTCTCATTGACGATGCTCTCAGACTGCTGAGGTCGAACTTCTCCCAAAAAGTCCCTCGTCACCTGTGTAAATCTCAACGGGAGACTTCAGTCAGCTGTGCTAGAAAATAAGTATGACCTCAAGGTGGAGATAATAATGAGACAAGAAATGCAAATAAAAAAAAATATTTTTACAAAAACTGGAGACAGTTCTGCAAGATGTGTGGTGCAGAAAAAAGAAGAATACTGACCTTCACTTGATTATTTTGTATTCCTTAACCTTGCATATTAATGTCATCAGAGCAGTAGACTAAATCTAGTTTGAAAAGGGTGGGTAACTAATATTCTGCAAATACAAATCCAGAAAAGCTGAATTTATATGCATTTACTCTGCAGACAGCCACACATTCAGATAGAACATCAAAAGACGGCTACCACTTATGGCCAGCACCACTTACCTGGCTTCTATTGATGTGTTTTTGCAAAGAGAGCAGAAATGACAGTCGTTCACATTAAACACTACAGGACGTACCCTTGTAGAAGGTCTCGGAAGGTTTGAAAACAGCGGTGGCCCTGCACAGGCTCCTGCAGAGCGAAGAGGCGACAAGCTGCTGCGTGTTGTTACTGCAGCTGCAGCCAGACATTTCCTGAACGTCCTGCACGTGTTGTGGAAAAAACATCACTGTCTGCTTCCAACGTTAAAGCCAGTGCCCTTTACTAATCCACAAAAGAATGTGAGTGACGCATTAAAATCACAAAATTAACAGACAGACATACCTGAAAATGAATGGAAAAGCAATAAAATAGGGACAATCTGTAAGATGTTTTCAGTTTTCAGTGTTGAAGGCAGTCACATGATGACCAGCATGGAAAATAGGACTTTTAAATTAAATTACTTTATTTTGTTTTCAAGTTGAACACCTAGGCAAAAGAGTGGCATCGTGGAAATCATTAATCACACAGTGTATAAAACAGGGATACTCTGTAAGACACAGTTTTCAGTCTTTATCCATTTATAAATTGATTTCTTATTTAAGATTATTTGGGTTTTTCAAATATCAGACACAGAAACCGATGACAAGCAGTAAGCCAAATAGCATAATAGTTGTAAATGAATCCCTGTGAAAGAAAAAGTCTCTACTTTAAACAGGCAAATACCAGAAGATTAATCAGCAGTCTTCAAGCTAAAAGGCACCCCAGTGTGGCTCATGTTTACGTGGGTTGAATATGAATTATAGGAGTGCATTAGTACAAACAGTACAAGCACAAACACTAAATGAGTACAGCCCAAGTCAATTCGTCTCAAAGGGCTTCACAATCTATACATCCTTCACCATCTTCCTATCCTCGAACCAATTTCTAAAGAAGAGTGTTTGTATCGTAATTGCTCTAGGCCTGTCTATAGTATATATATATTTTCTACCTGCCTGTCACATCTGCATCAGTTGTATTGGATGTTAAGTAGAAGAGATGATAGATGAGCCTTCATTCTCCTCTTCTTCTAAAACAGCTGCAGCGTCTGACCAGATGAGCGGCTCTACTCCAAGTAGAAGATGTTTCAGTGCACACTGATCAGACAACCTGAGAGGTGGGTTAATCAGGGTCAGTACCTGTTCACTTCTTCTGGAGAAGATGGAGTTTTACTTGCATGTTTGTTCATACAATTTAGATGTTTTTATCACCAGGTGTGGCTCTGCTCTATGTTCATCACATCTGGTCGTGAAAATAATTATACTCCGTTGACAGGTGGAGTTTCCGTATCAGACGTATGGGAGACATCATCATATCATGGCAGCTCCATGTGTAGCAGGGGAGCCGCATGTTAATCTCCATCTGTGTATCTGGGCACCCAACCAAACATCAGTCCAAATTCGGCCGAATGGATTGATTCAATGTAGAGCTGTCATAAAGTAAAATACTCTGAAAACAAACAAGTGGTGGCTTCAACCCAGTGGTGGTGCAAGCAGCTGGCCGTGCACAGGTGTTTCTTTTGTGAGAAGTGCAGGGTCCAAACCAAAGACTGTAAAAAACATAATGGATATAACTTGATTGAGGTGAACCCTCCGGTGGACTTTTGTCAGCAGGTAAACCAAAAGCTTTTGGCATAAAGTCAGTTGAAAATCTGCAGTTCCCCTAAAGTTACCAGCTAATGCTAGCACTAGCTAGCTAGCGTGGTTAGGTGCAACCACTGAAAACTGATCGACCAAAATGTTACAATCCCCTCTGATGAAGTGAGAACACACTGTGAGAGGGTCAAAGACCTGAAACAATACCATCAACAACCCCCAAAATGAGTTCACGACTATTTTGTGTATTTGTAAACAGTGCCATGGATATGTATCGCAAAGCTTCTATCCTGATAAACAGGTTACTGTATAGCTCTGTCCTTAAACATGCCCTGCTTTATGGTCTATTTTACTCTAAATTGGACTATAATTTATGAAATTAACATCTTGCTGTATTGAAGACTTAAAACCAGCGACTGAAACCATAAACTCCTCAGGAAAATGTTTACTGAGGTTTTTAAAGGCTTTCAAAAAAAACTCCCTGACCTTGAAGATACATATTGAAACAGTTTCTGCACTGCAAGGTATTTTTCCTGAAACATAATCTCACAGAGAGCCTGGTGCATATGGAGGGCACTGTGAGGGACTGTGTGGGCACAGTGGCACAAATGAGTCTTTGTGCTGCCTTGAGGGTCTTACATCATCCCCAGACTCTGGAACCGACTGCTGGGGGATCTGCTGGGAGAACCCAGAGGTACATTTGACCCGACACTGAACCCATCTGATTTTTTACCTTTCTCAGAAGCTGCTGTTAACTACATCACAACCTCATATTGTTCCCATGCGAGGTTTTCCAGGTTCTGTCTGCGTTTTGGCTGTGGTTTCACCTCCTCGTCCTGGGTCGGCCTCTGAGCCTCGCTGCTTTGGATCAGGAGCTGCAGAGAGTGCTTGCTGGCAGGTCAATAGCCTCAGTGTTGCCGCACAGCAGTATGGCTGCTTCTGCCGCTGCTGCTCCATCTCACACTGCCTTCCCTCCTGCCTGAGCTCAGCTTTTCCAGCCGTTATTCATTCCCATTAATTAGGACTAGGGCTCTCGCCGGTTCGTGAGAGAACCACTTTCACATGGGAACTCCTTCGTTTTGTTTCCACCTCACAGTTGAGAATAATCCTTCAGCTCTTCTCTGAGGTTACCTTCACTTGGCAAAAAAAAGTTCCCCTCCCGTGAGCTCTTCACAGCCAAATCCATAAACATAAACAATCGATGGAAACACTTGTGAGCTGCTCATCCTCTTTACGTGATCAAAGTTGACAGTGAAAAACTATGTGTGAATTATTTTCCTAAACCACACAAGCTTTCAAACAAGGTGCTATTGATCATAAACTAATATGACGTTACAGCCCGCTGACATGCTGGCTGTAACATTAATGACTCATTAAATCCAAATCTACACTTAGTTTGTTGTCACTGAGTGGTAAAATGGCTGGGGCAAGTACTTGCTTATGGCTCAGGTAACTTCAATCATTTTCTCATATGAACTCTGGAAAAAAGTCCAGACCTTGCTTCAAAGTTTGTCTTACACACATGCAGCACACAACAGGAGATTGTCCTAATCAGATTTGCCTCATTTACTAGAACTTCTCTGTTTGGTTTAGACTGGGGTGGCACTGGTTAGAGTGTGCAGGAGACAGGACTTGATGAGGATTACACCACGGCCACGTGACCGGTTCATAACCGGTACTTGAATTTGTCTGACAATCTCAGCGACTGTCCTTATAAACTGATGTTCCCGCATCTCAAAGTGTCCCCAGTTAGACATGAGGCTATTTTTTGCCGTCTCTGTGTAGGTCACCCTTATTCTTCATTCTGACATGTTTGTTTCCTTTCAGCCAGCCGCATGATTGGAAACTTCCTCCACACAATGAGGTACTCTAATCACACATATGGCTCAATCGGACATTACACAGACTTTGTTACAGAAAGCTGGCAGGGTTACATTTGATGTCCAATCCAACTGATTCCAACATCTGCATCCACACATACAGCAACTCTGGGTAAAGTCTAGATCATTTCAGGTTTGCAGTGTGAAAGGGGGTAATATTTATTGCTACTGTATGATAAAATAGCTGTGGTAAGTACTTGATCCGGACTCAGTTGACCTCCACTCTTGCTCTGGTACAACGTTAACTCAACAACTAACCTCCAATGAGGCCAACAACAACAAGACTTCAACCCTGCAGGCTTCACCCCTCTTTTCTTTTTTAACATGCCACAAATGCGTGACTTTTCCAGCTGATAAAATTGTACCTGGGTAGCAACAACACTCTGCCCCAAGAATAAGACTCTGAGAGCCATTGTGCGTGTTTTTATACGAGACTCTGTAAAGTTGGTTTGTGGCACCGAGCGAGGTGGCTGGATTGGAAATAACAAGAGGAACACACAGCCTGAGCCACTGTGGGGAATGGAGAATGCTGGTAAACCAGAAAATCTCCCTTAAAATTACAAGAGGCCAAAGAAACAAGAGACGAGGACTGGGAGCCAGCATGGGAGAAACAGAAAAAAAAAATACAAGAGAGAGGCAATGGTAGTAGAGAGGGATCATAAAACCTGGAATACACCCACTGAACATCCATACAAAACGCTATTTAGGAGGAGCATCAGTAACTGCTTTTGAGAGGGACACTGAGCTGTGTGAGATGTAACTAGCTCTACAGGCTCCATAAGGTTTGAATAGAGCTTGCAGCATTACATCTTCGTTGTGTAAAAAAAAACAGGCTTAATCCGGTTTCTTTGGTCAGAAACATTTTGCTATAATGGCCGATATTTTAATGGTTATGATGACTTTATTACATAATAATAGACACATGCTCAGCCATGCATGCATCCCATTGTGTCAAAAGAAAAAGAGAGTTTCAAAGATCCTTTAGACACAGATTTCTGAGTTTTGCCAATGATCCAAAGGCTTGTCAGAAGTCTTGCTTTTTTGTGGGACTGTTCCTAAAAAAACAAGTCCATTTGGCACCCAGGAGGTGTTTCTGGCACTGGGGTGAGAGCCTGTTCGTGGTAGTTGCAAGTGTCCACTCTGTTCCATGCCCCCAGAATAACACATCTTCTTAAAACAGACTTCTCTCTGAAGCAAAGCACTAGTAAATCTTTCATCAGGCTCTTGCAACAAAGCCATAAATGAGCCAGGGTATGTACAGACTGTTATATTTTCATATTTGTCCTTTTTTAAACCCATATTCGTATATCAACAAAGTTTTCTTCTCACCACATTTAGCCTCTGTGTCAGATATCTTTATGTTGGCACATAAAGATGGCGGCACACAGTTTATAAGCTAGAATCAATTTGTCCGCAATAAAACCCACTCACTGCAGTAAGTAAATGAAGTGTTTTAACCTGTTTTATCCAGCAGATGGAGTTAGAACTCCTACCAAACTGAAGGCCTTGATTAGGGATAATTATGACTTTATTCTGATAAATCACAAACCATTCAGAGCTGGGTTGTTTTGGGGATTCTTATCTCATGCAGTCATATTAACATAGTACTCTGACTCTGGAAAGGTCTGAAACACTGATAGGAATGTAATGCCAAACCCAACAAAGCCCACAAATCCTAATTATAATCTGACGATAACTTCCTTTCAACAGCACTATTTCCAGCAGCAACATATTTGAACCAGAGCCCATTCACAAACCTGATCATTTTATCAAAGCCCGTCCGGTCTCACTGGCTCTCACTGGGCTCTGGATGTAATGAAGCCAGTGCCAAATATGATGAATATAGGTATATTCAGTAGAAAAATAATGATGTGTTTTTTGAAGCTTAAAGCATGTAAACATGTAGACTTGTAGAAACCCATAATACAAATATGAACCTGAAAATTAGTTTAATATGGGGCCTTTTAAAAGTAGCCTGCTGGTTATCACTAGCACATTTACATTATAATGAATGTGCATTGTTCTAATGATTAAATAAATTAAAGCAGTTAGTTGGGGATCATAGAATATACCTGATGCAAATTAAGGACATGTTATTTTCTTTCCTACACAATGGATTGACTGAACAATTTAGGATTCAAAGTATTGTTTTAGTAGTAAGTAACTTTTTTCTGAAGTTACACATTTACTTTTTTTTTAAACAGCCTAAAGATCACACTCCGACACATGAACTAATACTCTTCACAATTTAGCTTCAAACTGCCAGTGAATAATGAGATATTGTGAATATTTTATGCACAATGTTGAACCTTAATGTCACGTTAACGACACAGAAAAGAGGCTGAACACCGGCATCCATCAAACGCCTGCTAGGTTGTGTTTGTCTGTGATCATCTGACTGTCAAAAGAGATGAATGAGTGTCAGTCAGCACGTCAGCCTGCCCGTCTGTCACGCTGCTGCTGCTGCTGCTGCTGCTGCTGCTGCTGCTGCTGCTGCTGCTGCTGCTGCTGCTGCTGCTGCTGCTCCTCACATTCCACGTGTAAATCCTCTTTAAATCCTCCAGAACACTGAAGCTTTGATTGCTGCTGTCAATAAAACATTAAAAAAAAATGAAAATGTGCCGTCCCCAGTTGGGAAAGCTGTTCAGTAATGTGTGTTTAATTGTCAGGAATGGGGAAAGTGCCTGAAGGATGGGTCGGCCTGTTATCAGGACGGGTGATCTCAGCCAGACGTCTCTCACTCTAACAACATGAGCTTGGAATATCACTGCTTTTATCTGACCCAGTTTACATTCCTCAACACTTCCTCACTGTTTAGTTATCACCACCCACTTATTAAGGAAATCTTTGGTATTTAGTTGTGCTGTCTGCAGAGAACAGGTAGAACATGCCTCTGGATGCTGCTGTTAATCAAAGTCAAGATACTAGATGGTCAGAAAATGTTTCCTATAGGGCAATACCGCCCCCTATTGGCTGTTTATCCAGCTGCCTTTGTGGGGTAAAAAAAAGTTTATTTCCTTTAAAAGCCTTAATTTCATACCTGTCTTCACATCTTTTCATTGCTTTATCAGTTTTAGGCATGCATGATTTGAGTGAGCACAGAGCACTGTGTTATTGAACTACATAATGCAGTAGTAGCCTTTTTTTTTTTTAATCATCTGTATGTCCTGTTTTTACTGTTTTTCTGAGTTTCCCTGCAGGGATAATACAGTTGACTCCGTACCTAAGCTGTTTAAATAAAGGTCAGGTAAATCAAATGGAAAACACCCAATCATGTCACCTAATGGTTCTGCATAAGCAGATAAATAATACAAAATTAAATGTCACACTATATTTGCATAGTGTGTGATAAATGTCTGAGGAGCAGTCTCACAGCAGAATAATGAATTACAGTCATGTTCGGGACAAAATGTCATCTGTCTGGGGCAGCAAATAATGAGAGCGTAAAAATGTTCTAAATCACATTCAAATAAAATATGAAATATGTGAACTATGAAATGCAGTGGTGTTACTGAAAAGCGGTTTACATGTTTGTTTGAACTCTAAACGCTGGCATGCATTAACAGTGTCTCTTTATGTCCATCCTATTGCTTGGGTTTGAGCTTAACGTTATGACCACATCCACAATAAGCCGGCTAATTTTGAAAACAACACTCTCTGTTTTGGCCTTCTGTCCACACAAAGCTGATGTCTTTGACACTTAAATAAGAGCTTTTCAAAAGACATGAGTGAATTAATCTGGAAACAACTGCTTTATGCTTTAGTGTGGATGGGTAAAAGAACGGAGATTTTGAAAAATGGAGACAATATTGTAAACCTGGCTGCAGGCTACAGTGGCAATAAAATTAAACCCACACTTAGCAGAGACGAGCTGTGAACAACACATGACACAGTTTCACCTTATAACGGCGATAGGGCGAATGTGTTAACAAACAATCACCTTCTAACACATCCAGCATTTGGAGATGTGTTTTTGGCCACCTTTTTTGGCAAATATTCACTTTCCCTTCAGCTCTGTGTTTGTCTCAACCACCTCCTGAGGGAAATAGCTGGCTCTCTCTAGCTGCTAACTGCTCAACAGTGTTTCCCAGCTAGTCGCTAACTTTGCTTTTTGTGATCGACAGGTGGTGTGCAGTGGGATTACCGATTTTATTTTTTTTCATATGTGACTCAGATCTTTCATTTCTAATAGTTTTAACATCACAAATTACACCTTATCTGATCTTTTTTATTCTGATTTGGGCCACTTACATGTGTGCTGCTCGTCGACTCACAAATGAGACTTCAGTTGCCTCCATTTACTTTTGCAAAGTCTTTGTTATTGTTCTTTTGTGCATGCAGGTTAATCCAGGACAGTGAAGGGTTCACAGTGGGATCAGATTGAGCACTAATGAGCTTTTTGTTGTGTATGCACTGTGATCGCTCATTTTAAATGTCACTGTATCCAATCACTTCATACAGGTGGTTAATTAACCTTTATTTATTTTCTATTTCTCAGAAGACTCATAAAATAGAGTTTAGTGTGGCTGCTGAGGAAACCATCAGCAGTAAAAAGATTTGTTTCTGTTTGTGGGTGTGATCTTTATGTCACCTACTGTCAATTGAGTTTCCCATTTGGGAAAATAAAGTGACTAAACTAAAATGTGGTCTGTTTATCCTTTCTGCTACTGATCAGTGATCTTCAGGAACTGCAGATAATTATAAATTTAGACCAGAGGTCAGCACCACCTGAGATCAGTCTGCCAACACTATTGATTATTGATTCTGTTCCCCCTCTCATTTATGAACCCATCACCTGACACAGTCTGGTTGTCGTGCAGTGAGCCCTCTAGACCTCCTATAGACTTCAGGCTGTGTTTTGCTGTCATCCTTCCTCGAGCCACTGTCTGACACAAACCCTGCATGAGCCCCAGAGAGCAGGAGACGCCTCGGGCGAACTCCCAGAGGGATGATGCCCTGTCGCTAAAACATCTCTGGCAGGCCAGGAAAAGCTCAGGTTTGGATTTTGCCCTGAGCTCTCCGTCTGATAATCTATCAATGCTTAAATATTGGTGACAAACTTTACATGTTCGATTACCTAAAGCTTGAAAAATCTGATTTCCTGAAGTGCAGGAAAGAAGGATGTATTTTTCCTATAGTACAACAGTACAGTTTATACAGATTAGAAAACAGCCTATCCCTGCTTTCACCAACAACACCATTATTCTGAGAATTGGGGGAGAGGTTGCCATGGGGATATTTGCTGGTCGCCATTCACCAGCACAGGTAATTGTTCTCTCTCTCTCTCACTTTCTCTCTCTTACATGTTCATTCCCCACTTTACAGACAGTCAAGTGTTCTTGCAAAACAGACAAAGGGTACAATTAATTTAGTTTGAATAGTATTTACTAATCATGTAAGATCGTGTTTGTGTGTGCGTTTGCTCATTTATTTCAAGTGTAAAATCACTATCCGACATTGGTCTCAAAGCACTTTACAATTAAACGTACACATTAAATGACACAGACAGCAATTAAAAAAACAATTAAAAGGTCACCTCTGGTTTTATGTAAGTTTTATAAATGTCAACGGATGCTCCTTCTTTACCATTCAAGGCACTGTAGGGAAAGGCCCTTTTGCGGGGGAACGATTTTTACTGCACTATTTGTGACATTTTTGTGTTTTTTTATTTGATACTGAAGTAGAGAGCAAAATCAGGAAGACAAACAAGAAGCAAAGTAAGTTTGTTGTAATAAAGATCCTGTGAATGTGTTTGTTTCTTGAGATAGATGATTGTCAGGTAGCCTTGATCTGGTGAATGTGATAAGTAGTTTAAAGGCACCTTGAGTGGCCAGAAAACTAGCAAGGCGCTATACACTGGAGAACAAAATTAGACAATAAATTATTAACACTTAATTTATTCCGTTTTTTTTTTTTGTCTTTTACTGTTCAGCATTTGACAGAAAATCAGCTGTACAAGCATTTTTTTTCTAATAACCAAAACACTTCAACAAAAACCTTTATTTTGTAAAAAAAAATTAAAAAAGCAGTGAGCAAAAGAAAACAGTTAACATTGTGTCAGAAGAGAAGTTTTAAACAACGTTTTAGTCGGTCTATAGGATTAAAAATGAATAGGAAGTGTAGAGACCTTTGTTTTGAATAACTTAAGCACATCTGCGCCCACAGGACATCACTAGTTTCTCAAACTGCTCTGGTTTGATCTTGGTCCATTCTTCTTGCAGTCTCTTTCACAGTTTGGTAACTGTAGTGGGTTTCTTAGTCATTACTTTGTTGCTAAGGATTTTCCAGATATTCTCTATGGGGTTTAGTTTTTGGGCTGTATTCACAAAACAACTTAAGGCTAAGAATAGGTCCTAACTTGCTGATTTAACCTAATTTCAGGTCCCCTAACTTTGAAAGATATGTGTCATTCACAAAGCATTTTAGCGTTAAAAGTAGCTCCTAAATCTATCTATTTATTAAATTCTGAACAATAAAAAATAACTATATTTCAGTATAAATCAGGTATTAATCATTTGTTCTATAATTTTGATCTCCAGTGTATACATACAAGTCAATTTACCATTAATGTAGAAGCAAGTAGAACAACAGCAAAACATCCCCTGCTGCATATCCATTAATAGCAGTAACATGCTGTAACCTTGACAGACATTGCCTGTAATGGATTAGCCATTGAGCCTTGAGTATACTGAGCCTTTATACTGGGCCTTTGTTCCCTGTTATACACTTCTATTTTCTCCCCCACCCCCATGTCTCCACTGTCTGTTAAATAAATAAAGAAAACAAGAAATATCATTAACATTAAAAATAAAATAAAAAAGGCAGGGAGCATAATAACAGAAACCACAAACAAAAGCCGTGTATGCTGAAACAGAAAAAAAGATATGCAATTTCATTTCAGTCATTGTTCAGCACACACACACACACACACACACAAACACACACACGCACACACACACGCACACACACACACACACACACACACACACACACACACACACACACACACACACACACAGATTACAGAGGTGTTGGTTTTCTCATCTCAAAAGCAAGGCCATTGACAAAAAAAGAAAAAATATGCACATAAGTGTCAAAAACAGAACGCAACAAAAGAAAATCCAGGTTTTCTCCATAATATAATATCCATTATATGGTGGAACGTGATCCTGCTTGTAAACACTCCACTAAAGAAAACTGTTTTTCCATCTTACGTCACCATTTTCATTTCATTTCATACATTTTCATTGTTGTATTTAACTATATAACATTACCATTATCTTTGCTGTAGGCTAATCCAAATGTGCAGAAAGCTCCAATATAGAAGTATTAAATATTGAAACAAAAACATAAATGTGTTAATTGCACAGTTGCACACATGTACAGTATATTTGCTACCAGCTGAAGCTCCGCTGGAGCCTCGAGGGAATCATCACGACACGTGTTGGTCTGCATTTAAATACGTTTCTTATACAAGCAAAGATGCCAGCTGAGCTCAGAGGCCATGCCCACACTTTAATGCAATTTTAAATATTTATTTCTCTTGTTTTAGGCTTTTCATCCGCATCTTGAAAACATCCTGAGTGTTTGAAAGACTCTGCCGTGTGATTGTCAAGCTTTCACAGATGTGGTCGAGTGCCAGAGTCAAGACGACCCGACACTAACAGTGATCACACCTGTCACACACATATTCGCACCTACATGTTTGCACAGGACCAACTCTTGAATCTGTAGTGCTGAATGTTACTGTTCAAGCTTTAGTCCTTCTCCTGCTGATTTCAAAATTATTCCATTATTTTTCAATGCATTGCACACAATGGTAATGAATAATAGAGAGCAGTGACGTGCTGCTGATGAGTTTCAGGCCAAGGTAAGTGTCTGACTCCCTCAGATCTCAGGCGAAATTCTGCAGAAGCACTTGAATGTGACTCACTTTCATTTTCAAACAAGAAGACAGGAAGTAAAAGAAGAGTAAAAGATGGCACAAGAGATGAGAACTTCAAAATAAAACAGGATCACCAAAAGCTAATGATTTTGGTGAATTTGAAGAGGTTTGTTCTTTCCTAGCAAACGTCATAGTGGAATACAAATGATTTCAGGCCACATTTCCAACCTGTCAAAGAACGTATCCCTGCTCTGTAATGCACCGTCTTTGCTCTAACATAAAGTTTTTAATTTTTTGTGTATTTCAGATCCTAACTAATGATTCTGGTGAATATGGAGCGGTTTCTTCTTTCCTAGCAAAAGTTATAGGGAGATACAAATTCTTTTTACCATTTATTGTTACCAAGGAGTATTTTATTTGATGTGAAAGATTATAACTAGACTGAAATGGTTTGTTATGACACACATTTATGTTCCCCTTAGGATGAATTTGAATTATCCCACTGAGTAAAGAAACCATTTAGTAAGTGCAAGAAAAAAAATAAATCAAATGTAACCCCTCTCACATATGAATCCGGCTGAGACAAGCTGAACTGAAGAATAAGAAATCAGACAAATTGTCATGCTGAGTTTAAAAGGAGCTTGATGAGTCATAAAAATGACATCTTTGTAATTTTCGTTCCCCCTGGGGTGATATTGAAATGAACTGAAAGGACCTTGCTTGCATTGAGTCATTCTATATTAACACCATCATCCTATAGCATGTCCTTCTCCTTACACTTGTCCTCAGCTGTGTTTGAAGCCAGCAGAGGAAAAACATACCTGGGCTAAAGCATCTGGGTTTTCTGTTGCCTATAGCAACCATGCTAATTAAATCGGTCTTAGCCTAATGATTACAAAAATCAAGTTGTTAAAACCTCTTTCACACTGCATCTATTTGTAAGTCCAGTAAGTGGACTTGTTGTTAATGAATGTATCCATGGCGCCGATAATTGCTCTGTCAACCATTTGGTGATTGATTTTCTCTAATGAAAATAAGCTTCGACTGCAGGAAGCATATTAAATCATCATTATTACTGTTGTGCATTTGATGAATCAGTCGCATGTAATGCTGTACTGTTGTTCTCTGTTAGCTTACAGCCTTCAGCAGCTGCAGCTTGGAGCAACATTTCAATTTGATTTAATGAATGTGAACGAGACTGCATGAAATACCTCAAAACTGTGGGATGCACAAATATAGCAAACACGAGGAGAAGGCCCATCATCACAAAACTGGACCTTAAATGACAGAGAGCGTAAATAGCGCTTCTTATTCAAATGAGAAACATCAACATACTGTATGTCATTTCGTGTCAGATGTGGACTGAACGGATTTGAATAATGCTTCAGTATTTAAAAACCAATTAGAAAAAAAAGATGCATTTTCACAAGTTATTTTGAAACGGCCTGGAAAAATGGAATATGCAATAATTTAGCAGGTGAGTTGAAATAATGTTTTCATGAAATGCATTTACAGTCAGAAATATATATACAGTATAATACAAGACATAAATATATAGAAAGTATATATATATAAATCATCTTATAAACAGTCTTTTGCGCAGTAGATCCTATTATTTCTCTGGGACAATTTCGCCCTTTGAATCCCCATCTCTTACCTGATGTGTGTGTGTGTGTCTTTTCCTTAATAACACTACAGTATTGATTGTGTCTACTGGCTTAAGACAACACCGGCAATACAACACCATTTTCCATAGTGAACTTTCCATGAACATGAAGACTAGGAGGGGAACAACACAACGATGACGATACCAATGACGACATGAATAATACCACTGACGACTATTCATGCTTAGATTACAGTAAACCAAAGCAGACGACAAACAGAGACTTTGTTCTCCTGCTTCAGTTGCTCAAAAGCTCCTCATGTGCTCCTTCTTACACAGACTGCAAAGAAGATTAAACTCTGCTTTTGCATGATTTAAAATGTTGCAACTGTGATTTTTCTTTCCTTCTAACGAGAGTCCATTTCAAGCTGATAAAAGATGCAGAGGAGCTCTCACAACCTGAAGTGACCCTGAGGTTTATTGTTCACATGCTGCTGGATGTCCAAACCCAGTGATTGTGCTGCTGACAGAATCCATGAGCCCTTTTGTGTAGGCAGTGAGCCTCTGATCTCTTATTATTATGTCTAGACGTTCACTACATCGTCAAAAAAAATGACCCAAAAAATGTCTTTCTCTGAACAGTCATCACGACGCTCTGAAAAATTAAAAAAAAAAAAAAATACTTCAACATCTACAATCTCCAACTACTGATAAAGATTGATGTCATATGATTGAAATCTCCAGAACAGCTACTATAACAATTAACTATGAACATCAGTAATGACTGAGTTCAACATTGGCATCTCATAATCATTCAATATCTTATAGACTTAAATATCTATTTTTATTACTTTTAAATGTTTAAAAATGACTAGACTTATGTTGTGTATTTTGTTGAGTTGTGTACCTGCATCATACAAAATCTTAACAGCAGAAACATCAGTCATTTTATTCATGGCATCATATCCCCTTCATGCATGCATCAGAAGCTCTTGACCAGGTTTATTACAACAACAATCATTTTCAATCTTGGTTGTTTTTAGCTATGTATTTTAACCATTTCATCAGAGGTCTGGATCTTAAGTTGTCACAGGAAACAAGCTGAGCAAACATTAGCAGCTGTTCAGCTCGCGGCCCCTCTGGGACGTCCTTTGTCCACCGGACAGCAAAGTTTGTCACTAGAGAGTTGTTTCAACATTCCTCTCCTCAATGAGGAGATGACTGTGCACTTCTCTCCAATTTGAGACTCAAACGTATTTGGGCAAGCTTTAGTTGGTTGGTCAATAATCCATAAACCAATCATTGTCTAATATGTGAAACACCAGCAAAGAAATCTGACATGTCCACTGTAGAACTGAGCTGTCAGTACAGAGAGAAAACCTACGGCCATCACAGCTGTCAGCCAATGACAGTTACAAGCTAACAAACAACAGAAACTAATAAAAGATGCTATCTACACTTACCATCCTTATACATCTGCTAGTTGCCAATTTTAGCGAACAACAGTCAGATTCCTCATCGGAGTCTTGCAGTTGAAACCGCCATACTGCCAGATGGCCATCCAAGCAGCAGTGGGTGGGGCCAGAGCAAGAATTTCTCAATAAGGGAGAAAGAGTAGATGTGCTTCCAGCCCCTACTCTGGGTATTTTTTTATTTTCTATTTGGGAAAACCACGTTAAACAAAATATAAATCATAGCAGATTAGTTTTTACATTCTTTAAAACGTGTCTGGAGAGGGACTTAAATTCTAGAAATGTCAAATCTTTTGTGCAAATCAATGTCCAATGATTTTTAAACTCACTCACTTGACGTGAATCCTCTCTGTATTATATTACTGCAGTGTTTCTCTGTTGTGATGGTCTTAATGGTTTTAGGAGTAAAAGACTGTTTGAATAAGCCTTGAATCAAACCAGGTGGAAAATATGAGCCAAGAGTGTGTTCTTAAATACTCACAACAGAGAAATCAGTGATGTTTCAGTGTGACACTTTGAATAACCAACCCCATGGGCTATCATAACAGCTACTGTACTCTGCAATAGCCATCCTGATACAGATGATTCATTACCATAGCAGACGTATAAGGATAAACATATTACTCATTTCTTTCCCGCTTTGAAGTAGTAGCAAAGGATACTGTTTCCAGTCAGGCTTGACCGCACAATTCTGCCTGATAACAGCACGGGGAGGATGCAGCATAGATTAAGGTTCTTTGTGGACATAGCAGCTTGTGGGTAGCTCTGGAGAGAGTTACGGCTCGACAAATATTTGAAGTGCAGCCCTGCTCTGTTTACCACAGCCAAAGCTTCAGGTTGAAACTGCTACTATTGAATTATGCATCACAAAGGAGACAGAGCGGACAGTCAGATAAATTGAGAAATTTAAAACCAGAGCTTCTCAAAAATGTGCACTTGTTGCTCATATGTCTTCTAGTTTACACTCATCTGATTGAGCATTGATTTTTGGGAAACCTGGGATAAATCAATGAAATCGACTAAAAGATGCCTGACCTCGATTTTCTTCCTGGTATTCCTTCTTATCAAAAATTATTCTTCCATTTTTTTCTGTCTATTTGATGCACTTTGTGTTGAAGAAAACCAGCTCAAACACACAGTTAAACTCTGTAAAATGTAACATTTTTATAACAAGTATTTGCATACAGTACACCTGCGTTTCATCTTTTATCAAATCCACTTACATTTAAAGTACAAATGACAACAACATCTACTACGTAAGAAGAAATGTGAATATTCCAAAAGTGGGACAGCCCGCAAAGAGCGATTTAATCCCACAACGTGAAGTAAAATATGGTTACAAAAAACAGTCCCACAAAGAGTTAAGTGAAAGTACTGACATGTGTTCATTTACAGAGTGCAATCACAGCATAACCATTTTACTCAATGTTTTGTTAGGAGTTTCAATATCCTCGCTTGATTATTTGCTATGGAAATATATTATTCTGTATCAGTGCATCTCTCAGGATAATTGGATTTGTACAGTGTGTTCATTTAACTATGGACGCCCGCTCTAATCTAAACAGGGAGATTCAAAAAAGGCATCTGCCTTCTCAATAATCATGCAGCCATTGTAGGAGTCCTTAATCAAGGAACTAGATCTGTCAAAGTCGTAGTGAAGTTGCATTCTAATTCAGAGATGCATTCTAAATATCTTGAATGGATTCTCATCCAATAAAAGGCTGCAGTGCCTCAGGCGTCAAGCTTTTGTGCAGTAAAGTTCGAAAACCATGACTTCTACAACGCCTACTACTGCATTGCAAGATTGGAAAAAATATTTAAATTACCGAAAGAAACCAAGGATATCACCGAGCAAATTGACACATCAATATACTGCCAAGGCCTGGTCGACCCATGAGGCCGAGCCTGTAATGAGATGTGTCCAGTGTTGTAGATCATAGGCCAGCAGGAATAGTTCATGGGTCCACAGTGGGGATGGTGCTGACCTTATTGTTCCTGCTGATTCTACGTTCAGGCCGTGGCCTGGGCAGTTTGGTCTGGATCAGCTCCTCGGGTGTGTTACCAAGAGGAGGCAGCAGCCTCTTCTTGCTGTTCCTGGTCTCTGGTAACCACTGAGGTGGCAGCTCGAAGGGTCCAAAACCAAACTGTGTGGAGTCCTCAGCTTCAGTCGGTGTAGCTGGTGCCACCTGAGATGAAGAGGCGTAAGCACATGTGTGTACCGGAGAGGCTCTGGGTGCTATGATTGAAAGAGGGCCTTCCTTGGTGATGACCAGCCCTCCCCCCGTCCCCTGCAGAGGGTCCTTTTTAGTGATCACCTCGCCTCTGAGGCTCCCCATTTTCGACCCACCCTTGTGGTCCTCTTTAGGCCCAGAGCAGCCTCCTATTCCTTGAGAAGGGATCTCATTCTCTACATCCTCTTCTTCACCTTCTTCCTCAGAGGGCCTGAAGATCTGCTGCTGGCCAATGTTAAACATCTCCAGAAGCTGGCTCCCGGAGCGGCCGGCTGTCTCCAGTCCCACCGGCTCCCCGATCACACCCTCTGCTCCGAGAGAGACCAGACCCCCGGTGCTGACAACGTTACGGCGGCTGTAACGTCTGTGAATCCTGGCCAGCAGGTCCAGCCAGCTGAGACGCGCTGAGCGATTAACAGTCAGAAACAAAAGTGGGTTGGTGAGCAGGGACACCTTGGGTAGCCAGAGGGCTGTCAGATACAGTGAGATGGGTAGCTCTTTAGTATCTGCCAAAAGAGTGCGATAAACAACCAATGCCCCATAGGGAGCACTGCAGGCTGAGAAAGCCAGCACCACAGCCAGCAGAGTGGCGTGTAGCTCAGCTTCTCTCTGGGACACATACGGGATGGAGATGCTGTTCTGGGGAGTCCTCAATGCCGCGATTATCACCTTCTTCTTCTGGCTGGCACTGAGCGCTCTGCGGATCAGCAGCATGAAGAGGAAGACGAGGGCTAGAGGGAGGATCACAGTGGTGACGTTGTAGATCAACACATACACCATGTGGCCCAGCGAGCGGGCATGGTCATCGGAGCAGGACGAGGTGACGTACACATCCGTCACATTGGTCACGGCGAACACAGGAAGGCTCACCACTGTCGCGTGGACCCAGATATAGATGACCAGATCTCGGGATCGTGCATCTGAGATCTTCCTCTCTAACGGGTACAGCACAGAGTAGTATCTAGACGCAAAAAGACAAATTATTTCAGCATAAAGACAAATGGGCCTGTTTCCGTGACACACATTTTCATCATGTCGGTAGAAAAAAGAAACTGCTGAATTCCATTTAGCTGCTTCAGAGTCCTTGTATTGTACTTGGACACTGGAGTAGAACTGAGTCATTCTTAATGTTATTACAAACACCTGTGCTTTTCTCTGTATGACAGGTCAAAATGTCTTGTGTAAAAAACACCTATAATCTGATCGGAGTGTCGCCTTAATGCAGCCATGCTGACACGGCTTGTGAAAATCTCTATTTATATGTTTTACATGCATGGAAATACAAGTGGAAATTCAAAGTAGATGCACCTAAAAATACCCATATCCACAAAAGAAGCTGAAGTAGCCATTTCCACTATTCTTCGTGGGCATGTGGTTAATCATCAATTTAAGTAAAACTGAAACAATGACCCTCTCATTGAAGTAGAGCTTCAAGAGGTTTTGCTGAAAAGAATATAAATGTGTGCACCAATTATATAAGCTCTAATACTGACAAAAAAGAAAGAGGTGCAGTTGTTTTTCAGTCTATTCTGTAGACACTAAATGTATCCTGCAGTCCATTAATGGTTTTACTCTTTTACTGAGGTACTTCTGCTCCAGTACTTTAAACAGGAAAATCTGGGGTAAAAATGGATTAATATGAGTTTAGAAAACAAAAATCAGAGGCGATTTTATCAAAGAGTAGCTAATTTAAATGTGCTGTAGCAACCCAGTTCATCTTTAATATACAGTATATTGCCTTTGTTGACTGAAGTGGACTTGTGATCTAAACCACAAAAATACTGCTGCATAAAATCTAGCTGAAAGGATTTTCTGTGGAGTTATCACCTTATGCAGAAGTTGAAATGTTTTTTTTTCCTTCACACCCACAAACGCATAACTAAATATTCTCACATCCGCATACAGATAATAGTATGTAGATTGTCTCTCATCCTGTTGTTGTCTCTTATTAATAAACAAAACAAATTGTGTGAAAGACTTGCTTATTTCCCTGGATTGCCTCTTCTCTCATTATTACATGCTAGTGTGTGTGTGTGTGTGTGTGTGTGTGTGTGTGTGTGTGTGTGTGTGTGTGTGTGTGTGTGTGTGTGTGTGTGTGCGTGTGTGTGCGTGTGTGCGTGTGTGTGTGTGTGTGTGTGTGTGTGTGCACGAGCCGAAAACTGCTGCAGCCTCAGCCAGCCTGTATATACACAGCCTCGATTGCCCTTCCTGAGAATAAATAATTCATCGGTTTGATAGCATTCTGACTGTATTAGTTGCTATGGAGGCAAAATAATAATTGTAGCAGTGAGAAAAAGGGGCTGAGGCGAGACTGCAATGATACATGATCTGACTGCTCTCGCCATAACAAATACATTAACCCCCTCTTTAATGTGTTAAACTAAAAGTCAGTTTGGTGATGATGTCCTACATGGTGTTTAAATTATGGAGAATGAGGCTTAATAATGTAGAAGGCTGTGTATACTGCAGTCATGCAATATACATTTTGTTGCACGTACATATCTAGTGATACAGTTTGAGAATCCTGCAATACACGCTGGTGTTATGAATTAAATATCGGGAATGGGGGGGTGTCTATGTTTTGACCTTGCAAACAGCAGGGATTTCATTTGTGAATGTGATTTTTTAATGGTAATGGATAGCTTACTTTAAGCAATGAAGTATTTATTTTTATTCTTTGTTTAAAGCATGTTTATTTCTTAATAATGTCACCAGTGTAATTGTTAGCAATGACGCCTCTCAGCAAGAGGGTGTGTGCATGTTCTCTCCACATCAGAGTGGGTTTTCTTTGGTTTCTCCGGCTTCTCCAAAGACATGCAGGTGTTAGGGTTAATCGGCGATTCTAAATTGCTCGTAGATGTGATTGTGAGCATAAAAAGGTTGTCTGTCTATATGTGTTGGCTTCGTGATAGTCTGGCAACCAGGCCAGGGTGTACCGTACCGCACCTTTGCCCAATGGGATCGGCTCCAGACCCCGACTGGGATAAGCAGTTACAGATAATGGATGGATATTTCACAATACTGAAAATGAAAATATCCAGACTGCTACCCGTAGCTATATATATTATTAAACCTCTTGTCAGTACTTACTGCTGCACAAAAGAAAAAGAAAAAGACAGGAGTAGATCGTACAAATATTTTTTTTATTACACTGTGTAAACCCGCCTAGCTTGATAATACTTCATTCTCAGTTCAGAAAGAAAATAGTTGGGTTTCCTGGAGACTGACTTAGTTTTTACATGAAACAGCTCACAACCAGGTCAGCAACAGGGTCAAGATTTCTGGAGAGAGACATTGCTGTTGAGTAAAGTGTATTTTCTTGGCGCTTTGAGCACCAAAGCCGTCTGGTTCCATTATATTGGAGAGAAGACAGCTATCTGGGCAACTCACACAAATCCAGACTGTTAAATATTTGGGCTGAACCTTTCCTTTAAATACGTGTTTACGGTCAAAAATGTATTTTTATCACTGTTTCTAAAGTTACACTTCTGGAACAGGGTATAATAGAAGCAGCAGTGTTGTAGAATTACTATTACAAATATCAGTAGTAATACAAAAAACTTTTTTAAGAAAAGTTGGATTTGACTGAGAAAGCTATGAATAAATATTAAGCTTTCAGATCAGTAAGGGCATGATCAGCATTAGTAGGAGACCACGTGGGCAGCAGCAGCCATCTCAGGTTTGCTTCACCCGCAGCTGCAGGGTGGCCCGGGACACAGCCGCACAGCGTGGTGTACACATGCTCCATCGATTGCCACCCCCCTCCCAGCCCCTCTCGTCCACACCACAGGGTGTAGATGGAGATTGAAAAAGACTTTCTTCACTACAACAAAACAGTCTCCCAGAGTTGCTCAATTTTCGCAGCGTGGATGTTTGTACTTCCAAGTCAGGAAGAGAATAACTCCTCGCTACCAAGCAATGTATTGATACACTGGTCAGAGAATGGATGTGAACCATACACTTTTCTCAAGTGTACTTGAGTAAAAAATTAGTGGGAGTTACCCACTGGCCTATTTCAAAGTCAGTGGTTCTGGCTGCAGAGCTGAAGTGGGCAAAAAAAAGAAAAAAAACATCACTCTCGTCATACACGAGAGCCCTTTTTACTTGTTTTGTAAGGTTTGTAATGAGGTGAATTTGAATTATTTAACTATGACTGTAGCACCTGTGTCTACTTTAACGTTATGTGTATAAATTAGTAATAAGAAAGTATTTCATGTTTCGGAACTGACCTGTCGAGTGCGATGGCACTGAAACTGAGCACAGTGACGGAGCAGAAGAGCTTATGGAGGAACTTGACGGTCTTGCAGAGCAGCAGAGTGTGAAGCCACCAGCAGCAGCGAGGGCTGGCCCCGAGCGCCACATCGAAGGGAACGCACATCAGGCCTGCGCAGATGCCCGAGCACGCCAGGTTCTTGATGAATCTGTTGGTCACAGATTTAAAGACGTTCGTGCAGCAGGTGCACCACAACACTGTGGCATTTCCTGTGGGGAGGAGGGAAGAGATGTAGTCATGTTGAATAAGATCAAAGACCGTTTTTCTTCTGATTTCCAAACCTTTGTAGAACAAATGTCATTTATTGCATCTTTGTGTTTGTCTAGTTCAGTTTTAGCTTTTCTGGGGGTGTACAAAAAAACATTTTATCAAGCCTCGTAAAGTCCTCCTAAACCGATTTATTGTATTAGTATTAGTAACCTGGTATGATGGCACGTAACCAAAGAGATTTTCTTGCAGAGTTCAGACTGCTGTTTGCTCGTTATTGTGAGGCTTTCCCAGAATAAAGATTATTTTTAACCCATAATAGACTGTGTAAAAGGACCAAAATCTACATTTCCCAAAACATTTGTGTCACTAATTCTACAATATTTCCTTACAATTGGTGTGAATGGATTTTTTAACAACTAGAATATACTAAAAAAGAGTGAGTCCCGGCTCTTTCTGTATCCTCTTTATGCCTGTTTGGGTTTCAGTTTCTCTAAACACTTAATTTTTCTCCCACAGTCCAGAAAGAAAATTGTTGGGTGCCTGGAGAATCTAAATTGCCCGTTGGTATGAAAGGACAACTGTCTGTCTTATCTATGTGGGTTAGCACAAATGAGGCATCCTCACGTCTTGCACAGTGATTCAATAAATTAAAAAGAATGTATGGAAGTAGAAGAAGTAAAGCTTTGAGCATATAAGTAATAAAGATTTGGTTCCAAGTTCCTCAATTTCAACTGCATTTTTAAGGCCAAAACGGCAAACTTAAGTTTTTGGGCCACAAAGCAAGGCAAGACAACGATAATACTGACACGAGGTATATACTGTACATAAATGAAACACAAGGTACATGAGAGACTGCGTGTCCTAATGCAATTTGTAAGACCTGATGGCACAGAGATCATTAATTTATCTGTTCATGGAAAAGATTTCTAAATATGTTTTCACAAGACAGAAAATGATTTTTCTTGAGTCTTGAATAGTAGTCTTTTTGAATACTCGTATGTCACAATTTTAAGAACAAATTTTCTGCATTTTTGCACACAAGTAATCAACGTAATTACTTATCCTTCACTCTAAACTGCTGCAGAAAGATTATGTTAGAGCTCTTTGCAGGGTGGAGAAATCAATGACACCTAAACTGAATAGATGGCACACAAAGTCAATTGTAAGTGGGTTAACTGTGGCATTTCTATGTTAAGATATCGCCATCATTTGGAGTGATGAGACGGTAATGATTGTTAATTAGGTTTAAAAAGATGAACTTTATACTCCCTGCGGTGCACTGACTGATGTCAAGTCACACAGGGACATGTGTGATACAGCCTCTCCAAATGTAATTACGCACAGAGTGTTGGCTGTTCTCTCAGAGACAGAGCAACATGTTCTCTGGTGAGGAAAACTGTGTTATTTCTTCCAAAGGTTATTTGTTTCTGATGTCTGTAAATGTTCAGGACACAGTCATTCAGAGAAAAACAAGCACTCACCAGCAATTGCAAGAAGAAAATATGGTTACTACGTTAAAGGTTAGATACAGTATAAAAATCAATTACAGTGGATTAGGTTTTTAGAAATGTACAATGAGAGGTTTTAGATGGAGTTGAAAGAATCCGTTCTCAGGGAACATGGTGTATTTTACTGCTAGTTTTCTAACAAGAAACAGGATTCAGAGCAGCACACATGAGCAGTATTTGGGGAAACCCTAATGTCGCTATAGTTAATGCTCAGCTTCTGCATTGTGTGAAGCGGACTCACACAGGATAATGAAAAGAGCAAATACTCATTGTTTAAAAAGCCTCATCACATTAAACATATACCCAGCTTACATGAACAGATTCTACTGTTTTGATATTTTAACTTCTGTATATTGTGGCTAATGATAAGGTCATTATAATCACTGGTATTCTTTTCAAAAGAAGAAAGAGAAATAGGGACAATGCAACACAACTGTCAAACGAAACGACAAAATAGGTCCTTTGTTATTACCTTAAGAGAGAACCCATAGTGTCCTCTGATCTGCACACCCCTATTGTCTAAATTATTTACCAGTGCCTTTTCAACCCTACAAATGACTGTTACATATTTGGGTAAAGAATGATTATAAGAAAATGGTATTGGAAAACAATAGTCTTCTGTGGTTTGCATCCACCCCAGACTCAGTCCTACAGGCGTACTGTTGTTATGATGTCATACCACTTCCATCTTAGCTTCTGAGCACCAAAACTCATAATTCACATTGTCAGTAAAGAGTCCTACCTATGTTCCCCAGTCGTGTAAACCTATGCCTTTGCTGATTTTGATTTTCAGTATTTTGTTAGGGTAAGGGGTTACGGTTAGGGTCAGGGTCTTGTTAATAAACAAGATTAAGAGTTGGCAGACATGCTACCTGCTCTACAAAGCTGTACTTAGGCACAGCCGGGATAAAATGCCAATGGGTTAGAATGATAATGCTAACATACTGATGCTATGCAGGACACTACAGTGTTCATCTTAGTTTAGTGTTAGCATGATATCATGTGCTAGCTTGTACAACTGTGGTTGATGTTTTGTCCAGGTATTTGGCATGCAGCGACCTCCAAATCTGAAAAGTGAAGCTAACGCAGAAGTGCATTAAACATGCATTTTCTTCAAATGGCCAACAGGAGGCGGCTCCACTGGTTGCAAAAAGAAGTTAGATTGAGTAATATCTATGAGTAATCGACCCTGCTTCTCACTTTTTTTAATACTTCAGTGAACATTTTATCATTTATAATCTCAGTCGCTAGTTTAAAGTTTTCTTCTTCATTTTAGAAATTATGGTCCCATTTATAGTAAAATAGACAACAAAACAGGGTATTCTTTAGGGTGTGGCTAAATGGACAGATTTAAAATTTGCTACCACGGCACTGTGCATATTGTCCTCAGTTTCTGAGTCTCCTCCAACCTCCAGTCCCAATATGGTCACCAAGGACTTTAAAAAACCAAGATGGCGATGATCAAAAAAACTAACTCAGGACTTCAAAACGGAAGTCCAAAAACCAATGGGTGAGGTCAAAGGGGCTACATCCACTTATTTATACAGCCTATGGCACTGGTTCTCAAACTGTGGTACTAGTACCATTAAGTAAACATTAATTACTATATGAGTATAACACTAAGAAAATACTTACCGTGAAATGTAATTTAAAATTAGTTTAGCATTTCCTATAATACTTTGGTCTCAATATCAGCCTTTTGTGTAGTCATATTTAGAGTTCAGGCTAAACTGGGATGGCAGGATAGTAAGCAAAGGTAAAATGATTGGTTTGAAAACACTGACATGTCAGTTCTGATGCTCCCCTTTCTACAGAGTGGCTGTGGCTGAAGACAGTCAACAATAAAAAATATTCTGATTAGGAATAAACCTTCCTGTCCGTAGCTGTATAGGACTTGAGAGAGCCTGATATTTTCTGAGGTGGTATGTCATATACAAAGTTTGAGAACCACTGGTCTATGGTATTCTATTATAGGCCACTAATTTTCACGTCAATCCATACAACAGTTGTTGAGATATTTCACTGGATATTTGAAAAGAAGTGATCATTTTCCTGGTTAACAAATCCCTGGAGGTACCAACGTGGCAGTAAAATTAGTACAAAGAGGGTTCTTGACAGGAGAGGGGCATCAACGTGAGAGTCTAACTTTAGTACAGCTGCAATGGTGTGATGTAACACCTTCCCAGTGGTTACAATGCGAGTGATATACTGTATAGGGGATCACGGTTCCAACACAATATTTATTATTAGAAACATATGTTCTATTATGCACATTTTACATCTTTTCCCACCTAAACAAACCAACAGGAATAAACAGGGAGTGTGTGAATTTCTTTCAGATACTAATTAACAAATACTATCACAAAGGAACATTATGGTGTATTATGTCTTTTAAGTCAAAAATGACATAAATAAGAATTTAAGTGCTTTGAAAATAGAAGTTCTTTTGTGTATCAGTTGTTAAGTCCATGGATTCAAAGCACTTATAAAACTAACTAATAAAAGGTGTCCTTGTAAGTTCCTTCATGCAGAAAACAATGGGACCTCTGCTCTTTCATAAGCAGAGATTGCATTGTCTGTAAATTGTAGTTGCCCGAAATTCTCACCTAGAACTCGAGGAACACCTTGGCAACCATACTCACATCAGCCAATGAGGAGAAAGAGCAAACACTAAACACGATTGCTTTTTCCACTTAACAAATGGCAGTCCAACTCCACATTAAAAACTCAAAAAGTACTTTGTTTATCTGTTTCACACACATGAAAGTAAGTTGTGTCATCTCTCGTTTTATGTTAATAAGCTGCTGTTGCTATAGTGAATCGAGTAACTAAACATAGTAGCGTTAGCTTTTCAAAGTGTGAAACACCATGAACACCTTCTGAGTTGCTTCCCTGTGGTGTTATATATTCCATTAATTAAGTAGTTTCAATGAGTGATGTTTTCATGAATGGTAACTAACAGGCAACAGAGCCAGATATCATCATACTGCAATTTCTCACAGATGTGATTACAATCAGTAATATTTGCTGGTGTCGTGCGTTAGATTAATAGTCAAACTCTGACCAGTGCTTTATCTGAAAAATGTTGAACTGTTGGCTAATTAATAGGAATGTTTTTAAGCTAAAAGATTAGTTCACTGTTTTTAAAAAAAGAGAACTTTTTTGCTTTCTTTCTGAGTGTTAGGTGAGAATATCAATGACTCATGTCTGTGCAGAGTAGAGTAGAGTAGTTAGCCTAGCTTAGCATAAAGATTGGAGGCAGAAAGGGTCATAGATAGATGGATAGATGGATAGATGGATAGATGGATAGATGGATAGATGGATAGATGGATAGATGGATAGATGGATAGATGGATAGATGGATAGATAGATAGATAGATAGATAGATAGATAGATAGATAGATAGATAGACAATTACTTTTTTCATCCCTGAAAGCGAAAGCGAAAATACAATAGTAATAAAAATATCTGGGTATAAGAAATAAGTAGAAACACAGAACTGAACGTGGGCACTTAGACATAAGCATGAGATAAAGCAAGACATAAATAAATGAATGAAAGAATGAATATTAAGGTGCAGTGGCAGGATGATGATAGGCTGTTGCATCCTCATCGGATGGAACGCAAAAAGTTATTTATTCATAACTACTGTGTTTCTTTTCATCAAAAACGGGGCTGTGTGGACCACATAAGATGTGCCCCTTCTCGACATCGTAAATGAGTCACTTTCATTAATGTTGACTGCTGACTGGAGGTGAGCGGGGTTGGCATTCAGCTGCAGGAGAGAGAGGTGTGGGGATGACTCATGAGAGCAGTGCCAGGTGGAGCCAGTGCGCGAAACTTTGAAAAAACAGTTCTTTCAAACAAGGGAAACGTCGCTTTGTCTGTTCTCTGACGCACAGAGTAGGTTAGGACCTCTTCAATGGGAAACACTGAAACAATTGGATATTCACTCGCTTGCTTCACGTCCAGTGAGGAAGAGGTGTGACACCAACTCAAAGTGTACATACTAAACACAGTACAATCTCCCGCCCTCAGTGCTACAATTAAACGAGCACTGGCTGCTGCCAGAGTGAAGCCTTTTGTGTGTAGTTTATGTAACATGAAGTAGGACAAAATTGCTGCTGTTTTCAAGTCACTCATACAGATTTACTTTTGGAGATAGAAAGAATCACCCTAATATCAGGACAACAACACGTGTGTCCCTGATAATAATTGCTGAGGATGTTTCCTGGCTTTTATCCTACTACAAAAACCTGTTTGAGATCGTATAAAGAGTTTGGGAAGTCGAGAACACACTTTTATGAGAATCTATACTTCAAAGACAGGACTATCAACAGATTTATTATCAATTGTTTTACTCTCAGGGTTATTTATGTATTCATTATCAGGCTGAAAATTGATTCAGGTATTTGATGCATCTCATCTTTTTCAGTTAACTCTCCTAGACAGTTAATGAATTAGCAGAGGGCAACCATTCTTATTACAATTGTCATTATTTCTGTATAATTATATGTATTTGTAGACTTAATTAGTCTGTTTTGCTGTCTGCTACAGTGTCCTTGATGCTTCCACTGGTGGCGCCAAAGACAGACATTTTTACATTCAACACATAGTGGCTCTACCATTTGCTACAAAACACTGACTTTACCATTACAGCGTTTCTCTAGAGTCCTTTTACTAAAATGTTCACGTATCACACCTGTTTATTGAGACTGTCGTCGCATCATCGGTGCAAGCAGCTTAACACGACCCCCATTTACATTTGTTAGGCTGCGATCTCTAGTGGCCGTAATAATTATGATTGGAGCACAGGGGGAGGTAAGGTGACGCTGGTCGAATCCTGTGTGAAACCAAAAGTCAACACTGACTTGTTTTCATTATGTCAAAAACGCGTATTTTAACCGAAACCATGACCTTTTCCCAAACCTAAACAAGTAGCAACCACATGTGACCATTTCACAGGTAAACAGTCATACACAGTATGTCGTCTTGGGAGTCATTGGCAAACGACTTATTCTGCCGGTGTATTAGATGCTTTATTTACGTCCTATCTCACTTGTTATTCTCCAGGGGTGTGTTAGGAAAATAGATGTATACTGTATATTTTCTAAACCATATATTCAACCTACAGAGGAAAAGTAGGCATTCTGAGCCATGCTGCCCAAAGGAGATTTTGTGCAGCCGTTTATGTCGTGCTTCCCTGTTACATTGCACCACACAGCGGGAGGTGGTACTGAGTCATAGCAAAACTCATTTGATCTTTTTTTTGCTGGTTTATGAATTTTACTGTATCTCACCATGGTGAACTATTTGTGCTGCTTTTTGTTGAGTCTATACTCACTCACTCATTATGTGATGGTTTTTTATGCAGTACTTTTGTGACAAATAACACTATGGCGCTCATTTTAGGCATGAGGATTGTTTTGTGGTTGCCAATAAGATGGAGGAGATGTCAAACTGTATGAGACTGATGTGCTGGCGCCGTCCATCAATTAACATGACTCCTTCCTCATTTCCATCATCATCATCATCAGCAGCAGCAGCCTGTGATTCTACTAATATTTGTCACTAAGCCAATATAGATTGGAAAAGGGTGACACTATTGACAGATTTGGCTTTCAAAATGCCTATGGTAAGTTATTGCTACTAATATTTGCCAATTTCATGGTTAAATAGGTCAGGTTTAACACCACAGCCTGTACCAATGTGCCAGTGTCTACGTGGGTTGCCAACTTAAACATTTCCTGTCATGAAAAAAGGACCAAATGCACAAAAAGTTTTGCACAAAGAACTGATGCCTGTCTTGAATTACCTTTAATTTGAAAACAATAGAAAGAAGTAGGATTCATTATAGTGAATGTGAGTGAAAGCGAGACAGTCTGCAAGTCTGACCAGGTACAACCTGAACCATGTATTTTCAAAGAGGGAAAAGTCAGGTAAAAACGAGTAAACAATGACAAGAGTTTGGAGAGGGCATCTTGGCTTTCTTCAAGTTCAATTGGCTGTTTGGTTTCAGTGGAATAGCAACATTAACTGTAATCTTTTTTTTAAACTATGGGTGGGATATGGTTGGTATGCACTGACAAATGGTTTAAATGGGATATATGATGGTTTGATGGAAAAATACAGACTGCTTTTATGTTTTTATCCCTGGCTACATCTTCACATATTTTTAGTCTTTATAACTGATTCTTTTTTACCATGTTTGTGGTCATGCTTTTACCCATTTAAGTATGTGTTTCAGTGCATCCATTGGGCTATTAAGAGGAGAAAGATGACTGAAAATATCCCGTTTTAGCTTTAATATGACAGTGACTTTTTTACACTTTGGACACCACACTGCTGCTTCATATTCAAGTATCTTGGGCATCGATGGTTGAGCCACTTTTTTGAAGACTTGTTTTACAAATGTTCTTTAATTACTTGCACAGAAAGTGTTCCCATATAAGGCTCCTGTGACCCAGATTTAAGAATAGAAACTCTTGCGGCTCATATAAAACATGAAGCTATTGGATGTTTTAAAGGAGTAATTCCATAAAACGTTTGTACGGTGTCTGTAGGATGGTTTGGGGGCCTTTCGGTCAACGCACACTGTGTTTATTCGTATGAGGCGACTCACCGAGTAGCGAACCTATGAGGATGAAAACCTGGATGGTGGTGGTGAAGTCCCGGTAGGCTTGCTCTCGGATGAGGCGCTGCTGCTCACCCAGCCCGGTCCCCTCGGCTGATGGGCTGCTGTCCCACCGAGTCGGCGGGCTCGAGGCGTTCAGGAGATCCAGCCAGAGGTGGGAAGCTGTGGAATTGGCTGCACCGTCCGCTACCGTCGCAGCCCGGCTCCGACTATCCATGTCGGTTCCCCCCGCGATCCTTTTTGTTTTGTTTGTTTAAGACGGCTGGCGGGATGTCAGCAGCAAGCACCGGAGAGGCATTTCTGTGGGGGTGATGGTGATGCCTTGCAAAAAAAGGGGGGGAAACCTACAACCTGGCAAGCAGAAAATATGTGAGGCGGACACAGGTAGGGCGGCGCGCAGCTGCCAGCAAGGAGATGATCTTTTGTCAGTATGTTTGTCTGATAAATCAGGACACAACATAATGTGGTGATCATACATCAAAGCACAAGGAAATAACAAGCTGGGCTAGGCTGCATGACCCAAAATCCCCCAATGCGGATGCATGGCAGAATCAGTCACTGGAATCCGTGCGCAGCGAGCTTGGTTGGATGCTGTACTCTGACACTCAGTGCACCTAAAAGCTCACCGGGTTGCGAAGTGTCCGCAGCTTGCAGCACCGAGAACACACAACCATCACCCCGAGCGTCCAGGAAGAAATGATTGTGTCTGCCAGGCTGCTACTCCGGCTGCCGCTGCCAGTCGCACTGTGAGAGGCTGTTAATTGGTAGAGTGAGTGGTGAGGGGAGCTTTGCAACTGAATCTCTCACAGCGTGAGGTGCAAGACTGGAGAGGAAGAGCGGCCCCTCCTCTTCTTATAGCAAGGAACACCACTGAATCTTATGAATGACAAGCAGCAGAGGAAGGAGAATGTGGCCGAATTATACACACAGATCAGTAAGACTGTTGGCATGAAGATGCGTCCACTTCCTGTCATCCAGACAGAGGAAAGCAGTTCAACTTTCAGGGAATATAATTCATCCAAACATCCAGTTAATTTACAAAGCTATTTACGGGGGTGTACATTTTTTATAACAATGAGGCACAATCAGTCTGTTTGTCAACCCCAAAAGGTGCAATGTTTTCACAAAAGGTAAAAAGCCATACTATAGGGTTTATCCCCAACAACGACCCTGCTGTAGTGTTGCTCAGACTGTTCCCTCACAGGAGCGTGTGACATTCCTCTTCAGTTTGCTAGATATGCCAAAAATGGGAGAGGACATACCTCAGTGGAACACTGTTTTAATTAATAAGAGTAAATGTATTTGTAGTCCGCTTTGTGTAAGGCAGTGAGGGACCACCTGAGGAAACGCTCATATAGACTCATTGTGGAGAAACAATCGATGGGTAAAAAATGACTTTTTCATACATTTCAATAGAAACACCGTAGAATAAATCTCTCTTTGAGCAGGACTAGAGTTATGGCACTCTTTCTGACAGAGAAGCAGATTCAAAAATCTTAGCTCACGTTCAACAATAAGGCTTATTGTGGTGCTAAATACATCCACTCTGTTCTATTTGTGAAATCAGCAAAGTACAGATATGACAATTGACACTGACTTGACAAATGTCAAAAGTCTTTTCCTTTCGTGTGATTTAGAAAGATGCCATGCATGTCCGCAGGTCTGAGAGAGATGTCTTTGTTTTAGTCTCCAAATTCAGAATCAGACCCCCTTCTTTGATGCAGGCTACGTTGTTAATACAAATCCCTAAGAGAAAAGCTTACATCATCAAAGGACATCCACTTCCCTTTGAAACAGACATCAGCCTTGTTTAACTTCAACATGGGAGTAAAACAGCAACAGTGGGATTAATGGTACTTTTAAATATGTGCTTTTGTTTCACAATCTTACATCATGACACGTTCCAGATTGTATTGTATGTGACAAAACATATCACATTAGAGACATTAGAGCGGCCACTAGATGCCAACATTCCCCAAGTGATAATTCACTGAGTTTTTTTCTAGGAGACACTTAAGTAAAGAGATCGCTTTACTTAAGTGTATTATAATGAAGCCAACTGGTGTAAGAGGAGGCATTCAAACAAGATGATGCAATTGTTGTGTAAGACTGAAATTCAAATGAAACACATTTACATTTTTTTGGTTGCAATCATCTAAATTGTTTATTTTATGTTAAGTTTCATAACCCCCAACAGCAGTAAGACCAGAGTGTTATTCAAATAATATCAGAACAGTTAAGTACGGTGTCATCTGAAGTTGAAATTAAGCTTTACTTTCATACCCATAGCTTCGCAATAGACCTTTTCAACAGAATTCCATCGCTAGGCAACGGCCTGGGTCCTTGTTAACTTCCTGTCAGCTGATGTCATTCACATACACGGCAATAGGAAATAAACTGGGACACATTTAGATTGTTTATGTTCACAACTGTGAAATTGTCAATATGGTTTAATCAATCTACTTATAAGAATAGGAATCGTAATAAGTAATACGAATATTTTATCAGTGTATATCACGATATGGCAAATGTGAGCAGAATCACACGAACAATCATATTAATATTCAGTACAAAACCATAATACAATACGATAACATTGTCACAATATACCACTCAAAGTCAATACAAGATAATTGCTCAGCCCTTTTCTAATCATGCACAAAATAATCAAACTTCTATCACAAATACTGGGCATTCTGAATGATATTGCATTTGACACAGAGCCACAGAATGTTATATTTCTGTATTTTTCCCAGCAGACTTGTTGTCATGTCATTCCAGGAAAAGCGCAGCTGTAATTAATAACAGTCACAATGGCTACATTACCTGCAGATGCATCAGGTCTAGGGTCCTGGTTATGTGCATGTTCCCTCCCTGCTTTGCCTTAGAGAGATACTTAAATGGAATAGAGGCATATTATTATCACATTAGCTCCACCTGTGATTATCTTGACATAAAAAGTCTGAACACATCATTTTGTCATGTGGCTAAAAGCTAGTTGGAACCAAAGCATGTTGCTTGTTACAGTTCCAAAAGTCCAAAGCTTCAACATAAGAATACCCAAACAATATTTCTGAATACCCCTTTGAAAATCTCATTCATTAGAATCTAAAGGCAATGTTAAGCATTGCTAATGATGCTTGATACACTTGACACAACAGTTCTTGCTAACAAGTACTCTTGTTGTCCAAGTGCTTCTTGAAGAACTCCTGGACTCTTTCCCACAGGTCCACCTGAGCCTCAAAGTGGGCTTTTGGTTCCCCACCAAACGCAACAACATGCCCGACTGCTGAATGAACTGTTGACGGACAATGAGGCATGTGAGGGACTTCCAAAAAGTGTCCAGCTTTAGGGTATGTTACCACTTTAAACAACTCTTTGCCATGATTCCTCAGCGTTGCAGCAGCCTGCTTGGCAAAATATGCACTGTTCCAGTTGTGATCATCTTCAGAAACAGCAAAAAGAAACTGGCAGCTGGCTCGTTCAATAGGAAACAATGATGCTCTGTTCTTCTCCAAATAAGGGTCAGGCAAGGCATTGCCTATATCTAAAAACCCAGAGTCTGTGATTTTGATGTCCTTTATGACCGGCTGAAGTGGAGGTATAACAATGTCTTTGTAGTGCAAAGGAATCACAGTATTTGCACTGCAGCCATTAATACAGACGGTTGCTGAAATCCCAGAGAGGAATGATGACATGGACATAGCCATACCGCTACTGTGAGAAATTGATAGGATGCCAATCCCAGGACCCTTAACCTGCACAGAGAGGTATTGTGTTAAAAGTTATGTTTAGACTTTTGAACACCAGCTAATAAACCCATACAATTCATAAAACCAATCAATAACAACCATAGCTCAATTCTATCCAAACCAGAATTTAAAAACACAGTGCTCTAAATAAAAATTTATTTTCATCGCTCATTAATCTGCAGATTAATTTCCTAACTAATTGATTCATAGTTTCATCCAAAAAATATCAGAAAATAATGAAAAATATCTGCAAGCCCAAGGTGAAATTGTCATATTTCTTGCTAAATATATTCAGTTTATTATCACACAAGATGAACAAATTCTCATAAGAAGCAAAAAAATAGTTTTGATACATTTTCTGTCCACTGACTAATCAAATATGTATGAATTTAAATATGCTAATTTTCAAAGAAGGACCTTAAAAAAGTCTTTAGTTCCCGTCAGCCACAGAGTTGTGCCATCAACAACAACCAACTACATAGTACATACAAATATGGGCCTTTATAATCTCACATTACATGTTACTTACTCATTGGACTAATTTTTAACATTATTAAGTACAACAACTTCTGCATCCCATGGGAAAGATATGATGGAAATCATAATATTATAAAGATTATTATCTTTACGGTTTCAACCTTTGATACGAACCTCTGGCTGGCTTGTCAGATATGTTACAGCCTCTTCAAAGTACTCCAAATCAAACTTCTTAGGGTTTTTGGGTAAATCCTGGTAGTCCTTGTAGGCCAGTGCCAGAACAACAAAACCTTTATTTGCCAAGAGGCTGGCTCTGGGTTCAGTAAGACGCCCACCGAATGTGTAAAGATCTATTATTCCCGGGAATGGACCCTCTCCTGGAGAAAATGACGGGAGAGGGAAAAGTTAAGTAGATGATCTCTCAGCTATCATCGACAGCACACAACCAACCTGGTGGTACGAAGAGGACTCCTCGTATTCTTCCCTCTTGCACAGGTATTCTCTTCATCCCCTCTGTCATGTATCCTCTCTCGTTGGTTTCAGAGGCTAAGACCTCACCAGAGTCTCCGCTCAGTGCTTCTATTTCCACCAGTGTCGGGGTGAGCGCATTCTTCTTCAGGAGTTTACTGTGTGGAGTCTCTGGTGCCAGGGCCCAAAACAAACCCATGGGCTCCACTCCGGTGTAACTTCCTCCCAGAGAGGGTGCGCGGCTGACATCCACCTGGCCAGTTTCATCTGCTTGGTACAGAGCAGAAGCCTTGAAGATCACCCCTTTGTCATCCACTAGTCTGGACCTCAGTTGAACTTGTTTGCGTGGAGCGAGTCCCTCTACTTTTACCTGCACCAGTTTATCAAAGAGACACCGAACGCTGGGGAGAATTTTCAGGCGGATCTGTGAGTAAGCCATTTCAGCTTTTTCCAAGATGGGACCTGAGGCTCCTTCCTCTTTACGCTGGCCTTTATTTTTATGTCTTGTCCATACAGCTATGCTGTCAGTGCATCTGTCAAAGAAATCAAGAATTAAATTAATGTAGATTTTCTGTTTATAATTGTTGTTTTTTCTCTTTTAGGTATCTTTTATATTGTATGATTATATTACTGTTTTGATGTGTCTGTGTGTAATGCTGCTGTTACACTGCAATTTCCCAGCTTGGGATCAATAAAGTATTTCTATTCTATTCTATTTTAACTTTAACTGTGCCTTGTAAAGTTACATTGGGTGTTCTGAAAGGCGCCTATAAATAAAATGCATTATTATTATTGTATTATTATATTTGATCATTTAGTTAGGAACCAAAACATGAACGCTTTGCATTAAAACTTTCGGTATATTTAGCTTAATTAGCTAACTTACTTAGAGAAGTCAGAAAGTGACTTTGTAGGCCATCTGTAGACACGTTTGAGTAAGTAATAAAAATAGCAAGATATTATATCGTACCAGTCTAAAGAAATGCCTGAAAAGCATGTACAGCAGCGAAGCATTGATGTAAACAGAAGGAAAACGAAACAACCTCGGAAGCTCCAGTGTTTGTGTTGCAAACTCTTCTTCTTCGGCTGATTCCAAACGTCCGCCCTCCGGACACGTCCCCAGGAAGTGCGCCGGAGTTCCGAAGCCAATTTGACCTAGTGGTCAAACGGTGAAATTACAACTTCCTTTTTATTTTATTTTTTTATTTATTGAAAAAGGAATTATTTTATTATATATAACTATATATATATAATACTGAATCTAAATTATTTTATTTAGATATAATAATATAATACATACATCTATAGGCCAATTATAATAACAACAATAATAATAATAATAATAGTGAATCTAAATTATTATATATATATATAAAAAATAATATTTTGATTATCTCATAATTTTAATTGAATTTTGCAGATAATCAAATAAGAAAAAGTGCAACAGTTGTGCAAAAAACTCCAACATAAATCCCACTGTCCTTCCCAACAACCCATGTCAGACGCAGTCACAGTAACCAACTAAATTATCGAATAACATATAACATAAGTAATAATATCAGAATTTGATTAATTCGGTACGATAGCCTTTTGAGAGTCTAGAAAAGCAACAGGGTTAAATCATTTAGTATTCGGTTTCTTTTTCTGATAATGATTTCCGGCAGACAGATAATGTGGTATATTGTGTCCTTTGCTCTATAGCCTACAGAATGTATAAGATGTTTAACAGTTTGTTGTTTCCTGAAGGTCTCTACTAAGTCCATCCACATGCTTTCCCATCTTATCGAGTCCCCATGCCAATCCCACAGTGCCCAAGTCTTAGTCTGGTCTTTCTTTTCATTTTCCGGCTGTCTCTGCCACACAGCTGTTACGTTTTGCTTGATGATAGTAAAATATTATGTCGCACTTTTTTCCCCTGACATCTTAAATTCCTACTTTCCACCCCAGTTAGCTATGTTGTTTAGGGTTTCCTGCATGTTTTAATATTCTAATATTTCTGCCTCTTTTCCAAATTGCTCCGTCATCTTCTAACAGGGAGAGTCCAAAACCTGCCCCAATGTCTCGAAAGATATCATTTATAACATGTTCTGGGCTGATTACACTTCCTCGGGGTGTTCCATTGTCAATCTCTGTGCAATCAGAATAATTATTTCCAACTCTACCTCGAATTATCCAGCTATCCAGCTTAGCACGCCCTCGTATTCATGGCTCGTATTAATATTTTAAAAAAAAAGGAATAATGCATTTAGTAATAACATAATTTTTTGCCAAAAAATATGATCAACATAACATAGGTTATACATGTAGGAAGGAGAGGCAGCCACTAGGTGTCAGCATTGGCATAGGGTAGGCCTAGTAACACTTGGGGAAAGCTTGAAGACCCTCTCTTTAATTTTGATCTCCTAACACAGTCGAAGAACAGTACATGATAGGAAACTACACCACGCGTCCCCCCTGTGGAATAGACTATCTGATTAGCTGGACCACCTTGCTGCATATATTTTCATAATGAGCAAAATGGCAGGGCCCTGGGCCTGGCTGCCTCATGTTTATCTCTAGGGTAGACCTGTGGTTGTCTTGTCAGAGGTTATTTATAGGACTAAATGTCATGACAAGGTGTTCAGCTGGAGTTTTATCCAATTAATCATTGGGTGCCCAGTGCCAGTTATTCAAAACCTCTGGAATCATGAAAGTGGAAGAATCCTTCATAAAGAGGGGAAATGAAGACAGGAGGTGGATGTGGAGGTAACCAACAATTACTGGAACTGGAGAGAGTGAAATGAATGTGGTTTTAATAAAAGCTATGTATTATCGACAAAGTCGTAAACAAAACTGACAATCATGTTTGTGCCATTGAACTTATGTTTTGGTTTTACATTTACAGTAGGCACCTTTTCAGTCATTGCGTATGTGAGTATTTCCTTCCTACCAACAACAGTTGCATGAAATGATTCATATGACTGGAGTGGACCTTTGCACCATTTGCTAAGTGCACTAACATTATTACAAGTACATGGGCGGATTATTTAGACCAACATTTAAAGGACAATATGTATTTAAAGAAAGAAGGAAAAATGGGTAAAACTGCAGAATTCAAACAGAGCAAACACATATCACGAATACCTTCACAATAAAACCGAATAGAAATAAAAAAATATATAAATAAAATACAATACGCCTATAACTTTAGGCCTATATTAAGTGTGATAAAGGGCAGATTACTGTATGATATGGATGAAATGATCTTCACATTAAAGACAAATCTGGTTCGTATCTTCCTCGTCAACATTTAGATGCCATAGCTTCCCTATATATTTTGTGAGTCTAGAAAATCAATAACCCATTTATTTTCTATAGAACAAACCCTTATATGTGGAAGACATCATTGATTGAATATTTTCTGATCTCGAGCTGTAGGACAGAGACGTTTGCAAATGCTTTAGGTTGTCTTTTAGGGTAAAGGAGAACGATTTAAAAAATGAGCGACTTCCCCTTTGGATGTTGATGTTGATGCTTGCAGTGACACATTATGTTTTGCAAGGTCACAGTGCAAAGTGAACTGCGGTTAGGTACAAGAAGAATAAGAGATTTCACTTTCTTTGACCTCTGAGTAAATGAAAGTAAAATTTCCACCCACACATTCTCTGTTCTTTCTGCAAGCACGTTGTGTAAATACACTGTAGTACTTTAGTCTATATCATATAATGGCATATATTCTATAATGTATGGAATATGTGAATTTATTGATCATATTTTGGGTTGAGCAACTTTTGATCTAGGTGTGGATATAATGCATATGCACAAGGATGATCCCCAGTAGCCAGAGCTACTAAAAGAGTCACAGTAAGAACCTTTCAGATGATATAGGTCCTTGCAGATAAGTACTTTAAAGTGCTTTGACAGAGCAAAAACAAAAGCAAATACAAATCCATACATTTATACACATAAATGAGGTGAGATAAACAGTAAGACACATGTTACAACAAGAAAATGAAATTAAAAGATGACAAGGTGAGACGACAACAAAAAGACCATAAAATAACACATAAATAAAATAACTAAAAAGACGACACAATAATGATACACCATTACACACATAGACACATATATATTAGACTTAGACTTCTATTTATTGATCCCTTTGGGATGACTCCCGCAAGGAAATTGAATTTCCAGCAGCTTAAAAAACAACACTTGTGTAGAAAATAAGGAGTATAAAAAATACAGTATAAGATAAACAAAATAATAAACAATAAACTCTTAGCTAAATAAATATAGAAAGTGAAACAATAAAAAATAAACTCTTGGTTAAATATATATAATGTAGAGTCAAGAATACAAGTGAAATAAAATTCACAGAAAAATTAAATCAGATAAAATAAGATAAGATAAGATAAGATAAGATAATTTAAGATATTCCTTTATTAGTCCCACAAAGGGGAAATTTTCTTTTTACAGCAGCACAGTGGATGGCACACATAGAAGAAGCATCAATAAGAAACATGTAGAACATATAGAAAAAAAGGAACAATGTAAACAGGGAAATATAAAATATAAGAATAACAGGAACAATATATGTAATATTTTTTAAATATGAAACTCACCTGAGCTAAGTATTTCACACACTAGAGTGATACGTTAAGGGTAGAGAAACGCATAAGATAAAATATATATGACTGTATATGGCATTGTCTTTTATACAGTCGATGAAAACCTTTAGGAGAAATTAGCAGTAAGATTAAAGTACTGCACTATATATATGCAAACTATATCCAATATTATTTTAATATCATTTAGTATCTGTTAAAGACATTTGCTCTGAATTTGTATTGTATTTTTCTTTTTTGGTCGATTTCTTTTGTCTCCTGACCAAAATGCCGTGCTTTTATTTTGAAGACGAGCCTTGCGGTCGGGCTTGACAGATTTAGGATCCGCCCTTTTTTTAACGAGGTAGCCATGGAGACCGCGCGAGAGCGAGGCAGCTGGTAAGAGTTCTCACAGCGAGTGTTTCCGCTCACCTAAAATAAAGAGCTCGACGACCAGGAACAACGGAGCAGTGCTGACGGAACTACACGACGAAAACATTAGATTCTTTTGTATTATTTACACCACATTCTGGGTTTTGGGTGTCTCCATTTTTTTACAACCGTGAATGCCTCGAATGTGAAGCAGTGAGAGGAGGGCTCGCCGCTGGTAACCTTTACGTTGGTGAGTGTTTTCGCCAGCTAAGCACACATACTGTTAGGCCACTAACGTTTACGAGCTCTCTCGTCCTCTTCAGAACCGTTTTATATTTGTCGACTGTTATCAAAACAGAATAACGTGTTTCCCCACACTATGGTGATATTCAATATTTTGTCAAGGACAATAACGAGTTGTCAATTTTGTGTGACTGTTAAAGCTGAAGTCTGTTTGTTAATTAAGCTAGTCGTGATCAGTGACAAACGTTAATAAACTGTATATTGTTGTGTTAATTCTGACAGTTAAGAAAACATACCCTCGTTTGACAAAGTGCACAAAGACACATTAAAACAGAAAACCGGCGAGTTAGTCCATAACTGTTCACATCTGTAGCGTCACTGTATTGTCACATATGGAAATGTGAACAATAATACTCTTAAACAATATCTGACATATTTATGCTGTGGTTTTATACCGTGTTTTATCGTGAAACACTGAACTGAGACAATGATCCAATTGTTTTACTTTGGTAGAATGGGTTTGCTCTGGTTTTGTCTTTGTTTTTGTCCTGTGTGTGTGTGTGTGTGTGTGTGTGTGTGTGTGTGTGTGTGTGTGTGTGTGTGTGTGTGTGTGTATATTCCTGGCAGCCCACCACAGTCTTTGTTTAAATAGCTCGCAGTACAGTTGCACGTGTCGAAACGTGTGACTCTGCTTTAGAGCTGCCGTGAAGCCAGTTGACCACGTTTCATACAGTTTGCAGGGTGTATTATTGTTGAGTTTTGACTCAGAGAATAACACTGCAGTTCCCACACTCCTTTCCTAATGTTCCAACAAGAGTTTGAGTCTTGTATTAGGGCAGGGTAGGATATGAAATATGCCACAGCAAAAAGTGGGCTGTTGTTTATCATCATAATGGAGAACAAAGTATCAAATATACATTTTAAGAGACCTATGAAGACAAAGGGAGGAAGGTATATGGCACTGCTTTCCCTCAAAACAAATAGTTTGGTATGCTGCTGCTGTATCTAATATAAGGCCAATCGATGTTTTGATGAAGTTGTGGTGAACAATGCGTTGTTGTGACAGTTGGGTTGGGCAGTATGTATTTGCCACAGTGTTGTACACTGTTTATGCTGTGGTAGCTATCTCTACTTTACGGTAAGGTTGGATTTTAGTTTGAAGGAAAATCTATTGAGAAATTGTTGATGTTTTTTCTCAATAGATTTCCCTGTATTACATTATGGTCTTTATTGACGCTATGTAAAATGATGGTCCTCTACGTTGAGGATTTCTTTCATATTGCCCACCCCCAGATGTACTTAATATTTTAACAAAATGAATTACCATTGCTGTAAATCAGTTCCACACAGATATTAAACCTGTCAGTGAATCAGTATGTAAACAGATCACATACCAGAAATTTGACCTGGTGATTTTGTGCTTAGCGGATACAAATATAGACATAGAAGCACAGAAAGAGTACACAGAATTTAGCAATAAAAAGAAGACATTAAAAGGTTATAGATATATAGAATATAAAATGTGCATATGTCCAGGTGGCAGTGGGCTACTTTCTATGTGTTGACTAGGACAGTGTTCACCGACCAAATCTAAAAACGGACCAAAAAGTATGTTGTTTGCACTTATGCTAGCTCCACTTTGTTGTTAACACCTGTTATTTCATGTGGTGACATTGTAATAACTCCCGTGTGTTGATGTGCCTGCTTCTGATATTTCCTGATATTTTATGTTTTTAAATCCTGTTGTTCTAAGGGATCAACAGAACACAACGTTTGCGTATATTAGAGGCAGTTTATTGTTTCAGTGTGAGTTTTACTTTTTTATGGCTTGGTTCAAACCTAAAGATGTTTTTTTACTGCAAAACTGATTACCTTTATTCTTTAAGTGTCACAATCACTGATGTAACTTATGTTGTTTTTACACATACACACTGGCATTTACGGAGGAGTTAGCAGATATACAATGGGTAGTTTTAACAGTTCTAAATTTAAAACCCATTGTGCGACTGCAGTTAGATTTTTATAACTCTCAGTCCAACATTCAGAGGCGTTTTCTGTTTGACAACATAGCTTAGAGAAAACATCTTGTGAGAAAAGATAAGAACACTGTGTTTGGCTTCAAACCCATTCTCAGTTTTCCCCACCTTTCACCACTGTCAACATAACACACAGCAGTTTTTCTCTTGTTTCATCTTACTTCTTTCTCCTTGTGTTCTTTCTTTCCACTGTCTTTTTTTCTCTCCATCTTTCTATCTGTTTCTGTCCCCTTCCTTGTGGCAGTACAGAGGGATGTTCGGGTGCTGTGGGGCTTAACACTACATAATACTTCATAACAAAGGGTCCTTTCTGTGCTGCCATGCAGAGCCCCATCTCTGGGCTCCCTCCGCAGGCCCAGGCGGGCTCTACCAGCAGCAGTAGCAATGGGGCCTATTGGGTGGAAATCTCCTCCCGGCTGTTTCTTTGGCACACTGAGTGCTCTCTGTTCCCGGACACATGCCTACACTGCTGCTCTCCTTGGCTCCCTTTGCATTCCAGGAGCTCCGGGCAGCTGAAAACTGCAGTAGCAGCCTGCTGGCTGGCTGTTGTCTCACTGGTGTGAAGTGCAGAGTTGCATAGTTTAGAGGACTAAACAGACAAAGTATTTATGCCCTAAAAAACTCAAATTTCTTAATGAAATGGGGCCAAACGTGGCCTACACAGCTGACAAAAAGCCCTGCTATTTTTAGCAATGGCAATTGAGCTGCTGCAACTTATGATTATTTACATAATTTATTATTAATTTTGAGTAGGAAACATCTTTAATTTGTTTCTTTGTTTGGCCAACATTAAAAACCCAAAGATGTTCAAGTATACAAAAGAGTCCACTCTTCCTTCCTCTTCTTTGTATGAAGCAACAAAGTTGTCTGTATGATACCAGTAGCAGTTTGCCACGTCTGTGTGTACAAACTGACATGTTTCGTGTCATTACATGTTTTTTTAGTCAAATCAGTTACATCAGTCCAGGCAACTTTTTGCTTTCTGTTTGCATTTGTATTCCTTTCAGCCTCTCTGTTGGTGCTTCACGTTTGATATATTCTGTCAACTATCCCATTTCAGTGACACTATTCTCACTGTGAGTAGTCCTACTACAATAATGGCTCGAATGTGAAACATTTAGAATTTCTTTGCAAGGATACTGCTATTTAAACATGCACTGTTTGACTGTACATACAGTAACTGTCACTACAGCCCCAAAATTGTGATTTGGGTAAGCTGATGTTACCTGGCTACATGCTGCCAGCAGGAAGCATTTGTTTATGTGGTGTGACATCAAATTTTATTCCAGGAAATGCAAACTAAATCTCTTGAAGTTTAAAATAGCAGCACATTCTTTAATGTGATCTGTCAAGCTCAACATCTTTGGCAGTGTCTGACAGGAAACCCACACAGTTGCAAGTCAGAAAGTTGACATCCAAACTTAGTAACAAAGTATTTCTGTGCTTTCGCTGTCAAACTGCCATTTGTGTTATTCATCAATTAATTGCACGAGCATAGAGTCAGTGCTTTAAAAATTCGGCAAAAACTTATTTTCAGGCTCAGAGCTATCTTGTTCCATCTTGTTGAAATGCTGTATTTTGTAAGATACATTAGCATGAAGTTAATGACTTTGTCCTTTCTCAGACGCTCTTGTGTGAAAGCAATTAAGCTAATTCTGCTTAAGTTTTCACTTTGCCAACGTACTGGCCGGTCAATACTCTGCCCTTAGCTCTCACAGGAGGTCAGCCCTGCATTATAAATGCCATCCCAAGTGGTTATTTACATCCCAACAAGTGCCTTTGAACCAAACACATTATTTTTTTGTCCTGCCTGTGGCTTTTCTTTGACCTTAATATTTCTAAGATGTTCATCTGGTAAGAACATCATCTGAGTTAACGTAGGGCCTCGCTGTAACCCAGGTCTTAGCAGCAGTGCTTTGATCCCAACATGGACAAATGAGAAAGTGTCTATGGATCAAATAGCTGGCACAGGTCCTCTGCATGTGTTTTTGACTGTCTGCCCTTTGGCTCAATGCAGTACCCAAACTGTCCTGCCAAATCTAACATACGTCACTCTCTCCCACTGGCATGCGCCACATGCAGGTATGCCTCTCCATCTCACTTGGGGACATCATAAAGGTGGGAGGTGGTCCTGCTGTTTGTGTGTGCGTGTTGGCAAATTTCTACCACTTTAAATTATTTTGGTCACTGAAAATATAGCCTAGTGCAAAACACTCAATTGTGAAAGCTCAGACAAAAAACTACCATGAATGTGCTTGTGTTTATACTTACTTAAACTCATCACTGTATTTCCGGGTCATCTATGGCAGTGCCAATGGCCACGCAGCAGATCTGCAATCAAATTCACGGTTCTCTAAGTGCAGCCATGCCATTACCGTAGCCATTAGCTCAGCAGTCTTGTGTAACTGTAATGGCCCTCTGCCCTCTCTTGAGGATATGCTGCCTGCCAGCAAGCTCGTTCCCCACAAAACGCAACTACTGCTACTTCATCCTCTCTGTAGCAACATCACCAGGACTATGTGCACCTGCTGCATCTCATTTGTGTAACGGTAGTGTATGTCTCGTATCCCCACAATCAACTAACAAATGCTTTTTGGAAGTTACGTAAGTTGGTATTATGAAGAGATGTTTGTGAAGAGAGGATGGGGGTGTTGTTGTCTGGGTGCATATGTCTGTCTTTTTCCTCTCCCTGATTTAAAGGTGTCTCAAACTAACTCTTTATCTCGCTTTTCTATGTGCAGCGTGTGATTTAACATTTTAGATTTATTTTTTCAGCAAACAGATACCTTTTGGGATAAGACGTTAGACAACAACAACAGTCAGTAAAACGCAAGGAACAAAAGAGAAGTTTAATAGATTGATATTGGTTATAATAATATACTTAACATCATCAGCTTATACAGTATGTTGGCCATATGAGCAGTAGAATACAGGACATATTTCAGAAAGTGGCACCTGATGAAGTTATCTTTCCATAAACTACTCATCAAACTCTATTGCTCATGACAATGTGCCGCATATGGCAGTAGCATCACAGCTGAGCAGATGGTGGTATGGCATCTGTTTATCATTCAACTGTAAAATACTGTGCCGTCCTTATCACAACTCTTTAATAAATACATTTGGGAAATCTCTGCTACTAAAAAGGTTTTATTTATGTGCATTTATGCATGCATAAACAAACAAATATTGACCAAATATCAAATGCCGTTTTGCTGATTGAAAATGCTGCCTAAACACCAGGGAGTCCTACACCCATTGAAATTTTACTTATTTATAATAAACAAGATTCGAAAAAGTTGCAGTTCACTGTTTTGTTTTGGGCTGACTCTCCTTCTCTCTCTCTCTCTCTCTCTCCCTCTCTCCCTCTCTCTCTCTCTCTCTCTCTCTCTCTCTCTCTCTCTCTCTCTCTCTCTCTCTCTCTCTCTCTCTCTCTCTCTCTCTCTCTCTCTCTCTCTCTCTCTCTCTCTCTCTCTCTCTCTCTCTCTCTCTCTCTCTCTCTCTCTCTCTCTCATCCTTTAGCCTGTCTCCCACTAATGCTCCTACCTCATCAGCAGCAGGGATCGGTTTCCCTCTTACATCATCTACAGTGCTGAGTGTAATGGCTGGTTTATATAGTTAGATCTTGTGGCAGAGCCAAAAGTGGGGATCGAGGGGAGATCAGAGGAACTCTCCTGCTGCCGCTGCCACTGGTGGTTTCAAAAAAAGAGCGCTGGAAATTGATGGCTGTCTGCATGGGGTTTTTAGTTAAATAGCAAGATGCTTATTAAGGAGCTAAAGTCTGAGAAGAGGAAATGCACGTAGAGTAATTCATGCCGTTCTCAGTACACCAACTGCTACTTGATGACGTGCAGAGGAGGCCTTTTCTCTGTCACTCTCTTTCCCTTAAGGTCTTTATAGCTCCCTCATTCTATTCCCTCCTGTCTCTGTGTTGCTGTGTTGTTACATAATCCTCGCTGAATGTTGATAGTAATCCGCATCCTCCCTCCCCCTCCCTCTCTATCCCTTTTCTATGTGGCCTGGACAGGTTAAGCCGTAGAGGACTCTCGCTTGTCGCCGGAGGAAAAGATGTGCGATGGAATGGTAGCGTTTCAGACGAGAGCCCTGTCCTCCTCCTCTTCCTCCACCTCCTCCTCTCCAGCCCACAGGCTGGCTGCCTCCGCGCTTCTCCTCCTCTTCACCCTGCTCCCTCATGGTCACGCATCAGGTAAGAGAGAGAGGCACACACACACATTTTATTTCTCTCCGTCTCTGCTCCCACATGATACACATCGACTAAACCACCATCTTCACCCATCTCTTGTGAATTGATTGAGGTTATTTTCTCCCTGTCTTGCTGGTCAGTTAGATTAAATTGGCTTCCTTTACCCTTGGGTCGGTCAGGTTGCTCTGCCTCCGAGAGGCAGCTGAGAGCTCAATCCCACCCACTCTGTGAATCCATTCACTGCCCTAACGAGTCACAACAGTTTTCCTCCGCTATTGAATGAAACAGAGAGAAGATGTTGTCTGTGGTCACATTGCTGTCATAAGGTTTTAATCAGCCATGTCCTCTGAGAGCTTTTAGCATGGCTAGCGAGCTTTGGGTATCGCCCCACAACAACCTTCTGATCAGGTTTTGATCTTAGATTGCTATCTTTGAATGTGAGCTTTTCAAATTGACTTGATGGATGTCTAGTGAAAAGTGCAAAGTAAATACAGGTAACACGGGTATTTATCAGCCACAACAGGACCTGCAGAGCTTGTGTCCTTTTGGTTCCTTCGAAAGAAATATAATGTTAATGGTATGTACTCACTGAACCCGGTTACTTGTGCCAGCTTTCCTTTCACTTTAGCCATCCAATGTTCCAGCTCCCCCACGCACACACACACACACACACACACACACACACTCTCCCTTCACATAGCCAGCTTGTGAAATGTGCCAGATGTCCTTGCCACAGAGAGGAGGCAGACAGTGTTTGTGTGAATAAGTAAATGTGTGTGAGGGGTGGTTTAAGGCTCTGGGATGTTTTTAAAGCCTTAATTGATTCATTTTCTTTAATACCTTAAATACATGAATGTGAGAGAAACAGCAACAGAAGGAGTAGAAGGAGAGAGAGATGGGCGGATGGGATTTCTGGGAGGGCACTGCTGATCCCAAGTACATCGTCTCTCTCTATGTCTTATGTAATACACATGATTCATGTAGAGCCCAGAGGGTCTGGTATCACGCTCACGTTCTGCATCAACCGCACTCGACATATACACTGCTTACCAATACCAAGTAGATGTGTCCTTAAATCCCCAGCCCACGTGCTCTGTGTACTCTGTTTTTTGTGTATATGTGTGTGCATGTGTGCAAACCATGGTGCAAACCTATCTATCTGTGTGTGCTCCACATGGTCTGGTTATTGGTGGATGTAATACATACAACATACAGTCTAAGGTTGTGCCCAGAAATCCTGTGAATCAGTGTATCAAAAGACAGAACCTGTATCAACCACGTTGATTGTAGTTGGTGCATTATGTAGGGATAAATGTGCACCCAAGAAGATGGACGTGTAGTTCTCTTGAATCTACCAGTAGGACTATTTTCAACTGGCTGGTGTAAAGATGATTCATGAACTGTGTGGTCTAAACCTTTCCAGATCTACTATCTCATTAGCATTAGGAATCTGCTTGGACAACACATCCAATCATTCTTTCGTTTTATTTTTTACATAGTCACTTTTCCTAGTGTCCTAGTTTTCAAGCATGACATCCTTTGAGCGAGCTCTTAATGATACAATGGTTATTTGTAGGTGTTGTCATTGCTGAGCATTTGTAGCATAATTACTTCCGCATAGTACACAAGGCAGTGTCCATGCTGACTCACAATTCAAGTCTTCTGGCTCTTCAAAATGGTGTTCAGCGCTTGATATTTGCTCTCTTGCATTAAATTAAGATAAGCTCAGATATTTCAATAATGTCAGTGAATGGTTTATGCACAGGCTTCGGGGCAAACTATATCAAAATAAACCTCTACCCTAACGTGTTAATAATGACTGAGTACAGAATTTCACGTTTAAGATGAGGGGCATTTTCAATTCAGGCACTGTGGTATGAACTTAAATATTTAATCACACATCACAAGCTACTTATATTGAGGAATAAAAACATGTGATTCGTAGCTCCTTGACAACATAAAAAATACAGTATTTTTCTTTCCTGACCACACAAGAAGATATTACACTTAATGATGATTATTCATACTTATTGTATTGCTTCATTGCAACAGAGAATGCAGTCCTGTGAACATAATTTTAGAGCAGCATAAATTGGGTGTATATAAAGACTGCAATTTCAATACCAAAACAAGCTAGACATGAATTGCAGCATTTAAAGCATGTAAGTATGAAATCTTTAAAACTATCATTAGAAATATTAACATAAAGGTGAGGCATCATTTTAAAGCTTGAAAGCCATCATGTTATTAGTTCTTCTGTTCACCGGGCCCCTCTGTCTCCTGCTCAGCATACATAATTCACATAGGTAATCCCTAGACGTGTTCGCGGGATGGAGATTGCTTTGGAAATTTTCATGAATATGAAATTTCATCACAGCTGACAGGCTTATTCCAGACCCAGTGTGCGGTATGAATAGAAATGGAAACTAAAATATATACTGTATAGCATTTGCATACTAGAGCAAAAGCTCTAAACACCAGAGAGCACAGAGCAGCGTCAGACTTCTATTTTTGGTCTATGGAGGTTAATGTGTCACTTTTGGTCTTTTTATGGATATTACTCTTTGAGGAAATGTGGCATTTAAGAGATAGTATTAAGATGGAGAGACAGGATGATGGATAGTAACAGTTTTGCTCCCATTTTTGGTTTCTTTAACAAAGATGGAAAATCTTTGCGCTTTCTGCTCTCAACAACAAGGACAGAAATGTCTTGTACCTGTTAATACGCTCTGTTAGGAACTGGTCCCAAAGCCTTTTGGCGCTGAGGTATTTTTAGAACCAATCACAGTCCAAGCCATGTCTTTTCATCTGTTGTTTAGCTGTTCATCGTAAACAAGATTAACAGTGGGGTATCTGCTAAGCTAATGCTGCCTCAAATTTATGTTTGTAATTATTGGTATGATTACATTTGTGTAAATGATTTAGGACATTCATCCAAAAGTAGCAACATGCTAAACAAAAGGTCTTCTGCATTCAAGCAGGGTGCCAGCAAACAAACAAGACAACAAAGCGGCACTCTGGGTTTTGTGTATGCACAAGATAAAATCCATCGGTCTGGAGGATTTTCATGGCACAGTGCAAATATCGCTTGTTTCATGTCTATCTGACATCCCACTAACATTGGCTGCCTAGAGCTCAGTTCCTAATATGGTGTAAGTTCCTCACAGTGTGCATTTGTGGTTGGTTTCAGAGAAAGGGGACCTAGACAGTGACTCATAACTGACTCTGAGTAAAGATGGGAACTCTTGAGCGCCAGAGGGTCTACTCACATGGATCACTTCCAGTGTTTTCTGCTCTAACAGTGTTATATGTCAGTAGGCATAAAAGACTCGAACCATCCTTCTGGGTCCACTTAAATAGATAAACGGTGCCTTCTTAAAACCCATTGTCTACTGAAGTTGAGTTAAAGCTGTACAGGAAAGTGCCAGCGAGGACCAGAAGTCTCCCACAAACAAGCCTGCTGTGTGCTCTGTGTGGTGGTGACGTTTATGTATGTACATGTGTGAGAACGGGAAATGGCTTTCCCCCCGGCCTGGAAGAGAAGTGGAGTCATAGGGTAAAGTCAAGAGCAGGGGGAGGAGAGCAAGAGATGGAGCAGAGAGCTGCCTTTCTAATTTCCTCTGGGATTGGTGTTTGTTTTTGACAATCGATTGTTGTCCATTCTTGGCTTGGGTTGAATACATTTTTCTCCACCTGAGGAAGGCCGATTGTGCAGACAGATCACTTTGTTTTGGCAGGTCTTGCATCACTGTGAAGGACCAACCCAAGGATATGAGGATGTTTTCTCTAAAGTCAGGCTCAAGGAAAAAGACTCGACAACTCCCTTTTTTCTTTTTAATAACAGAGTAGACTCCAGTGGCTAGCATAGCGTCATAGCTGTGACCACAGAGGAAAATATCTGAATGAGCCATGCCCTACTTCAGGCATCTTCAAACAGCTGTAGTCTTTGAAACTTGTTGCTTTCTGGTGTCCGTGTGTGTGTGTGAACCAAAAAGCCACAGTGTGAGACTGACTGCACACTGTTCGGTTCCAGCCCTTGTAGAAAGTTTTGCTACAAACACTGCAGCCTGAGGGGGGGAAACAATGGGTCCTGTGCAATTAACTGTTCAAAATAGTCCCCTGAAGTCCTGTTAGCAATGCAGTTTGCAGGCAGGCAGGAGTAAAGCAATATGCTGGCTACTGGCTCCTTTCTGAAATGTGAGAACAAAGAGGGCTTTTAGGGGTGTGTTGGAAGCCACAGGCCAAACCACAGCAAGCTTCAGCTCCACTAGATCACCAGTCAGCAATTAGGACTGCTAACTCACGGTGCGTGCGCGTGTGTGTGTGTGCGTGCGTGCGTGACAATATTGAGCTCTGCACAGTCACTTTTCTATGATGCCTCTGTTCTTCCGCCTCACTCTCTCCCTTTAAGGCTCCAGCGATTAGCCAGGTGAGACCAGAGCCCATTAGCTTCAGTCTGGTCGAATCCATCAGCCTTTGTCTTTCATTACCTGTGTGTTTATCACTTGAGTCATCACTCTCTGCTCTCACCCTGTGTCATTTAACAGCCCTCCCACCCAATCAAGCCCTAAGGGGAAACTTTAAACGCCTCACCGGACAAAGAAATAGTCAATGGAAACAGCCACTGCAGTGCGGACAGGCGACGCAAAACCATTTCATTCAGTTGAAACAGTTCACCAGACAGTTCAATTACTTGGTGAAGATCCCAGATGGCCAGAATCAGGGCTAGCTACACAGCGCTGCTGCTTCACCTGCTAACAGTAGACTCATCGGATGCAATTTCTATGTTTCACATTTTTCTCTTCATAGAGACATTTGTAGTTATCTTTTTTTGTGTGCTGACCACCATCTTGTTATTCCCCACGAATGACAGGTGGTGCATAGTAAAGGTTAATGAATGTCAAAGCAGGACGTGTTGGCACTGGCAGCACCAGGCGCAGCAACAGTCAGATCTAGATAAGATACGAAATAAGTTGAGATACATGGAGCACTTAAAAACAAGCCGTTACTGGTTATTTGTCATGATTATGCTGTGGATGTCATTTTAAACGCTATGCAGTTATTACTAAAAACACCGTGTTAATTTGTGTTGTGAAAAGCTTTGTTTTTGGGCCTCAGTCCAGAACTTGAGGATTATTTTGAAGCTACATTAAGGTCGGGGAGAAAAGAGGCAGTTTGTAAATTGTTTTCCAGTGAAATGTGTGTGGTTGTCTGAAGCAGCAGGCAGTCATAATGATTTCCAAAGGGCCTCATCTGAGGGACCAGCCTGCTGAGTAGAGGACATCTCTGACTAATGAGCTGCTAAATATATCCCCCAGCCTCTCCTGTCTTCTGTTGCTTTTCCTTCTGTTCTTCCGAGTCTTTTATTCATTCTTTTTGTTTTGTTTTTTCTTTGCTGTCATTCTGTGTTTTTGACATCGGTTGTACTTTTGTTTCTTATATTTTTTTGGATTGTCTATCTGCCTCCTGAAAATCCTCCTTAAGTACATTAATCTCTCTTTTAAAAAATCAAAAACAAGAAAACACCCTTTTTTCTGTCTGTCTTGTCTTTTTTCCACCCTTTCTTTGATGTGTGTTTTTCAGGCCCACTGAAACATTGTGGGCTGATTTTTTCGATGCACCGTTAGTCAACAGCAGCATCCTGTTCAAACAAGTTCGTCAGCTTACACATAAGGCACCGGCATCCTACATACATGCTGAATTTGCCAATAATTGAGACATCCACGCTGTGTCAGACTGTGAGCAACAATGTCGTGACGCAGGAACAGCATGAATGGTTTGCTATACAACAGTACGGAAGGGCAGAGGCTGATCTCTAGATGACAAATTGAAGGCTTGAGGTTTATTAAAGATTTTTAAATCCGTAAAGTAACAAAAGGAGCCGGAAGTATTGCTTATAGACTGAGGCAGTTGTTCGTTAACCTTTGTGACAAAGCTGTGCTTACTGTCGCTGTTTCACAATTAAAGTTTCTATGCTGTTAATGTGACACAGCAGTACATGGTTCGCTTGCATTACTACAAGCTTTTTTTTTTCTTTAGCTGCCTAAACAGTAGTTCAGTTCATGTTTAAGACAGCAATATTGCTGGTCATCTCCTGCTGGGATTGCACATTGAAGTACAGAGTGGAAATACATAATGGACATGCCTCAACATGCCACAGCTGTAGCAAGACAGTGGAAATGGGGCAATACTGCCCTGCATCACGCACAGACCCTCAATCTGTTAGCATTAGTCCAACTTTAGCTTGGTCAGAATCAAAACTTCTAATTGTTTTCTTGCTAAATAACTCATCAAAAGAGCATGTAGGCTACTCAAACACAGACAATCTGACTCACTTGCTGATTTTGTACTGAGGTAAAGGGCTGGGCTATACATGTGCTATCCTGCTGCATTTGTGTTGCTTGTTGTTATGGGTGGAGGTGGACAGCTGTTTCTCTTTAACTGACTGCACTTCAGCAGAAACGGCTCTATCATTTCCTTCTTATTCAGCTGTTTCTCTTTCAATAGGTGTTTAATAGAAATTGTAAATAAGGGGGAAAGAGCAAATGCCACTCCAGTAACCACCATTCCTCGCTGATCTCAATCTTGAGGGAAGTCGGAGCATATAGTTTGCATCAGAACAGCACCCCTGGAGCTGTTAGGGATTAAATGCCTTCCTCAGATAATCCAGTACTGTGCATAGTTGAATTCTTGTCGAGCTGAGCATGGGTCCTCCCTAGGTTCTGCACCATCATTTTTGAGACAGCCAGAATTCAGTTTCTACTGTGACTACATGCCTGGATCTAATTTTTGCCAATAGGATGTCCTAATTAACAGTGAATGTTTCCGGTCTACCTCTCATTAGTTCCTGTTTTTTGTTTTGTTTTGTCTAGTCCCATCCCTCAAACTGTAGCCAGTCCATTAGAGGGAGTGTTGAGATGTTTAGTGGCCAGTTGGCTTAGCTCCACTCAAATGCCCTCTGTCCTTATTACATCATCTGTAAACAGCTCCCTGTAAGCAGCCGAACGGCCAAGGTTTGTGTACAGGCTACACTGGAGTCCATTTAGATAATTGTGTCAGGATTTATGAGAAGCATGCATGTATGTCATATCTACATTTGTTTGCATAGTTGTATAAATCTGTAGATTAAAACATTAATCTTTGAATTTATATTTCATTAGGAATAACAACAAATAGAAACCGAAGGCTATCAGAGTCAAAAGACATATTTAAATTGCCGGCTTAGCCTGACCGACAGCCAAAATAATTAATTCACAAAAAGAAATGGAGAAAGCTTTAGTATTTGTGAAGCTGCAGTCTGCAAATATTTGGTGTTCTTAATTGATAAATAACTATAACGTGAAAGGGATAATGTAGAGTGGATCAATTTGCTCTACATTATCCCACTTATTACACAGCTAGCGAAAGAGATTATATAGTTTGACACAAAATATCAATATGATAATGTTTTTATTGATTTAAAAATGACTTGAGTCCTTTAGACTCTAGGTCTTGAATGGCATCCTCCTCAGCAGATTACAGTAGCACATTTTCAGTTTACATTTTCTTTTCAATTTATCAGTCTTTAAACACCGCCATAGCCCGTACCGTGTTAGTGTTTACTTAATGTCTGCCAATCCTTAGCTAGGCTGTTTTCTTATTCTCTTTTTCCTTCCTTTACTATGGACAGTCCAGCCAGTAACCATGAATCCAAATTTGGTACCGTGCTGTCCAAATAGCCTGTATTAAAATTAATATAAGAGTAATGAAAAGCAGTTTTTTTTTGTCACAGGTGACGTTAAATTTACCAGACTTATTTCATCTGATTAATGGTCGTTGTCTGCCCAGAATCTGGGTCCGCAGGGACGGCGTCCTTAGCAGTAGTCTACTGTACATAGCAACAGTCCAGACGGGCATTGTGTAACATTGCGAAGGCCACACTCCGCACTGTCACATGGACAGAAATGGGAATATGACTTAACCAAGACTTTCATACTGAGAATATGAATATGATGATGATGGACAGCTAGCGAAGAGAAAGTGAAAGACTTAGGAGACATGACAGCAAATAACCTTTATTTATTAAGGTATCACAGATGCTCAGGTTAATTTAAAGACGCAAAACAATTATTGTACATGTCTATAAAACAAACGATTGTTTACTATGGTCATGGTCTATGAAGAAATAACAGACCGAATATGGGCTAAACCTTTCAGCACTAATAAGTAACAGCTATTTTAAAAACATGTTATCTTTAAAAGCTTGTTTATGTGTGGGCCAAGACCATTATTAAATGTAGATGTCAGTTCGGCTTGACTCATTTCTTACGTTACACATTTAAAGATAACTTGTGACATATTTGTTGACCCGAGGCTTGGTGACTTACAAGTTAGAACATTTATTTCAGTATGTGTACGTAAACTACTATATTGTCTATTGTGCTGTGCTCCCTTTCACACTCAGTCGCTCAAACAGCTACAAGTTACTGAGAAGTGTAGGTGATGTTACCGCGCTCTGTTTATGCTGGCAGCAGGCCCATTCAGGCTTTGGATGATGATGATGGAGTTTCATGTCGGTTTGCTGTGTTAGAACTCTAGCCAGCGATATAAACACTACTTTATATCTTCTTCATGATGATAAACAGTCATTTGTTGGTAACTCTCTCGTTGGACTACCTGCTGACAACAAATATATGTAATTTAGTGTTTTTTAAAATGTATCAGATACAACTTTACTTATATTATTGTATAAGATGTCACTAAAGTTGACTAGACTTGAAGGTTTGTCCAAATTGTCTTGTTGTGTTTTGCTTGGCTTTTACTTGAGGCTAATGGATAGATGCCCAATAATTATAACAATAAATAAATGCAACATATTTTTTTCTAAGGAGTGTTTTATTGTCTCTGCCAAATACGGGTAGAGGTTGTTGCTAATCCCAGCTTTTGTACTTTTTTCAGTAGAATTGATGTAGTGATACCGGTGAATGGGGATGTCCTGATTGAGTTGTTTTGCTTCTGATCCAGATCCAAGTTTAATATCTAGCATCTGACACTTGTGCTAATACACACTGATGTGTGAATTGAAATTGCTGGCTGCTGTTTAGTCTGGTCAGCAAATGTTCACAAAGCTGTTCATCAGGAACAGCCGTTGCTATAACCAAGAACAAACAAAGATTCAGAAATGGATCAGGTTTTTAAGTATATAGCCGATAAGAGGGAGTGCCCGGATTGCAACAATGTAAGCAGACTTGCAGTATCTGCACTTACTTTTTGGCAAGTAAATCCTTTGATCAGCTTTCTCTTATGATCAGAAGATGGGTAGCAGTTTCATTGTATTTTGAGGTGCAACAGTTTGCAACAATCTACTATTTACTAAACACATGGTATGCAAGTGTGTAAGAAGCCACTCTTTACAACGGTGACATAGCAGTTCTCTCAGTGGAGAAGTCTTCATGTGTTAAGAGGTTATACGTTTGCTGCCATTTGTTCAACCGCTTGGTGACTTGCTAGAGCAGTTGCTCTATCAAAGTTCAGTTGGACTGTATTAGGGGGATGATGGGCTGTAACAGTGGCTGCATTGTTGAATCATTGGAGATGTTATGCAAAGCGTGGGACACCATCTCCGTTTTAAATCTTTTTTTACTCCTGCCTCTTTGATAAATCATCACAATCATGTGTCCCTAATTATGTTATAAGTCTGCCTGCTCTCTATGACTGCTTCATTTGAAGTTGCTTTCCTCCTAGCTGTTGTGGTTTCTGTGGTACAGTATGTGCTGTGCTATGGCAGTGGATGTGATCACCATACAACCCAAGCATGCAGGCAAAGATAATTTTGACAAAAACGGAACACCAGCTGCAGATTAAGCTTTGTCTTACCGCGGTTTAAATAAAACTGTCCATACTATAACAGCTCTCAGCTGCCCTCCCCTCACTGGTACTACCAACATATCAGCGTGTCAGCCCTGGGATTATCTTCCTGACTTTCACCTTCAACAAATGTCCCAGGCTCAGCTCAGCACTCACACCTCTGTGGGCCGGCCGGCTGGCCCAGGCGGCTGAAATATGATCAGCCCACAGTTGAATTGACAGTTTTTTAGAGGGTGGGGGGTTGTGTGTGTCTCTGAACACATGCACGTGTGTGTAGGAGGGGTCCCACACACTCTTTTGTTTTCCTCTGAAAGCTGAGAAGAAGGAATGTCTGCCTCCCAGCTGTCCTCAGCAGTGAGTGTGATAGAAGAGAGAAGGGGGAGCTCACTGTTCGCCTTCGCTAACATCCTCCCATCTGTTAGTCGAGGGCAGAGTTTGCGTGTATGTGTGTAGGCCTGTATCTTTAGGGTTGGAAAGAGGGTCACACAATAGTGATACCCCCCCTCACCCATTTTGGCCTCTCATGCATATTTAACCCTTCAAATGCAAAGTTGTCTGTTGTCCTGTTCGGAGGCACGCTGCTTAAATCTGTCAGCGTGCCCCATCCCTCAGCGAGCAGGGGACAATGGGGTGTAATGGCAGCACACGTGGCTTGCTAAATGCATTGCAACAGCAGGGGAGGAATGGGTGGGGAGAGGGAGGATGTTTCTGTCTGTTCACTGACTTCCTTCACCCTTGGGTGCATGCAGCATGTGTGTCTGTTTCTGTGTGTTGCAGCTGTAGGAAGAGATGTGACGAGCGGGCGGCTAAGTTCTCTGGAAATGCTCTTTGGAAGTGTACAGCTGTTCGACTCACGATTTCTGGCAAACTTCCTGTTTACTGTAGAAATGACAGCGTCGGCTTTGGCACCAGTGTACAATTAGGACATTGGTTAGGTTTTTTAGGAGTGTGTGGTGAAGAAATGAGTGCCCACTGCTCTGTCTGATAGTCATAACCCTAACCATTCACACACACACACACACACACACACACACACACACACACACACACACACACACACACACACACACACACACACATTCACAACACTGATAGGATGTCAGTGAGCAGCATAAACCTGCTGTTTACAAAGGCGCCTTGGGACACTTGCAACCTACACTTGCATAGTCAGTAAACTGTCCGCCTGTATCTGTGTGTACTCAGGCTTTTATACAAATGTGCCAGCACCTCCCTCACATTGCCCCCCTGTTCATCATCCTCCTCTGCCTCCTCCTCCTCAGTTCGGTCCCTCCACCTTTCCCCAGAGGCCCTGGAGATGGAACAACGGTGCTTTCTTTTTTTTTTTTAAAGGAAAAAAAGTGTTTCATGCTTTGAGGTTTCAGCTTTGTTCTGCATTCTTTCTGCCCTACAGTAATACAAGTCCAACATTATATCACATTTTCTTTCCATAACCTTTCCCCCTATTCAACAAAATCTGCTTTAATTTTCTCTTTGAGTGAGTTCCCAGCTGTTATGAGTGGTCAGAATATGATAGTAGAAATGTGTGTGTGTGTGTGTGTGTGTGTGTGTGTGTGTGTGTGTGTGTGTGTGTGTGTGTGTGTGTGTGTGTGTGTGTGTGTGTGTGTGTGTGTGTGTGTGTGTGTGTGTGTGTGTGTGTGTGTGTGTGTGTGTGTGTGTGTGTGTGTGTGTGTGTGTGTGTGTGTGTGTGTGTGTGTGTGTGTGTGTGTGTGTGTGTGTGTGTGTGTGTGTGTGTGTGTGTGTGTGTGTGTGTGACAGCATGACGACTTCTCACTCGCTCACTGTAGAATATGACACTGCTAGTATCGCTCAACCAGACGTTCAGTGTCCTGTGTTACAGACCCGTGTCCCCCACCCAGGTCAGTGCACAGAGCTCATCTGTGACGTTTGTGTGAAAGAGTAAACGTGAGTAGAGGAAGCTCTACTCTAACACATACCATATCACATTTTGCAGTTGCACTATGGCTCGTTGTTTTATGGTTTCATTATCACTGGAATTGAAGCCAGATAAACATAAGATATTTGAAGTTTACCCGACTTTATCTTTCTCTTTTTTTTTTATATTCTATTAGACGATGCATCAATCCGGTCACTTTGAATTGTAGGACTTGGACACTGGTATCCCACATGTGTCAATATCACCATTTTAGACTGATTTGTCAATTAATCTATTAAAATGATAATGTGTTAATTATTTAAACACATGCAGATTTTCTGCTTTTCTCTTCACATTGTTTTAGCATCATCAAAATTGTAAAAAAAAAAAATTTAAATAAAAGAAATATGCCATTACAATTTTCCAGAGCCTGTTGGGCTGTCTTTAAATGTATGCCCAAAAACCAAATATATTCTGTTTGATATAATAAAACTGTTAAATATATTAAACATAATAAAACCATTCAATTAAATCACAGTCTTGAACCACTAAATCTACTAATATGGCCTAACAAATATCAAAACTGTTGCAGATTAATATGTGTCTGTAATTCCTTTCTTGCATGCCATTCCCCTCTCTCCTCACCCCCCCCCCCCCCCCCCCCCCCATTTCATGTCCTCAACTACACTGCCGGCTGTCTAATAAAGGCAAAAAATGGCAAAAAAAAGGTCTCAGAAAAAGAAGACTTTAGAGCAACTACTTTCCCCCAATGTCAGAAATGAGCTGCGAGCCCCCCTGCTCTTTCCAACACTACCCATGGGCTCTGCTGCACTCTAATAACAACAGCTTGGCTAAAAATCCTATGGATTAGCAGGAGAGACGGGAACGTGGCAAAAAACAAAAACACCCTGAGCCCAAAAACGACAGCAACATCATCAAAAACAAAGGAACAAAAACATATTAACCAGGCCAAAGAGAGCATCATCATCCTCTTGGTCTTAATCCAACACACACACACATCCCTTAGCATACATTCACATACAAATTCCCCTGCTTCTTGACACACTTGAACACACACACACACCCTCTTTTATGGCCTATTGTTCTATAGAGTAGCAAAACAGCTGGCTGCAGAAATCATCAGTAGCTGATCTGCTTTAGAGCGCTCCCATCTTGTAAAAGAGGATAATTACAATTTTAATTTGCCTGCGCAAAGAGGGCTACAACCCCTTGACCCCCCCCCCCCTTGGATTTTTCTCAATCCACCTTCCTTGCAGCTCTTAGTAGGCGAGGGCCATCGGTAACAGATGGGCAAAGGGAGGTTTTCACAGCCAGGCAGGCACTTCAGAGTAAGGCTGGGGATTTTAACGCCCCCCACAGCCCTCAGTGTCCTCCGGCACAGCCTTAAGGCACTGGATATTGGGATTAGAAATCATGGGTGCTCTCCTGGCCCGGTCCTCCCACTACTAAGTGTTTCTCCAACCTTAAGCTCTTTGATCAGCTTACAGTTGTGTACCCAGATGATTTCTAATAGTTTAACCATTTTATATATACACTTTATTTTATGTGTATGTGTATTTTATGTTTCATGTAAATGTTTTTGTTACTCGCCTTATCCATTAGCATTCACGAGGTACCTTTTTGTTTTAGCCATTATTGTTTTTCTCAAAAACCTGTTCTATTGAGCAAACTGTTAACATCAGACCAGTGGGAGAACAGCTTGTGTTCAACTGTGACTCATTCCCTTCCTCATAAGCACAAAACATGCCGTGCTAAAATTCATTCTGGCATTGCGTAGTGCTTTAATCAGTTTTTTTTTTCTGTGTGTGTTTTCAAAGCCAATATTCAATCTGGGGCTGAGAGGGTGATGGGAAAGGGAGAGACAGTAAGGTTATTCATCTTAACCACTCTACCCTCTCTGGATACTGAATCAGCATTCACTCGTTCCTTTAACAAAGTCTCTCTGGTTGTGCTAGCCCAACCCACAGTGTGGTATGCGCTGTAGCTGACGGCTGTCTCCCATTGTTGGTGTACAGAGCCTCTCCCTCACACACAGAACTACTGGTCGACCTGCCACGACATGTCTCTTTTTGCCTTGTAATTGCTTAGGGCCACAGTGCTCCATGATGTTGCTCTCTTCCTTTCTCCACTCCCCCCATCTCTTTTCTGCCTGTGTATCTGTTCATGACTACCTTCTCTCCTCAATATTTTTCTTTTTTTTTGTTTCTTGATTACTCCCCTCACCTCTTGTTTTGCAAAGTAGTGTCAATGTTTGTCACATTCCTGTTTTAAAGTAGGCTCTTATTTCTTTAGACAAGTATAGTCCCATGGGAGAGTGATGAGTCACAAATTCTTCATTGCTCCAAGTTTAAGAACCACTTTTTTTTTGTTTTTTTACATTTCTTTCCATATTTTGTCTTCATTTCCTTTTTTCAAGCTGACATAAGTACGAGTTGTTCTATTCTCAAGGGATGTAGTGTGCAAGGGAAGTTTGTGTGTGCATTTGTGCATATCCAGTCTATATTTGGGCTCTGTGGTGTTAGACACTACTAATATACAGTACAATATACAGTTTTGGGCTTTAACTAACAATGTTGTTTCATCAATTTATCTGACAGGGATTAACATTTTGTCTAGTTAAAAAAAGAGCCCATTATAACTTTACCAGAGGCCAAGATGACATATTTGTTCAACCATACTGTTCAACCAACAGTCCAAAACACAAATATGTTCCATGTACCATCATACAGGACAAAGAAAAGCAGCATATTCTCACATTTGAGGAACTGGAATAAGAAAATGTGTTTGCATTTTAGCATGAAAAATGACAACAAATGATTTATTATGAAGATAATTGCCAATTATTTTCCTGACAGTCAAAACACTGAATACTTGTCTAGCTGTTTCAGCTCTTATAATTCATTGAAACATTAAGACCAGCACAGTAACATAACCTAGAGATACACAGACATTTACTATACGTAATAACTAGGGATGCTCGATATTGGCTTTTCTGCCGATATCCGATATCCGATATTGTCCAACCCTTAATTTCCGATACCGATATCACCCGATACCGATATCACCCGATACCGATATCACCTGATACCGATAGTATTTACAGTAAAATTCATCACATATCACCTATTATGGAATTAACACATTATGCCTAATTTTATTGTGATGCCCCACTGGATGCATACATAAATGCAACACGGCTTTTCAAATGTAAACACAGTCTGTACAAAATAAGTTATTGAAAAAAGTGCCATTCATTTAATTGTTTGTGTTTTTAGAGAGAATATTTTGCCTCAAACAACACTACAGACAACATCACAACAAGGAAGATGCATAGCTTCAGTCCAGAGTAGTAAACAAACTTAGTTTTCTTTTTCCAGACTGAGTAACCGGCCGTAACTTGACAAATAATACAATCAATAAATCAGCAGTCAAGCTCAACATGCTAACCTGTATTGGATCTAATGGATACAGCACCAGAAATTACCTTCTCAACGTGACTGTAAACAACGCTGTACAGTTCGGGTAAGCACTGGTCTGAGAAATACTTGTGACTGGGCGTTAAACAGACATAACGGGGCTCGAGGAACTCCACACGTTTGGTGAATCCGGCATCCTGAACGATAGAAAAAGTCTGTTTCTCGGTGTCGGCTGTTGCTTCTTTTCATCACTGTGCTGCACAGATGTAGCGTTTAACTCCGCATGATTCTTCTTGAGGTGGGTGATCAAATGTGATGTATTAAAGGAAGACGCCTTGTTTCCTCCTCTCATAACTAACGCCTTGCAGTCATTGCAAAGCGCACATTTACTGTTAATAGGTGACACTTGGAAATACTTCCAAACCACGGACATCTCATGCACCGGGAGAGCAAACTTTTTAGCCACGGTTAGCAACCTACGAGTGAAGCGTGTTGTTGTTATACGTCATCAAGCACACGCCTGTAAACGGCCCGTGTTGCATTCAGGTACACTCGGAAATGCTGAAGCCTACGGCCCGTGTTGCATTCAGGTACACTCGGAAATGCTGAAGCCTACATAACTAACATCGGTTGTAAAAACCGATCGGTGGGCCGATATTATCGGACATCCCTAGTAATAACTGATGCCAATATTTGGCCATGTATGAAGTGGATAGCTTAGGTTTTTCTAAGTATGCGTCTGGTAATAGAGTGCTAATGGCAACATTGTTATGTTGGTTTAAAAACAGTAAGTTGAAGATTTGGGATTTAAGTTGCATTGTCAAATGTGAGAGAAAAAGTATCAGATCATGCACGTGCATTGTGCTCTTCCTATGTTTGTGTGTGCGTGTGCGTGCTTCATGACAGGTAAAGGCTTGTAGTGGAATTCCTTAATTCCATCTAACCACTAGTACCTGTGTAAGTGCAGTAGCTGCAAATAACATTTGTAAAAGCCAGATGGTGAAACTGGCTGGTTTGTACAGGCATCACAAGGTGTCCCTGACATGAGAAGGAGAGCCTAGTTTGCTGCGCTTCCGAAGGCACCCCAAGTCTCGAAATGGACATTTTACTGGCTTTGTGGTTCATTTAGACCTGACCTCTGAGTAAGAATTAACCTTTGAGTGGGTTAAACCTCATACTGTAACCATTTCTTAGCACTGTTGCAGTTTCTTGTAGATTTAACAGCAATATAAACAACCATGGATTTGCCTAAAGCTACAAGAAAACTTGCTTGTCCCATTCTGTATTTTAAAAATCTCGCAACAGATGATGTCCTTTCTCTCTTTAAATTAAAGCCAGATAACGTTGTACGTTCTTCACACTTGAGCTCAGTGTCCGGTCTCTTCAATCCCTCTTTTATCAAGCACTTTACATGTGTGAACTCAGTGAAGACTTATGTGTAAAAGAAGTCTTTAAAACTCAAGTTTTCAGGTATTGGCAACGCCCAATATTTTAAGTACATGCACATATTTGGTATTTAGAAATACTACTGTATACCTTTTTATGTGAAAAGGAATACAAGTCCTTTATATGCACATTTGTAGACAATCCTTTAGCTAAAAAAGGCAATTCACAGTCACATAATGAATGCTGTTAACACTCATCTGTCTTCTGTAGTTCTATTGAATGCCCTCAGCTCACCACAAAAGATCATAACAGAGGCTGTTGGCTAGGGGCTATTGTCCTAAACTGCCCCCTAAGGCCTTTTTGTCCCCTGCTGCCTCCCAATCGGGGGTCATCATTTATCACCTTGACCACCTCCATTAACACCATCTCCTCTAGAGAGGCTTTAGCCGCCCCGAAGCAGCTCAGCAAGCAACTGCTCAGGTCACAGTGTCAAATGGCGTTCTGAAATGTGGGTGTGCTGATAGTGTTTCTGTATACGAGAGAAAGAGCATGGATGAGTTTGAGTGAGAAAGATAAATGTTGCTTTGACACACAGACTGTTATATACATCTGTTGTATCATATTAAACAAACCTTCAGTGTGTGTTTGAGACATTTCACCAGACTGTTTGTTATAGTAGTTATTAGTGTCTGTCAGTATGCAAATGTAGCTCTCCACATTCAGATATACATTCACACACCGATGGCAAGGCCTTCAGGTTCAATTTAGGGCTCAGCGTCTTGTCCAAGGACACTTTGACGTGCAGACTGGAGGAGCCGGGGATCGAACCCCTCCGTCTTCCAATTAGGGGATGACTCGCTCTACCTCTTGAGCTGCCTCATTCTGATTTTAAGCAAAATAGTTCCTTTAATTTTGTTTTTAAACAGTCAAAACATTTTTACAGCTTCTCAAACGTGTCTATTTTCTTCTTTTCTACGTCTTACATGATGGCTAATTCAATGATGAGTGTGTGTAAGATTTAGTGGCATCTAGTGGTGAGGTTGCAAATTGCAACCAACTGAATACCCCCACCCTCACGGCCATTTTTAATACTTTAATACTTAAACCGTAAACAAATTATCTTGTAATAGAGAAAGCAGGCTTTCAGAATCCTTCATAGTTATCACATCATGATGATTTATACCTGTGGTAAGCACTGTTAGCAATTCGTGAGCGCACAGCAAATCTGTCCCCTGCTGAATTCAGTAACACACCCTTTGGTATCACACAAGTTAGTCCTGGGAGTGACTGTGTGTGTGTGAGTGTGTGAGTGTGTGAGTGAGTGTGTACGTACTGGCACATTTGAGTGTTTGCTTTTAATCTTGTGCTGCCAGCTTAGAGCGACGTTTTCTTCCCGGAGATTAGAGGATGTTAGAGGCACTGCTGTGGAAATAGTCTCTCTCTCAATCTCCAAACACACACAGAGGAAAGACAAAGTGGCTATTTGCAGTGTTGGTGTGTTTGTTTATGTCAAGCAAGCGATAAGACCCTGCAATAGACCACAGCTAATATGATTTTATAACTACCCAGACCAAGGATTAAATAATGAGCCATATGGTCATTAGTGTTGATGGTATTATTAATGTTCTTTATTGTGGGGGTGTTTTAAATGCACTTATGTCTGGGCCTTGTTACTGAGAAAAATCACTGCATATATAATTCCATTTGCTAAATCAAATGGATAAGACGTACAGATAAAGCAATGACAGACTTAATTTATATATAATGGCCCAGAGGGAATTTAAGTGGTGAGATTTAGTATTGGAAATATTTCCACTGAAGTCAAGCCCAAAGTGTTGCATAACCACTTCACAGTTGATCCAGATCAGTCGTCATAAAAGTGGTATGTCTGTTGGGTATTCTGGATTACTGGAAGATCAGTAATATTGGAAGTAAAGTCAGCCTCCTGCTGCCGCGCCTCAGTTTACACAGGTGTTGCAATGTTATGTCAGACCTGCTGGATTAAGATGCTCTGCTCTCGCCAGATTGCAGCTCCAGAAATGTTTGTCTGTGTGTGTGTGTGTGTGTGTGTGTATAATAGGGTGAGCATGTGTTTGTGTGTGGACGGTCTTTCGAGCTGTGGGAGTGCAGCAAACATTCACATAATTTATTCTCATACTGCGAGAAAACACTCAGTCACAAGGAGCTGGCATGACACGGCAACATCATAGATTGAGCGTGGGAAGGTGGATCAGAGCACAATTAACTTTTAGGTCTGCTGCCTCATCCTGTCTTTATTTGCTGGCTTAGAGCTTCAAGTCTGTCATTACAGCCAAGTAAATGAGGCCCGCTGAAGATCCTGTCTCACAGGCGGACAGATAGACCCACTGCTGGTCTGGGATGAAGACAGTTTAATGAGCAGAAGATAATTGGGAGAAATTAGATCTATATGAAGCTCTTTGTGACTTTTCTCTGTACTGCGCAGCATAACTGTCTACACCCGACTTCCCCTTTTGCCTGTTTAAAATGCAGCCTAGTTTTAAGTAACGATACCTCCTGAGTTTTAATTATCAGCTCAAGACGTCAACTTGACAGAGTTTCCCTTTCAAAAGTTGTTTGAGCCAGTCACAGCTGCCTGCAGAGGAGACCAGCAGACTTATGTCAGCGTAATGATAGAACAGCACAATATGTCAGTGATGATGGAGCCAGCCATACCAAGCAGCATACGTGATTGCAAATACTCCTCATGCCACATGTGAGACAAATTGTCCTTGTTCCCCCAGCAGACCTGTAATGCATTTAGATTCCTGCGTTAATTGAAAATGAAGATGTAACGTATCCTGTCTACAGGCAGTTTCTAACTCTTAAGTTTACTTACATGCTTTATAATTACCTCTTGCTTTAATATATTAAAATATGGTTCAGGGTCCCAATTTGTCTGCTGGCCTGAAGCTGGTAGTTCCTCGCATAAAGAGGAGTGATCACAAGGCTAGCCTAGAGGAAGAAGCTTCATATCTTACTTTTGTCCTGTCCTGGCTTCTATCATGTACGCCTTCGAGCAGCCAACTAATTCTTATTCTCTCCACTTGTTTCTGTGTCTTTTAGGTTGTGCGCGGCCACCCGGCTTGCAGCACGGAGACTTGCTGAATCAGACCGAAGCTAACAGGGGCTCTTTTCCCCCGGGCACCCTACTGACTTATGGCTGCGAGCCCGGCTACACTGCTGATGGAACCACTACCATCATTTGTACCAGCTCTGGAGCGTGGTCCCATCAGCCTCCACGCTGCATCAGAAGCAGCGGTGAGCGAGACTCCAGAATACATACATGAGATGAGACAAAGCACACAAGAACATAATTATGTGTTAAATGTAATACAATTTAAAGTCACGTATTGTCTTTAAAAAGGTCATTTCTGTCCAAATATATGATTCATTTATATGGCTTTTCCCATCTAAAAAGATTTCCATTGTTCATGGATGATGAACTAAATGATTTTGTTCTCACTTCCTCAAAAGACAGCTTTATAAACTAGAGAGGTGGAGTGTGTACTCCACACACATGACTGCATGAACACTGAAATATGGCATCAGTTCTATATCACACAGTACCATAACACTCAATAGTGATTGTCCTTGAAGAGCCAGCAGGGAGCATTTTGAAACTTTACCCAAAAATATGAGCATTTATACCACAGGAATCCAACCTGACCACAGGTAGAAATAATGCCAAACACATTTTGCGGTTCACAAAAAAACAGCCACGATTGTTAAAATCTCTACCGCCTCCGTCTCTTTCAGCTTGTTCACCCCCCACCGAGCCAGAGAACGGGGGCTACCGCTGTCACCCGTCTCCCTGCCACCGCCTCACTCAGAAAACCGTCATTGAGTACTTCTGTGACGAAGGTTACGCTCTGAAGGGAGACTACAAGTTCCTCACCTGCCAGAACGGCGAGTGGGACGGTCCCATGCAGATTAGTTGCAGACTCACACAAGGTCTGTCATCTAAGCTAACTTTTAACTTTATGTATTATATCTATGTGCACACGCAACTTCATGCAGGAAATGTAAATCAGACTCTGTGAACCCCATTTTTTATTTCCGCTCTGAATTCTTGTGACCATCAGACAAGGAGCCAAGCTCTCCGCTGGGTATACCGGCTCTGTCTATCGTGGCGTCCACAGCGAGTTCTGTGGCTCTCATCCTGCTGTTAGTGGTGCTGTTTGTTCTTGTACAACCAAAACTCAAGTCCTTCCATCACAACAGGTAAGATACACACACTTACTGTAATATCATCGCCCCAAATCTTTCCCATATCTGGATTAGTGCTGCTGTTTAAGAAAAGTAAAGATAGATCGTAGTTTCTTCCAATGCAGATCTTATTTTAGTTGTTTTGGCTTATCACTTTATACAGTCATGTACTAACTGTATGTCTGGAATATATCTGAAGTGTAAAAAGTTTCATCTTGCATGAAATTCAAGCTGATAAATGGCTAGACCATTGCATTGTTTCATATATACGTGTCTTTTCTGTGAGGCAAACGACAAAGATGGTGAAGATATCCTGCATGCAAAACATCTCTGATCCTGTGAAGTCTTGTGTTGCTTGACTTAACAGACTGCATGTTGTTGTCATTTCCCCACATCACATAAATAAAATAGTCTTCGTATTCTTTCAGACCACATTTCCCCATAAGAGAATGTATAAGACCCAGAGCCTTCAACCTCTATGTCACTCTGTGTGCTTTATTGAAGAGTCTGTTTTTTTATCAGTCTTTTGCTTCATATCCAATCTGTTTGTTGCAAGAAACTCTTCAGAGCTTTAGTTCTGTTTGCTCTGGAAGAACGCTGCTCTTTTGATATCTGGTGCTGTGCAACCGCCTCCCAATGTGTCACAAAGTGACACAACAGATTTTCATTCTTTCCGTGGAGTCGACACACCTATAATTCAGTTTTGGTTGAAACTAGCGTCATAAACAAGTTCTCCACATAAGATGTACAAGACCTGGCAACTAGTTTATCAGGTTGGAATTTCTTTAGTACTTGAGAAATGAAAGTAAAAGTACCAAAAAAAGGAGTTAGTCTTATCAAAGTCAATCTGTGACAAAAAAAAAGGCCAGAGGGACTTGATCTAATGCTCATTGGCACTCTTGTTAATTGTGTTGTGGGCCTGAGAGCTTAGTGCAGCCTGCTATAAAGGGATTGTACAGTCAACCCTTATCACCTCCTCTCAGAGGTTCTGCTGTGGCACGCAACAAACGACACGCCTTTCAACCTTAGCCCGCTGTCGTGATCCACCTTGTCCACATTCATCTTTCTGTCCGTCTAACTCTGTCTTTGTCGCTCTGACCATCAGGAGGGAGCAGGGAGTCTCAGGCCAGTCCAGCTCCATCATGGTTGAGGGCGTCCAGGTGACACTGCCCTCCTATGAAGAGGCTGTATATGGAAGCGGCGGACCCTGCAGCGCTTCTGGTCCTCCGCCTTCTCCACCACCTCCTCCGGGCCCTCCAGAGTCTCGAGTCCCAATCGTGCTCTCTGAGGGTCTTCCTCAGGGAGCCACAGGAGGCCAAGGCCCCAGCAGAACCCGTCATCACAGAGACTTAGATTTCTGTCTCCCATCCACATCCTCCTCATCTTTCTCCTCTCGCCGTCATGCAGAGACAGTGCTGGTTCATCAGGCCCCCTCTTCATCCTCCACTTCGTTATCATCATGGGCTAGAGAGCGCCCTGGGGGTGCATGTGCAGGCCCCCTACCTCTCCGTAGAGACTCTGAGAGCAGCGACCAGCACAGTCTGCTTTCTGTCACCTCTGTGGATGACTTTTCTGATGGTAAGAGGAAACCGTTTGCTGTACATCAAGGAGAGCCTGATTGATAACGACATTGCTATTTGAGCTAATGATAGATCAGCATTTAATTACATAAACACATAACATACACCATTTTAACAGAAATCCCTGAAAAAAGTTCTAACCACTTTATGTTCGAATATAAACTATGGAGGACACAGTTATTTCAGACATCTTTGGCATTTCTGCACTGCACTTTTATATTACTTATCTGGCCAACAGATAAAGGACGCAGTGAGCAAATATATGTCTAGCTCTGATAACAAGACACGCAAATCCATTCCACATTTAACTTTTAACTGTAAGTTACAGAGACCTGCCAAGATTTAATTCTGCCACATAATCAATACTTTTCATGGACATTTCACGGTCATGGTTATGTATGTATATGTGTGGTGGGTAAACAGCTGACTCTAGAGCCACCGCCCTATCAAATATGTCTGTTCTGTTCTCATGCAGATATTCCCCTGTTGAAGGAAGCATGAAGCCTCCCAGCCGCCTATCAGCGTCGGCAGCAGATCCCTTATTTCCCTTTCTCTCACTGCTGACCAGGACTGACTATGGCTATCATCGTACCCCCCCAGCCCCTTCAGCACCCAGCAGAGAAAAGACTAGAACTATGCCCCCCATTCCCCATGCAACTTCTTCTGCCATTGCTACCCATGCAGAGCAAAGCCAACAACCAATACTTGCAATGATGGAGCGCCACTGGACCGAGATACTGGATCATACTAAAGACAAGCCAGACATACAAAGTGGTGCCAGCTCAACATAAATCCTTGTAGATCCTACGTATATGTAAAACATACAGTACATACTGAGTCATGGTTGTGTACTACTGGCTGTGTTTTAACATACTCTTGCCTCTTCCCAGGTGTAGTGCTTTATAAAAACACTGCTCACGGAGGCTTCATCGGAGAAAGCAATCGAGACACGTCGGCTCTGCCTGAGATTTCTGTTGATAAAAAATAAAAAACTTGTGATGTTCGCTCTGACGCCGTGGCGCTCAGAATCAGAAACGTCTTCCCGCTGTACTTGAAAAGTTGTGAGTGACGGCTGGGTTTTTGCGGCCGGCTTTGTGAATGCTGCATGTTGTTTTTAGTTATTGCTGTCACAGCACGGTGGCCCACTCTGAACGAAGCATGAAGCCTCCTCTCTCTCTCCCTGTCTCTCTCTCTCGCTCTCTTTGCATCCCGGTGGTGTCTAGCATATGGATTATTGGGATCGAGAACCACTTCACAAGAGCTAAAAGCAGAGTGCAGCGTTTTAGGTAGCACCATATCGCAGATTTAAAAAAAGAACCCCGCTGCTTTTCGTTTCTGTTGCCAGCTGCTGCACCCTGTATCTGGAAGGTGCTCCTTCTGTCGCATGAGTGGGATCGAGTGGTGTTTTGGTTCCAGACCTGTGCTATACATCCTACTTGTGTAAAGAGGGAGGAGACATAATGTCACACTTTGTCTGAAGAGCTGAGGAGAAGGCTGTCTTTCATCAAAGTGATTTGGCACATGACTAAACTTTAAAGTTGTATGTGTTCAGTTTGCTTCCCACTGTATTTATTGGTGTGTGGCGCAGTTTGCTTTGAGTTGGTGAATCTGAGTTTGTGTTTGTGTGTGTGTGTGTGTGCGTGTGTGTGTCCATGTGTCAGCTAGGCAGGAGAGGACATGTCCTCATATGGGAGGCCTCGATACAGCCATTTCCTGATTTTCCTCCCCTCAGATCAGAGACTGGCTTCACAATGTCCCTGTCTTTCACCATAGGAAAATATCCCTCCCAGCATTGAATAAGTCACATAAACAAAGCAGCTTCACCTCAGGCAGCGAGTCCACTACACAATGTGTGTATTATTAATCTACTCTTAAACTAGAATATTTATCATTTTCTGCTGAATGGCTGAAGAACACAACCCACTTTCGAGGAACTGGCTACGCCCACCTTCACACTGAACCCAAGACGATCTCCACTCCTGTGCAGACACAACTGCAACTGGTTGCAGTGAAATGCTAAAGTTTTGTTATATAGCACCCCACCGCCACACACACACACTCACTTACCCATCCTCAAATGCCACGTGCAAAATTTAAAAAAGAATCATGTTATTTTGTTCGAGTCATCCTCTGTTTTCATCGCCAGTTTGAAAAGCTTTTGGTGGCTGAGCTGGTCACCCTGGAAACGACACGACTCCCAACGGATCCTGAGAATTACTTTTCAAGCTTAACTGCTCAGAAAAAAAGCAGAACAACCTGTCTGAATTTTCTATTCTCATTTTATCTGGCATTTGTGGATGTCTGTCGTCGTCAACGGCTACATTATTAATGCAAACAGAATGTTGCCTTAGACTTGTACATTTTTCTTTTCTCTTATTTTTTGTATAATCTCAAGCCTCCACGTTGGTTGCTTTACAATATTGCAACGTATTCTGTTTTCCCAATGGCCTTACTCTGTTCTTTTCTATTCTATGCATACAACTGTCTGTGTATTTATCAATGAGTTTACTTTTGTTGTGGACACGACTAAACGAATGTCCATTCTCCTCTGTCCTCCCCTAGCTTTCATAGCTACTGTGGTGATGATGATGAACCTATAAGCACCTATATTTCACTATTCCTTTGCTTCTCCTTCGCTACAAGACAGTAAAATATTACGGGATTGAAAAAAAAAAAGAAAGAAATTAACTTTGCATTAAGAAGCACTGTTGTACGGTGTTGTGCCCTGAAAATAACAGGTTAAAAAAAGTACCCATCTTGATTCTTGGTTTCCATGCTTTCAGCTTTGGTTTCTCCTCTGTACATGGCAGTGGGTGTGAAGATAGTAATTTAATATTTGTATAAAGTTTAATTTAATTTTACAGTGTGTATATAACTTTCTAATTAAAGCTTTCTTTTGAATGTGCAAGATGATGTCATTATTGAAGCCCGCATCAGACACTGGTCCTCTGTGTTACTGTGTAATTCTTTGAAAATGTGGATCTAACTGACAAAGTACACATTTTAAGACTGAAAGTTAAATCTTAAGGCATGTCCAGTGCCCGTCAGCGGTGGTTTCCTTTTTTGATGTGAATGGAAATCCTTATCCTACTCAGTATCAGCTTGAATGAATGCACTGGTCTACTTCCTGGCAATGCCCAAAAAATCAATGTAAAATCTCTAAAGCTCTTCCTAGTGTGCCTTAGGTATATGGTGGTGCATTAGTCACATTATAGCACCTCATAATACTCCGAGATCACCATAAAACCTCTCTATAGGGTCCAACTCCATCTGCACCGTCACCTCAGGATCAATCATTTACCAGTCTAAAGGGAAAGCAAATGTATTTCCGGTCAAAGGTCATCGTAGTCTATTATTCCTTTTTGATAGCTGAGTCATGAGTGCTTCCTGAATCACGCTTCAGTGTTTGATCAGACTACAGAATGACCTGCGTGAGGCACTTTAAAGTTACAGTATCTCATTAAATGACCTTTTAAAGCCCAATTTGTTTGCTTGCAATTGTGAAAAAAAAGTATTGTCTCTCGCTGTTGTACGTTTTTTCTTCCCTGAGTCCTATTAAGCGATCATTGCTGTTCAGTGTGTGACATGTTCCGCCTCTGCACAGTAATATTGGCTCTGAGGGACCCCTCGTGGTCAGAATTAAAAACGTTTTTTTTTTTAACAAACTTTAACGATTACACAAAAATATCAAATACAACAAATCAGACATGCACTCAACATAAAATTGACAATGGAAAATGCATTGAAAAAAGAGAATAAATAAATCGGGGTATAAAAAAACTTCTGTGTAATCGACCATATATACCTACTGTATATATAGATATGTAATATATAAAAATATAAATGTTCTATTAATAAATGAAAGAGTTCAAGAGTTTGAATACTTTTTTTTAGAGTCCACAAATTTGAGAGACTTTAGATACCGGTAATCAGAATTAAAAGGCTACTATTCGGCGGATGTGACGTCATGTTCGGAAACCTTCGGCAGTGATCGTGCTCTGCAGTGTGGGACCGGAAACGGACGTAAAACGGAGAGACCGGCCAGATGGAGGAGGTGAAGAAATTACTGTAGGATGTATTTTTTTTGTATTTTTCAGTTTTTTTAAAAGCAATAAACAATCTGCGTCGTCTTCAAATAGCCGACTTTATTAAAAGTAATAGGCACATAACCAGTGTTGGACGAAGTACTTAAATTCTTTGAGTAAAAGTAGAAAATACCATTTAAACAGTCTAGAAATGTTCCATTAGAAGTAGAAGTCCTTAATTCAAAGTGTTACTTAAAGGTTGAATATGTAGACTCGTTATTAAAAGCCATATTTGAAAAAATAAAATAAAAAATACACCCACGGGGCGTAGTCTGAATTAATATTTTAATTTTTTTTTGAGGATTTGACAACGACTTCCTGTCACGTTCTCTTTACATTGTACCAGCCAATAGTGACTGACATTGCGGGTTGCCAGGGCTGCCTGTTGTTCGGTGCAGCTACTGTAGGCTGGCACTGGGTCCTAGCGGCTGAGTGTCCAGAGACGGGCAAAAACCAGTCACTGTAGGCAAAGCATTCACTCCATGGTCTGAGATAAAGGAGTTAAACGGCATTAAAACACACGCCTAAATGGCTACATTTCTACTTGATCTGTAAGCTAACGTTCATGTTTACTTAGCTGTAACGGCTAACTGTCAGTCAAACTCCTCTGTAATACTTGTTTTTATGGTGCGATTTGCCGGAGGGGATGGGTTCCAACAGGCTCAAACAGAGTACGGTCTCCTGTAGGCTACCGAACTGGGTCTGACCAACCTGGCAACCCGGCCGCTGGAATTATTTTTTGTTGTTACGACTACGATCTTGAGACACTAGATGGCGGTGTTCTGCTCATTCTCCATCACCCCAGATCAGGGACAACTACCCGGGGTTCTGTTTGATACATGAGAAATGAGAGAGACACCGTAGGGTCCAACTCCAGAGGCTCCGGGTCCAGGACATCCACGGTTGGTGTACCTGCAACGACCGCCGCGACATACCTACTGACCTGGAATACAAATTTTGCAGACGAGCACCAGATGGGCGGCTTACATGGAGCTGTTGTGCTTGGACGAAGATTGTCAAAGGCCCGACGTTATCAGTACATCACTCACATAGACTCAGGGAACTGGACCATCGTGAGTTGCAGCATGCAGTCTCTAAGTGTTTGTTTGATGTTTAGAAGGACCCGTTTACAGATGTGATCTTTTTTCTTTTCTTTTTTTTGCCCCAATGCAGTTTTTTTTAAGTACTGTTACATGTTTTTGGTGGTATAGTTTTTGCTGCTATAAAGTTTTTCCAACACGTTGCCATTTAAAGTATTTCCTGTAGTTCATTTTGTATAAAGAATGTAAAAAACGCTGTAAAACGTTACCAGTCAAACTTGTCACACTTTTACATTTATTTGAAGATATCAAAATGATAATGAAATACAACTTCTTTACAAATATAGGGGTATGTATAAACACTCTTTTAAAAAAAAACAAAAAAAAACTAAGCAGTCTTGACTTGAGTTTTATTTACGTGCACATATAGTACACAGTCATAATGCACTGTTCAATGTGGGGTGTCCACTCTTCATACCATGATCTATAAAATGGTAATAATAGCAATGATATCACAGTAATCTGCAAACAAGAGTAAAGGTAAGAGTTAAGTCTTTAAAATAAATGATCATGCACATCCACTCACTCAGATGCAGAGCAGTGAGAAGCTTAGAATAAAAACAGAAGTCTGCATTTTGTTAGACTTGCTCTCAAGATGTGTATGAAACGTATCCATCACAAACATTGCACAAGTCTAATTGTATGCAGACCTTTACACTGGAGATTAGGGAATTATTATATTATATTAAATTATAAATGCTTGATTTATTCTGAAATATTATTTTTTATTCAGAATTTGATATCAGCTGTGGCTATAACACTGCTGTGCCAGCATGTTTTTTTAAACAACCATGGCACTTCAATAAATACCTTTATTTTGTGAGAGAAATTAGAGAACAGTAACCACTGTTGATAGGTTTAACAGGCCAATAGGATTCAAAAACCTGGATCTAAACCCCATAGAGAATCTCTGGAAAAACCCACTACAGTTACTGAACCATAGAAGAGACTGAAGAAGAATAGACCAAGATCAAACCAGAGCAGTGTGAGAAACTAGAGATGTCCTGTGGACGCAGATGTGCTGAAGTCATTCGAAGCAGAGGCCTCTACACTTCCTATTCATTTTTGAATCCTTGGTGTCTTGGTTATTTAAAAAAATATGTGCTGGTACAGCGGTGACAGAGCCACACCTGATATTCTATCAAATTCTGAACAATAAAAAATAACAATATTTCAGAATAAATCAAGTATTTAGAATTTGTTCTCCAACTTTGATCTCCAGTGTATATCTGATAAGAAGTCAATTTGGTTACCAGTCTTATTTAGACCTATGTCTGGACCAGCTCCTCTACTGGGGGAATAAGTCCAAGTCTCTTTCGGTGAACAGGCCTATTCTTTCTCCTCTTTGGTAGTCCGGTGCCCGATGACAGGCGTGCTGCTACAATGGCCCGCTGCAGGTCAGGGATGTAGGTGTATTCCTTTTTTAATTTCACAGGGTGCGCACTCCACTTTTGTGTCTTCTTATTCCATATCTTTCTGCATCTGGAAAAGTTGTTTAAAACAAAAAGAAAGACTAACCATAAGTTATCATACAGTTGCTCTCTTCCTCTTTTTTTGTTTTTACATTTACCCTTTATCAAAGCCCTCATTCCTCAGGCCGTTATAAACTTACATTTTCTGTCCCTTCCTGTTGAAACGCGGTGCTCGCTGGTTGTGCATGTTGTAGTCCAACGCGGCCAACAAGGTTCTGGTTTCATCAGAAGGGGGGTCGAAGGCGGCTACCCTGTCGATGATCTCGCTCCTTTTTTCATTCCAGAAATCCTTGATGGCATCCACACAGTACTCATCTTGGACGGCAAAGAAGGTGTTGTTCGCCACAACCCCCATGTTCATAAACTTGAACAGAAGAGCTATCTTTGAGTAGTTATTCCCTGAAAGCAGAATATTCATGGCCAGCATGAAATCTCCTGCCTGCATGCCAAACTTGAACGTTGGCTGTGAGTTCCACTTCCAATTAGTGTGGCCATGGTGACATTTCTTTGGAGACAAAAAAGGAGGGGGTGGAGGTTACTAACTCAGAATGCACCGCAAGCCCTTTGGCCCTGGAAAACCAATGAAAACTGAAAAATGACCCTACCACTGTTAAAGTCATAAGCCGTCAGGTTTGAGATACGTTGTTTCTAGTGGCCTCTTTGGCAGTTAAATGTAGCTGCAGACGAGTCTGTTCTTTCAGAGCCCTCCATCTTGTCACATTCATAGTCACTATGTGTGTTGACTTTTGTTTGCTCTTTTGTAAACGTAATGACGGAAATTCACCTCTCAACTTCCAGTCCGTCCCCTATATCACACACACACAGACACACGCACGCACGCATGCACACACACACACACACACACACACCCTTACTATAAGCCTGACTCAGAAGTTGGAAGTTCCTGACTTCCACTTTCAATGAAACGCAGCATAACCGGCAGTGAAGAGCTGGGCAGCAGCGTCACTTACATGGCGGAGTATTTACATCTTGAGAGGGAATGTCACCACACCCACGGATATTGAAATACTCGGCACAAAGGCAAGTAGAGGCGCTTTAATTACCGTATTTTTTTCATAGTTTGGCTGGGGGTGCGACTTATACTCTGGAGCGACTTATGTATGAAATTATTAACACATTGCCGTAAAATATCAAATAATAGCCCGAGCTATTATTTATCTCAGTCACGTAAGAGACTAGGCGTATATCAGCAATCGTCACACATACACACGTCAACCAGTCAAAATTCGGCGGGGGCGGGTCATGGCAGAAGCGCATTGTGAAAAAAAAGATGCTACCTGCTAATGCTTGAGCTAAGCGGCGCATTGTCTACCTTTGGAGTTGGCGGAGTTGTTCAGAAGTGACACAGAGGAAGAAGAGTTCAGTGGATTTAGAAATTAGGAGTGACAGATTGTTTGGTAAACGTAGAGCGTGTTCTATTATATGTTATAGTTCTGTGAATGACTCTTACCGCAATATGTTACGTTAACATACCAGGCACGTTCTCAGTTCGTTGTTTATGCGTCATATAACGTACACTCATTCAGCCTGTTGTTCTCTATTCTATTTTTATTTTAAATTGCCTTTCAAGATGAAATGTCTATTCTTGGTGTTGGATTTTATCAAATAAATTTCCCCCAAAAATGCGACTTATACTCAAGTGCGACTTATATATGTCATTTTCCTTCTTTATTATGCATTTTCGACTGATGAGACTTATACTCCGGAGCGACTTTTAATCCGAAAAATACGGTAGTGGGTCATGTGATCAATCGCCATTGTTTTAACTCAGATAGATAGTAACTTAACAGGCAATTAACTAGATGAAAATCTTGCGGATTATATCTTTAGACGAAGAAAAAAAAGAACTTAAAAGAACTTCTGATTGCACGTGTCTTACCCATTCCAAACAAGTCCCGGTTCCCCTTGTGTGAATGCTGACATCAAAAGGTGGCACACCATCACATTGTATCCCTGATACAGGGTCACCCCAGGTGCAATGGGTTATGGGGAGCTGGAGGTAATTGGCCAGTTGCATCAAATTAGCATAATACACTATGGATGCACTCCGTCCAACAATATCGTCACCACCAAGGACTTGCAGGTGTTGGGGGAATGATGACACATAAGAGGCTGGTTCTTCAGAAGGGGGAATGTTACGGATGGTTTCATCAGCGCCAGTGACAGGGAGGGTCTTAATGTCGATGTTGTCCCGCAAACCACTTCCAATTCTGGGCAAAAATAAAACAATCACATGTTTCACCTGGTGCTGAATTGAACATAGCACATTTAGCCATGAATGTATGCATTATGCAACAGTTGTAATGTGAAAATAATGCACTCAGGAGAAACTAGGGATTCAACTGACCTATTCGTTAGGGTTATGTGGGGTGACTATTGCTACTCAAAGTCACAGAGGGATTGCTTGACTGGGTAGAAACTAGATTGATGCGACAACATTCTTTGCTTGCAGTGAAAACTGTGTGTGCATGGCTACACGATCGAACCGTAACCGTACGAAATACAAAATTAAAATCAATGGCGTTTAGCTGTTTAGGGGTCTGTGTAATCCAGCCATACAACATGCTGATTGTGGGAAAGCGCTTATATACAAGTTGTTTTTATTGTTACTTTTATGTAGATAACTTTTAGGTCATGTGCAATATACTTAATATGCAAGCGGTTTTTACTTTTACTGATTTAGTTTATTATCGTGTGGAATCATGTGTGTTATATATGAATGAATGTGTTTTTTTAACTATGTGTAACTGAAGACAAATGTTCAATAATTGCCAGCTAACCAAAGTGACACATACCGTATACGGAGAGGGGTGATGCATTCCTCAACCAAGCTGTCACTATCCTCTTCGTCGCTAAAATCTGTGGGATCTTCATCAGTAGACTCGGATTCAGAATTATCGGGATCCTGTGCACCTCGGGTTCTCCGCTCAGCTCCCCCTTCAATTCTGCAAAACACAAAAATCCCTGATATAAGAATCATATGTGTTCCACACCACTGTAATAACTGACAACACAACAAGGAAATACTCTTACACTTCACTTTTGAGGTCGTTGGCGCTCTCCTCATCAAAGTCCTCCGTGTCATGATAAAACGCCATGCTGTATTTCAACACAAAGGAGGCTGGTTGCAAAAGTGGATTGTGAAATAAACTGTGCGAAAGCGCCTTACATATATTATGGCTTACCTTTCTTGTACGACAGCCATTTCTACATCATCATCATCATCATCATCATCCCTGAGAAAAAAAAGTTTGCCATATTACTTTTGTAAATAGCCTGAAAAGGAACACTGTATTTTATTGGGAAAATTCATAATGACAATGGAGTAAAGATTTACTAACTGCGTTTATGCAACATTGAGGTTTATACCTCACTGATTTGCTGGACACACAGGGAGCAGCGGCACTCTTGGCTGAGGTCGATAATTTGCACTGACTATGGCGCTCATACCTGTGAGAAAAGGAGCCAAAAGACAAAAGCAATATTGCAGCAAGATACTTATAGGTTTATCTTGCATAATATTACCTGTGACTTTGAACTATTACAGGAAAATGTAAAAAAAAAAAAAATCAGAAAAGGTACTACATATGAGAAAGAATTATTTTTTTAAACTTTTTTTCTAATCAATATTATTCGTTGCAAAGTTTTACATTCATAAATGTAAATTTACCAAAGTAAAACCTCACTTTAATGTTTTTTCTTTAAAATGGTGATATATATTAAGACAAACCCTTGATCAAAAATCAAAAATGCCATGAAAAGTGTAAGATTGTGCTCCCTATTTAATTTTTTCAATTAAATTATTTTCTATTCTTTAAAGTCCCCTGGCACGTTGTATGTGTTTGTTTCTTTTTTGCTTTTCTACTACTACAAATTGGCTGAGGTTGATACTTTGACTATGGCGCTCATACCTGTGAGAAAAGGATCCAAAAGACAAAAGCAACATTGCAGCAAGATACTTGTAGGTTTATCTTGCATAATATTACCTGTAACTTTGAACTATTACTGGAAAATGTAATATTTGCTCATTTTTTTCATATCATGGGAAAACAGAGGAAATAAAATATATGTAGTGTATGACCTTTTCGGGCTTCCATAAGATACTATATGCAAGAAAGAACTAACTGTACTAACACACTTACATCCTGACACTTCTTCTCTTACACTTTATTCTTTTTGTTAGGTCGAAATGTTTTGTATAGTTGCACTGTCGTTATTTGCTGCTCTGTGTGCCCTGAATTGCCCCCCGGGGACAAATAAAGTTTTTTTAATTGAATTGAATTGAATTGAATAATACTTTCTAATCGATCAATAATATTATTTGCAACGTTTTACATTCATAAATGTTTTTTTGATTGTGTTATAAGATTGTGCTCCTTATTTAATTTTCTCAATTTAATTATTTTCTATGACCTCTGACATGTTGTCTGTTTTTTTTTATTTGTCTGTGTCTTTTTTGCTTTTCTACTAGTTTGCTTTTGTGTATTTCTGTATATTTTACCTTAGAAAAGGTTATGTATTATCATTTTTTTCATATTTGTAATGAATAGTATTTTTCAATAAAATGTGAGAGCAAAATTGTTCGGTGCAAGGTAGGACACAATCTTGTGCAGTTTTCAGAGTTTTTGAGATCAACATCACACAGCCCCCCATAACTGTGGGGCACACATGGGCACAACGGGAAAACAGTGTGTAGGGTGACACATCAGTCAATCAAATTGCATGCAGGGATATACCTACTAGTAATGTAAACTTCTATAGTGCAATTAAAGACCGACCATTCAGGGAGAGTTTATATTTCAAAATATAATCTACGGTACCCACCAGTCCAAGAGAAACAGAGCCACATCGATGTCTGCCCTCAGCCTCTTCTGAGCCTTCAACGCCCTCCATCTTGGCAAAGCTTCGCCGATAGTAATTCTGGTTTTCCCACGCTCCCGGTCGCTTTGTTTCTTGCTTCTTCGGCCTTCTTCGCTTCGTTTTGGTTTCTTTTTCTTTGGACTCGAGGTTGAACTGTCGTGTTGATCCGCCATTGTGTACCACCTGAGTCTGACTCGGAACACCGACTTGAACGCACCGTTTCATTGCATCTGTGTGTGTCAGAAGTTGGAAGTTCCCACTTTCCGATTACAAAGGAACGCAGCACAGGCGGAAGTGACGTTTTTTATTAAAACTATCTCCAGAAGTTGTTTTTTTTTAGTTTATTTACAAAAATAGACCTACAACAGGGATTATTGTTCAATCTTCGAACAATATAACAATAGTAACAATACCTATCGCTCGAGAAAGTGCATGTATCATAAGTAAAATAGGACATAAATCATTACAGATCAAGTTAATTACAAATGGTTTTGTTTTTTACAGCTTTGCAGTTGGTGCAATACTTTAGTGATAACAATAAAATTAGGTTTCTGGTTTGCAAATATGGTGGCGTGTATATAGAATTTAACTAGTAATAAGAAAAGATTAATAACATAAAACTTTTTGACAGGAAATGTATTTTCAAAAATATATTTTGTTCAAAAAAAAATCGAGTTTGAGTTGTATACCTAACTTTCTGTTTTAATAGAGGGTCATTTCACGCCACAGTGTTTGACTAAAAGAGCATTCCCATAAAAATATATTATGTTGTTTCATCTGTGATGTGACAAAAGGAGCAGAGAGGATCGACATTTAACATAAATCTTACAATAACAGAATAACAGGACAACATCCGTGCAAGTATTTCAGAGACACCTCTCGCACCTTATTTGAGGTTTCTTTTTAAACTCCCTGGGTAATAACCATGTGTTTTCCCATTATACATCAAAATACTGATGACTCCAGAAAAATATAGAAGCAGGTTTAAAAAATGTGCATCTTTGTTTGAATTCCCTTATACATCAATTATTTGTTTTTAAACTCAAAAAGGATCTGCTTTTTACTATATAAAGTTCTGGTAGAAAGGTTTGCTGGATAGTATCTCTGATTGCAGATGAAAGTAGAATTTTAATATCTGAAGGAACTGCATCAAAGACAGACAATATTCTCAAGGAAGCACACGGTTGTTATACTCATAAAAACTCATATCTGTAAACAAATGACCCTCCTTGTTAAACCATTGACAGACAAGTGCTATCAACACTATACCGTGACTTGCGTTTAAAGCATCTCCAGGAGGTGGCGGTAGCGAAGCGCTAAGAAGGACGCAGACTGCCGGTAAAACACCAAAGAAGAAGCCGCCGGTCGTTTCTTCTCGCCCCCTCCTCCTCATGGACATATAATAGCAGCGCCTCCATTTTGTTTTCGTTTTTTTGCGGTCAACTGTCGACAGACTTGCTAACACCGGGACCACTTCAAAAAGGTACGTGTGCAGCGATTATAATGCATCATAACATAACCACGTAGCTCTCTTTTTGTTAAAATAAACGTTATCTGTCGTGTATGAGTTTCGCTCAGCTCGTACATTGCTCGGTAAAATGTGGTCGCTAAGTAACGTTAGGCCCCACAGTTGTCTGGGTAACGTTAGAACGTTAGCCCCCACAGTTGTCTGAGGAACGTAAACGTCGTCGGGTTTTCTCAGCTTTATAATATTGTTTGCACGTTTGTTTGCAGGTAACTGTTATCCGACGACACCCAACAATGAGTGGATGTCGTATTTTCATCGGCCGCTTGAGCCCATCGGCCAGGGAGAAGGACGTGGAGAGGTTCTTTAAAGGATACGGCCGCATCCGGGACATCGACCTCAAGAGAGGCTTTGGGTTTGTGGTAAGTGCCGTAACATCAGCAAGGGGAGCTCGACTTCTCCTAATAAGACTCCTCTGAAAACACGTTTGTGACACATATTGACCACGCGTTATTTTTCTCCTGTATTGTATTCACTGTGGATCATGCGTAAAATTATTAACATGATGATGATGATTAACGCATTCATGTTGCGATTATTGTGCACGGCGCACCCATACATTAAATCAACCAGTGTAAGTACTGCTTCAATTTTCAAGCTCTTTATTGACATGTATACAGCAGTTAAAGAGAAGCAGCCATTGGCATTGGAAAGCTTGCATCTCAACAATGCTCTTTTAGTCCTACATATGTTAGAAAAAGAAAACATGCACTTACATAAGACACACATTGTGCAGAAGTTAAAATATAGGGATATGCATACAGTTGTATTTTGTGCTCAGTTATATATCAAGTATATTCAGAACCTTTCCCTTTTTGCAACCGTCATCTTATTGGTAGATTAAATGTACTATTCACTCTTTCTCTACATTCAGTCACTTGCAAACTGAGCCCAAACGTATCCTGTTTGTTTTTTGCAATATTTCTAGTAGTTTTGATATCTATAAATGAATCCATTGAGTCACAGGTATTTTCTGCTTGGTAGATGTACTTTCAAGCTAAGACATGGCGGTTCTGCCTAATGTACAATAGTTTGGTAGTGTTCTACTTACACATTTAAGATGCATAAAGAGTTGAAAATGCGCAAATGTTAAGAAGTGTTGTTGTAAACGTTGTGTTCTCTTTGTTGCAGGAGTTTGATGACCCCAGAGATGCTGAAGATGCTGTTTATGAGCTTGATGGCAAAGAGTTGTGCAATGAAAGGTAGGACTTTGTGGAAAGTACGTGAATAATCTGAGTTTCCATCTGTCCTTGCTCTCTGTTTCCATGGTAATTGGAAACATACACAAACATTATCTGAAATTTCAGGGTCACTATTGAGCACGCCCGTGTACGTCTGAGGGGCGGCCGTGGCAGAGGAGGCGGCAGTGCAGGAGGACGTTTCCCTGATCGCTATGGCAGAGGCTCCCAGAACAGTCGGAGGTAAATAATGCACACCGCCCACAACAGTTCACCTGCTTTATGATGGGAGATTCATTTTACCTGATGTCATTCAAATGAGGAAGGAGCACATGTAAATGAATACATAGAACGTTGTGTAAACTGCTCTTTTTAACAGTAATTTGGTGAAAGGTTGATACTTGAATTATTGCATCCATGTTTATGTTCGCTACTGTCCAAGTTTTTTTTTCTTTCTGGAAATGTTTTCCTTAAAGTTACTGCATTTTAACCTTGCTGTTGTCAAGTAGCTAATGAGAGTTTTGAGGTTCTGTGCATAACTCCGTATCTCAACATCACAATGTCATCGCCTCATTTATTCTTATTTTGTTTCAGTCGGAACCCTCCTCCAATGCGCACAGAGAACCGCCTCATTGTGGAGAACTTGTCCTCTCGTGTCAGCTGGCAGGTTAGTATTGCCACATGTTTTTTATACGCAGCAAGTCTCTACAAGCTGCAATACCACAAATGTTATCTCCAACAGTCTGCCTCCAACAATACACACATACAATTGTAGATTTGAATGCTGCTAAAAACATAGAATCTCCTTTATCCAATCATTTTACTTAGCTTGCTAATGTGTTTAAACAGTCAAACAGTTTTATTGTAATTAGGCCCAAATTGTTATTTTAAACTGCTGCTCTATTAAATCTGCATCTAATGCAGCTGAGTAATGATTCAAAGAGCAGTAACAACAAGAAAACACTTCATTTGTACATTTTTTCTTTTCAAATTTTAACCAATTCTTCACCCCTTTATTTGCCAGCCTGACTGTTGTGTCATATGGAAGAGCTCGCTTATGGTGGAGTTAACCCCTTCTGGGTCCTTCTGTCTGGGTTGAGCCTGTGGTGTCAGCCAGTCTATCCTACTCCTAGTTGATGCCTGCTGGTCATGTGAGCGCTCGCTCCACACTAGAGGCGCTGGCGGTCCCTTCACTCGCTCGCAACGCCCCCTGTCGAAGTCAAGGGGGCGCCTGGTGTGTGGCTGAGAGAGAGGAAACAGAGAGTTGGCAGAAAGAAAGGAGAGGAAAGAGCGAGAGTCGATGGTGATGGTGGTGGCGTATTGATCGATGGTTCGTTAATTTGAGGGGCTTCAGTCGATCGATATCCCCCCTCCCTTCCCCCCTCTGGTGTTCCCGCACATCGCGAGCGAGAGAGTGTGAATTCCTCCCAGGTGCCCATGGATATAATCTGCTGAGGTTATGGTGGGCTTGGAGAGCCTGCGGCCCACCCCAAAGGGTTTCGCTCTCAGGTAGTAGTTTCCTCTCTTCCACCCTGTTCACTCTCTTTACTGAGGCAGGGTGCCGAGACAGGGGCGGTCCCGGCGTGGAGCCCTGTGCCCTCCTTGCCAGGGAAAACGGGGCTCTTGGTGCCAAAGGCTGCCCAAGTGGCGCCACTGCAGTTCAGTTTATGCAGATGGTGTTCATGTCTCTGTAGTATTAATGAGTCCAAGAATCTCAAAGCTTTTGTAAATACTTTTGGCTGTTCACTCATAGCACTGGTCAAATTGGTTGATATCTAAATTGGCAAACAGTTTAACTTTACTAAGGTTTTGTTTTATAAAGAGTAGAGCATATAAAACCCTTTGTTGTAGGACTGGCTGATTAAACAGCCTCCGAGGTTCTTGGACTCATCTTCCTTATCTGCAGTAGTCTGTGTAGTCCTCTCAGACAATCTAACCATCTCTCTTTCTGGGTAAATCACTCCTGTTTTATGTTTCAATCTGTGTGCTTGTGTCCTGAGCCTCTCCAAAAGTTGACTGATGTTTACGTGTGTAGGACCTGAAAGATTTCATGAGACAAGCCGGAGAGGTGACATTTGCAGACGCACATCGCCCCAAGCTCAACGAAGGGTAAGACCATTATGTCTGTTAGCATAACTGGCCGTTTGTGCCCTTTCAAGCTCATATTTGCAATTTGAGGAAAACTGCTGTTCAATCCATGACAAAATGGCCCTCTCAAGATTGTAAATAATATTGTCTCCTGTTTTTACAGCGTTGTTGAGTTTGCCTCTAGCAGTGATCTGAAAAATGCCATGGACAAACTGTCTGGAAAGGAAATCAATGGCAGGAAAATCAAGCTCATTGAGGCAGCCAGGAAGAGGTGAGCCGCACTTCCTTTCACTCATAATTGGCTGCACACAGATAATGGCTTCCAGGTGTCCTTTTTTTACTCGCATTAAGATCAGGTTAAGTTAAGAGATAAATGAAGAGCCAGGCTCAAACATGGTCTAAATGGATTTAGTGGAGCTGGACTGAACTGTTAGGATGTCCCACTCAGTTGGAGCTCTGCTTTTAAGCATAATTTGTAAAAGTATATTGATTTTTGATTACTGTGCCACTCAGGCCCTTTTCAGTAAAGCACTTCACCGTTCTTTTAACCTCCGGAAAGTCACAGCACATGAAGGCCTCTTCTGATCATAACAGATCAGCAGGTTTTTTTTAAAAAAAATGATTTATTTATTTAACCTTTTATTGATGCAGGGTAGGTTGGCTGAGTATACATGCTCTTTTACTACAACATCATAATAAATAGATTACAAAAACAAAGCAGCTTGGATAAACAGATACATTTAAAAAAAACAACCACAAACCAGTCACTCATCTTTCCCCCCATCATTCTGAGATAGAAGGAAAAAGAAAAGCTCTGTATTTCTTTAAACCAGCCACAATTGTCAAGTGACAGAGTGCAGCAAAGGTGCCCTTGGAAAATATACACACACAGGATGTCAGGCTTTATCTCAGCATTGTACATTTGGTAAACCAGACTGCAGATCCCTGGCACATGATGAGACAGTGTGATAGAAAGCCGATGAGCAACCATTCGAATGGGTAAATGCATATAGAAAAATCTACTGATAATATAGAGATTATTAAAAAGGTGTGTAGGTTTTATACATTACTACACATTTATGCTATATAAATTAATAATACAAATACCTTCGAGAAAGAAATCCAGTAGGGCAATATGATGTGTGTATTCTACGTTATATAGATGTATATTTATCCTAATGTTCTTCCTCTTTTCTCTTCCCAAGGTCGAGAAGTCGTTCCCGGTCTGACAGCTCCTCTCGGTCACGTTCCCGTTCCCGCGGTCGCTCTCCATCTCGCTCCCCCAGGCGCTCCCGCAGCCCCGCCCACAAGGCCCACAACCGTTCCCGCTCCCCCAGTGTGTCCCCTGCCGGCGGCGCCTCCTCCCCATCCTCCAAATCAAAGGAGCCCCCTAAACGGTCCTCCAAGACAAGCAAGTCTGCCACTCCGCCCTCACCTCCACCCGCTCAGAGAGCCTCCCACTCCCGTTCACGCTCACGCTCTCGTTCACGCTCCCGCTCCCGCTCTCGCTCTCGCTCTCCTTCCACTGACAGCCAGCGCTAAACACTACGATTAAGTGTAATGGGAATCAACAGTAGAAACAACTTGATTCAGCTGTAGAGTCAGCTTGGAGGAGTTGGCACACTGGAGCTCCCATGACCCCTTCTGAAAGCCAAGACAAGAGCTACTAAAGTTTGTTTTAACCTCGATATATTGTCAGACAGGAACAATGATATTGAGTCAAATATTTGATCATAATAGGGCATTTAAATTAAGTAAACAGAAGACATTTGTTACACAGTGATGCTTATTAGCCATTAAGTTCGAACCAATATGTATGTTTACAGTCATTTATCCGACTAGGCTGCAGGTCCTCTACTGCTGCACCATCATTTCTCCGTTTCTCACAAAATGCCCGAGTGAACCAGCGTCAAGTTTCACTGTTATTGAGTTTGATAAGTCGTGTGACAACTTTACTTTTTTTGAGATACTTCTGCTTGTTCTTGCTCGTCAGTGGGAACATTTTGCTAATCACTTTACACATTTTTGTTTTTCCAAGTCCTGTTGCCCCTTTTTCCCGTACCTTCCACAGCTTGTGTGTATGTATGTGTGTGTGTGTGTGTGTATGTATGTGTGTGTGTGAAATCTATACCTGGGGATGCCTGCATGTGCTTGTTTGAGCAAGATTTAGAATCTTATTGTTGAGAACATTTGCATACATGATTTGCATCGTCAGTATCAAGAACACTGTACAATTATGCACATGATTCTAGCAGTTAAACAGCTGTACAGTAAACAAACTTACGTCATGGATCCTTCTTTTTGTCGCAGTTTATTTTGTGGAGAGATGTCATTCTTCCATGAGGATAATGTTAACTCTTTAATTTGAACACTTTAAAATGTTGCTTGAAGAATACAGTTTATTCTTTGCATTGTAATTAAAATGTTTATTTTTGTTTTGGGTTTTGTGTACAGCATTGCAGACTTTTGTTTTACATACGTGTATAATGTAATTCCAAGAATGCTTGTTGGTACTGTGACTGATGTTACTGTGGTTTAAATGAATGTGTAGGCAAGAGTTTGAAAAGAGAAAAAAAAAGCAACATTTTTGTACGTATGGATTTTATTTTCAGTGAAAAATATGATGGACATTTGTATGGTGTAGGAAGATGGACTTAAACAATAAAACAGTTTTAACTAAATCATTATTCTTGTGTTCATTAGCGCTTTATAATAAAACAAAGTTGTCAGTTCAGGATATATGTAAAACTGGGTGGTGTTTTGAGTCATACAGTCCCCTCAGAGGCCTCTTTCAGCTTGTCTTCAGTGATTGCTGGCTGGTACTTCTCTGTAGGTCAGGCAGACAAGCAGATTACAAATAAGGATCAAATCAGAAACATTGTAATGGGTATGATTTGCGGCTCTGACTAAAGTTTGACAGGTGTTGAGATTATTCCTCTTACTGGATTGCATAACGTGGGGATTTTTTCTGGGTTCGTACAGGTGCTTGAAGACCTTGAAAATGCTTGAATTTTAATGTTGTGTTTACAAGGTTTGAAAAGTGCTTGAATTTTGGATAGAGTGCTTGTAAATGCTTGAAACTGTACCCGCATTTCTTTCACTTTAGCTATAGAAAAGAATTTAAATTTAATTTCTTATCCTTCTGGTATTACGGGACACAATCTTAGTTGTTTATAGCACAATACTGTGTCTTACCATTATTTAAAGAGTGAAAATCATTTTCAATATGTATGTATTCGTAGAAATATGTAATGTATCCAACAGCTGTAATGTGCTGGAAAACCATGAAAATGGTCATTTTGACCTTGGAAAAGGTGTAAAAGGTTGTTTTATTGCCACTGTTCTGGCTTTATTGCATAGGTGACAGTGTAGGGACAGAGGGATGTAAAGGGTCACTGCTGACAATGTATCCTACTAACTGATTATCCCCTGACTTCTCCTCTTACTGAAATATCTCAACTTTTGGATGGATTGCTGTTTATTTTGGACATCCATGGTCTCCAAAAGATGAATGGTAAAAACTTTGGGCTGATTTAAAATGATTTTTCTTCTCAGATCACCTGTTAGCCAATATTATACTATATTTCTAATATATATTCCACACCCCTCAATACAGTGGTTTAAGTACATTACATCCACTTATCATTCTTTATTAGCTTTAATCCATTCCTAACTGTAACATATCTTTATTAATCTAATCCTAATTGTCCTACATCATGTGGTGTGGTTGGTTTTTTTAACCAAGCAAGTAAGCATTCAGTCTATAAATCAGTGTCACGGTCTGTGAAATGAAAGATGCCTTTCACAGTATCTCACAACTCAAGGTCACAATTGTTTGTTTTTTCAGAGCCACCGTTCGAAACACAAGTGTATTCAATTTACAATCGTTCAAAACAGAGGAAATCAGCAAATCTTCACATCTGAGATGCTAAAACCTGATTGTAGGTGGCATTTGTGCTTGATAAATAACTAAAATGATTAATCAGTTATTAAAACAAAGTGTTATTGTTTGCGTGGCCTATAGTCTCTGCATTAACCCTTTAATAACCTGGAGTCAGTCCCACCTTTCTCTTTGATTGTGAACCTTTGGTGACACCGGAACATCACGATGAGCAGCGCCGCCTCCATCAGCTGGAATGACACGTAGACCATGGGGAACAGGAACAGCGGGCCGATCAGCGCCGGGGGGAAGGCCAGTTTCAGGATGGTGGAGCACAGCTGGACGTTCTGACAGCCTGTTTCCATAGCAACAGTCCTCCGCTCCCTTTATCCATAAGTCATGGAAACATAAAGGGAGGCTCTTCACTGCCTGGCATGACTAATATCCATTAGAGCTCAATTTTTTTCCTGTTATCGCATAACTCACGATTGGTTGAGTCTGAAGAGCGAGGAGATGATGTAGCCGAAGGTGTAGCCTGTGAAGGGCATGAGAGCGCCGATGGCCACGAGGGGAGGAGACAGCACCGTAAGGATGGAGCTTCCTATGGCAATGGTGGCCATAGAGGCGATACCCACCACGGCGATCGCCATGATAGTGAGGCCTACCTGAAGACAGCAGGGCAGGAGACACGTTAGATCCATTTGCCTTTAATTAGGTTTCAATATTATTATTATAGGTCCCATATTATGTTCATTTTCAGGTTCACACTTGTATTTTGGGTTTCTGCTAGAACATTCTTACATGCTTTAATGTAACAAAACAACAAAAACAAGCCTGTGGATTCTCATTTGTCCAGGTCATCGTTACGTCGAAACCTTTCCTAGACAAATAACCAAGTCCAGTTGCTTTTGACTGAAATTGCTTTGGGGAAAAACATTACTTTTGTCATCCTGTCTGTCTGAATATACCTGTATTCACCTTCTGTCAGAAACGCTCCGTTTTTAGCGCCTGTCTCTTTAAGACCTCCTTCCTGAAAAATCCCACACTGCTCTGATTGGTCAGTCTTTCTGGGTCTTCCACATCTACACTTTCAGCATCTCTGCACCATCATTGCAGCTGGGGATGACTGTAAGGCACTGTAGTTGCACTTTACCTATAGTATAGTTGTGACATCACAAATATACAGAAGTGCGGACAGCTCATTTACAGGCACAGTTCCTTTCACCGTATTTATATAGCACCTCAACCTGCTTTATAATAAGAAATAAAACATGGACATCTCACTTTTTACAATATGAAACCTTTAAAGAACAAGTCTTAAGTAATATTCTACTTTATATCTATTCTCAGTTATTCTCTGTGTATCTAAAACTTGAACTCATTCCTTTGTGACACAGACAATCAACATTAGAGACACTGGGTGACATTTTCCTTTATTACCGCGCACAAATGCACTTTAGTTTGTTTAAGTAAGTTAGGTAACAAGAGCAAATCCTTATTATCGCTGAAAATAGTCCCATAAAATTCACTGTTTGTACATCTGAGAAATATTGGCTAAAAAACTTCATTGTCCACCTGTTTAAGGAAATTCAAATTGTGCAACTGAATCTTCGTCATGAATTCTCAAAGCACCGTCACAAAGCAGAACAAACTACAGATACAAACACCCAGGTGATTGTGATGTGGACCAATCAGAGCAGAGCTGACTCCCACGCATTCAAAAAATAATCATTTGATTTCTAGTTATATTTAAAATGTCACAAGTTATAAAATGCTGGAAAATACAAGAGAAACATGTCCATTAAAATGACACAAAGTCCAAGTCCAACATCTTGAAATTGTTTGGCGAGAAACTCAGAGTTCATAGCATGAATATTTATACACTTTATTTACCTTTACAAACCGTTTATCATCTCCTTCTAACCCTCCTGTGTATGCACTGACCTTTGTGATGATCTTGGCGTACTTCGGCCTGTAGTAGTTGATGAGGATGCCGGCAGCGCAGGGAAAGAGGATCATGACCAGCGATACTATGATGTCGACGTAAGGCACGGAGTTCTGCAGGTTGAAGCCCTGACAGTAGAGGTAGAGCAGCAGAGGCATCATGCCCAGAGCCAGCAGTGTGGAGCAGGTCGTCATTACAATGCTGAGGGGAAAAACGGGGGAATAACTTCTTAATCCCAACATTTTCAAACTGAACTCTCTGGTTGGTGAAGGACAGGACAGGTACACAACTGCTACTGGGCCAACGTTAGATGGCCCCTGGTGTGGGTAAAATGTCCCCATTCCAAACACTTTGGTTTGTAGTGAGCTATCTGGAGAACTATTGGATAGACCAGAAAACCATCTCACCATAAGGTCCATTTAATAGATGATCTGGAGCGTTTGAGAAGAACAGCTTAAGAAGTCAATATCCAAGGACAACAATCAATAATAAATCATAATGATAATAATCAAACAATCAACTTTAAACCTCAGATTTTAATCCATCAAGTCCTTAATAAGTGCTAAAAAAAACAACATAAAGAAATGGTGGTCCTGACCTGTAGGTTGGGAACTGTAAAAGCTCCATCAACATTTAGAGGTCATGCCTTTTCATTCCTGTCATCATTGTGCAGCAAACTTGACAGTATGTTGTTAAATGTGTGAGGTGAGAGCACATTGGAGCCTCCAGGGGGCGCACTTGGGACTTCAGATTAAATATTTTCTGAGTTGCATGAGAGCCAATTGTTAAATCTTTATACTCTAATAATGAGGACTGTAAAAACAGCGTGAGCATTTGTTGTGGTGATTGTTTAAAGCCTTATTCACTATCAGCAGCAGACTTTTATTATTGGCTTATACGGTATTTGATGTTGTATCTCATCCAAGTATGTGTCAAAGTACAAAAAAAAGTATCATTATCATCTCATCTGAAGGGATATGTATGATCAGTGTCGTTATAGTCATAGGTGCCTCCATTAATGCCTCTAGCCGTCCTGTCAGAAGCACCAGATAAGATCCTCAGACATCAGATAGAGCAGGAATGTCCTGAACACCACACCACACCTGGTCATTTATGAATAAGGTGCCTAATGGGGTGAATGGCCTGACGGTTGAAAGTGAAGGGGGTTGCCATCACCTTATTATGATAATTTCATAATTTTATGACAGACTGGTGATGTCCTGCAGGTCGTTCAACTTTAATAATGACATGAAACTTGATATTAAATCACATGATGGACTGTGATTGCAAAAACATCAAAACAAGAGCGAGCACATGGGCAGAGGTTGTTGACCCCTACCTCTAGGTGTGTGTGTGTGTGGGTGTATGTGTGTGTGTGTGTGTGTGTGTGTGTGTGTGTGTGTGTGTGTGTGTGTGTGTGTGTGTGTGTGTGTGTGTGTGTGTATGTGTGTGTGTGTGTGTGTGTGTGTGTGTGTGTGTGTGTGTACCTGAGGTTCATGTCTCCCTGCAGAGCCAGGGCCAGCATGTTGGAGAGGCTTCCTCCAGGACAGCAGCCACAGATCAGAATCACCACAGCCGTCATTTCAGCCAGCTGGAACGCCTGCGGCATGAAACAATGTCTGTTTGTGTGTCTGACTGCGCCGCAAATGATGTTGATTATGGAAATAAAATGTATGCAAATAAAGAAAAGAGCACAAAGAGAGGGCTTTGTGTTATGAAAACTATGTGAACAAATAAATAAACAGATGAATAATAAATTACTTGCATGAATGTGTCATTGTTGACAGCTCCTCCATCACAACCACAATCATTATTTCAGCCCTCAGAACACTGTGCCTATTTAACATGAATCATTTTATAATAATTATTAATAATAAAGCGTTGTCTGTTTACTGCTTCCTTTATGTCTTATGTTAAGTTATGTTTTGTTATTGTGTCATTTTACTGCTCCTTTGTCCAAAAAAACAAGATTTAACATTTAACTGAATGTTAATTTTCATTTAATCACAAAGTATTTTTTTCAATTAGTCTACAATGTCCCAGAGCCTATAGTGGCATTGTCTGATGTTTTGTTTTTTCCAACCTGATATTCCATTTGCAATTATAAAAATCTAATATCCTCACATTTGAGAGGCTTGATGAGCAATTTATTAAATATCAAAATAGTTGTCAATCAATAATCGATTAGTTCACTGATTGTTTCAGCACTACGGGGGATTACTTTTCTGTTTTCTCTGTAAAACAATCTATTAAAACAATATCAATTTGGTGGCTCTGTGGGAGAACCCTCAGTTTCATTGTACTCTACCTTGTGCAATGACAATAAAGGCTATCTTATCTTATCTTATCTTATCGTATCTTATCTTAGATTACACAAATCATAACATCTTTATTTAAAAAAAACATGAATATTGTTTAAATCAGTATAATGGTGTGCATTCTTTTAGACTGCAGGAGGCGTCACAGGCTTATGTATTGTAAAATAAACTTTTTATAATCTTTAAAACAGGAATACCGACCTTTGCTAAGCAAAAAGCTGTCAGAGGCATGACACCATACTGGGCCAGCACTGCTATCACCACCCCCTTAGGTTTCACTATGTGACCCTGGAAAAAAAGGAAAAATATGTCAGGTCATGTCCTGTATAAATGATATAATGTACTTTAAACAGATGGATGTGTGTGCACAGCTGGAGTCACCTTGATCTTGGACACCTCCATGGTGCATCCCAGTGAAACCATGGTGATGAACATGACGATCACCATAAGTATGTTGATGATTTTGTCCATCACCGGGTTCAGCATGTGCGTGTAAACAGAGCTAGTGTTAGCAGCCGTCATGTTGAACACAAAACTTTCATTTTGCCACAGATCAGCTGTGTAGTCCAGGGGGTCTTCCATGTTAAGGTGATAATCTTAAAACAAACAAAAAACATGGACAAGTGAGCTAAAATAAATCAGGTGGCCACAATGATTTTACCTTTAAAATGTGTTTTTTTAAGTTTCACTCACAAGTGTTTCTGAAGTCTTATGTTTAAATAGGCAAATGATGCATTATCTTATGAAATATGTGCAATCTTGCATAATTAACCAGGACAGAAATCTGAACATAGGATAAGGCCAGGAAAAAAATTTTTGGAGTCAAAAGTTTTACAGAGGAAATTTTTGGAAATCTCTCTATATCTACTAGTCTGAAAGAAGACATTTTAAGGAAGCAAAACAGCCCAAAATTTTAAAATTGACCAATACATGAAGAAAAAAAACCTTTTGCCTGCAGTGTCTCGTCTTAACTAAAAGATCTGAGTACTTCTTCCACCACTGTAAGCTTCACAGTTTTCTCACTTTTCTTTTCTCACTGCAGCCGCTCTCTGTGATTGTACAATGAAAAAATCAGAGCATGACAACAAGCAGCCTGAAAGAAACGTCTTTTAAGAGACAGAGCCGCTTTTGACAATATCTTCTTCATTGAGTGCAGATAAAGTTTCATCCTGCACTTGATGGACAGAGGTCTGCACTCTGCTCGTTAAAGAAAAACTTTTAAAAAGGCCTCACACAGGCAGCACATGACATGTAAACGAGACGTAATGCTGTGTGTAAAAAGACATTTCTTCTACTTTTAATAATAATAAAGGTGAAATTTCTTAAACTATTATTCTTAACCTTGAAATGGTCATTCAAGTAAGAAGCAGAGAAACACGCACACCATCCTCCAATTAATTATTGAGTTCCCGAATTCAGATGCTTTGATTGTTTTAAAAAACAAGTTTGCTTACTTCCTTCTATGCGTTCGGTGTTGTTTTCTTTGAAGTGTTCATTGTCTCTGAACGGGCAGAAAGGTGGCTGTTGTGTCGATAAGCAGTGCTTTACATCAGTGAACAATGTCAGCTTAATCAGTTCATAGTACACGTTATATGATCCTGAGGACCTTTAACCTAATATTCCATGTAGTGTAGCTGTTGAAACATACTGTACCTTTACTAGATATGGACATTTTAAAACACCCTGTATGTCCAAATGTTAGCATATATTTGGGTTAAATATTAGGAAGATTAAGAAAAAATACACTATAAAAATGGGATAGAAATATGACTTTTTACACAGAAGTGTGTTTCGCTTATACCTCTACTTCTAAGTTCTACTGTATAAAAGGTGCTGACTGCACCTATCACACCAGCCTCCCAACATGCAAAGAAAGTTAGAAAGTCCCATATTATAAAAAAGTCCCATATTATAAAAAAGTGAGATTTCCATGTCTTTTTTGATTATAAAGCAGGTCGAGGTTCTGTATAAATACTGTGAAAGAATCAAAACTCACATCCACAGAGAAATGCACACATCATATTAAGAAGCTGTGCATTTAATAGGGGCTGTCAGGACTTCTGTAGACTAAAATTGTTGTAACAATTTACATTTAACTTTAAGTAATTCCAACTAAGCCATTATTGAGTATTTCCCATGAGACTTTATTGCTGGATTAACTAAATTAGTTAAGTACAACAAACATGAACTGTTTGTCCTCTACAAGCTTAATTGTGTTGAACCAACTCAACAATTTTTATATCAAAGTTTTAGTGTCAATAAGTCAAGTTACTCTACTTAATAACTCCTTTATTTACCTTTTTGACGCAGAAAAGTCCATGCAGATTGTTACCTCAATTTTATTGAGTATAATTATTATTATTATTCAGTCGGGATAAGTTAGACATGACAATTCCATTTTTACTGTCAAAATGTTTTTATTGAAACCGACTTCAGTTTCAATAACAATTTTATTGCAATCAACCAGCAAAATCAGGTGATGGTGCGCTGGTTGGATCAGATGTGGCTCTTCTGGTTACGATGATTTTCAACACTTCAGTGGTGCGATCTCCATCTAACCTAGCATAAATAGTCAGAATTAAACACGGTAACAATTAAAAACAAGACAAATTAGTTTTTCTGTGTCAGAATTACCTACCAACTGCTCTTTAAAGAGATTCTCCTCTCTTTCTCCGAGGTACATCGCCAATCCACGGATCAAAACCTCTCTCCTCCTCTCCGCCTTTCCACAAGATATTTACCAATGCCCGCAGCAGTTCTGGGACCGCCAGTTTAGGCACCTTATAACCGACTCCAATGCACTTCTAACGTCAAAAGTGAAGTTACTTTGAAGACATTAGCTAGCTAGCTAAAAGCTGAGGACAAAGCACGCTGCGGACATTTCAATTTTAGTGTTGTGTAACTGGACTGAGCGCTGATAGTTACTTGCTGTTGCACATAAAATTAAGAATATATTTACTCACCAAGTAAAGTTAATCCAACCCTGACTCACTCTCTGTGGGCTCAGGCAGCATAAAATGGCTGCTGGTCTCGTTCTCTGCTTTAATACATGCACACGTGAAGCTAGCTGCACTAAATTAATATTATAATACAAGATTAAGTTTCATTAACTTACTACTTTCCCTTGTTATGTGAAATGTTTATCCAAAATCAATACATTTCTGAGTTAAGACATCTTTCTTCACTTTAATTTTGAACAAACTTTTTTTATGCTGAAAAAACTCATGTTTTTAAGTCATACTAACTAACCTCCTGAATCATATCTTAGAGTGTACCGTTGTGATGTCACAACTACACTATATATAGGTAGATGGTGATGCTACAGTGCATTACAGTCTTTCCCCGGCTGCCATGACGGTGCCACTAAGAACGCAGATGCAGAAGACCCAGAAACACTGACCAATCAGAGCAGACTGGGCATCTTCAGGAGGGGTCATAAAGAGACAGGTCCTAAAACAGAGTGTTTCAGTCAGAGGGGGAGTACAGGAATATTCAGACAGACTCTATGAGAAAAGTATGTGTTTTCTGAACGTTAAAGCATGTAAACATGTTCAAGTAGAAACCCAAAATACAAGTATGAACCTCGAACAGAAGAAGCCTGTGAATGTTCTCATTTGTCCAGGTCATCGTTATCCCCAAAGCAATTCATTTCATCCCTTCCAAGGAGATTCAACTATCTAACCTCTAAGAGCACCTCCTGTGACTCCAACGACTGTCGTTAAGACTCAATAGAGCACTAACAAAGTCAAAACCAACTTCCCACCAACGACTGCCACTCTAACGACAGGCGCTGGCACTTTCAGTGACATCATCGGCCTTGTGAAAGGTTAAATACCTGGATCTCTAGTTGGACCAGTCCCAGTCCGGTCAGATAAGTACATGAACTGATGAAGCCTCTTGGATGAGAGGTGAAACGTCTTCCTAGACAAATAACCAAGTCCAGTTGCCTTTGACTGAAATTGCTTTGGGGATAGAACAAAAGAAGAATTTGCAACCTTAAAAAATCCTGTCAATTTAGGAATTTTATTTAGATCTTGGTCCAATTGTTCTTTCAGTCGTTGTGCTTTTCTCTTTCGTGCTTTGTTATCATATTTCCTTTCTGACATTTTGCCGCTGCACTGTGTAGTAACAGTGAGTGACTTGTCATTTGACAACAAATCTGACCTTTTAACCCGGCCACATGATGGCAGCTGATTGGGTAAATGTGCCCCATATCTATCCAATCAGCGACTTCCTTTTTCAGTGTTTCTGCAGCCCAGGCCAGCCTGTGCAGTAATCCACCTCTGATAAAATGGGACCTTTAACTACAGCATTTGTTCATAATTATAACATCTCCTATGAAGTCATATTTTATATCATCACAAAAGTGTTTAACTATTATATCATTCATTGTCCCCACTCATGGGTGCCGATAGACAGAGTTGTTGTTACAAACATTCACAATTGAAAATGTACAAAAAGTGCATTATAGTGTGTTATATAACCGTTAGTAAATGTTTATATACTTCTAATGAATGCATGAAACTTAAAGTAAAGAGGTTTGCAAGAATAGTGAGAGAAAATCAATATATCCAAAGTAATCAGTAAATCTTGAAAGAACTCTTAAGATGTCTAAGATATAAACGATGCCCTGCTGTAGTTTAATTAAATCATCACAATAAGGCCATATGGCTCATTTCAACAAAGCAAAAATCCCAGAAAGCTAATATCAATTCTTCTCTTATATTTTGTACTTTTAGTCATTCAACCAAAATTATATATTTTTTGCAGCCAGTCACTTAAATCTGGCTAATCTGTCAACGTTAAACCTCACTTTCTTTTGTGTTTTGATGCCAAGTTAACCTCCATCTCCAGAGTTTACAACCACATCCTCCCTGCTGGCATGCTCACATGCTGTTTGCAGACAAATTACCTTCACAGGATTTCTCATATCTGTTTTGCACCCATTAAAAGAAAAACACATATTAAAAAAATGAAATAAAAAACTACATACTGTCTCCTTGAAGGTGAAAATTGCACACCTACTCCAGGAGGTCGGTTGCTACAAACCAGAAGAAGTCGGAATCCGCAGAAACAAACACTTTGCAGGAAGCGTAAAACTGACAGATTTGTTTGCAGCTATATTTCAGAGATTGTGTGGTTACCTGTTGGGCCAGTGGTTCTTCTACTCTTCTCTCCTCTTCTCTCTGAGACACAATCTGCTCCTTGTGTGTTGGCACACTCTTTTCTGTCAGTCACAAACGACACATGAAGGCTACTCGTTGTACAGAGGTGCCATCTAGTGCAGCAGGTGACTTCTGCAGCATTAAACGGTACATGGGAGATGTTTACAGCCGGAAAACTACTCCGATATATAAGCAAAGTGGGAAAAGCAGAATAAAAGATATAACTTGACAAATATAGGGGATCAAAACAGGGTACAACGTGTCTGTGTAGTCAGGTCCTGGAACATCTGTCTGTAAAAAAATGTATGATGCGTTTTACTGTATGCTCCTGAGGATTCATCAGATACATTACAAGAGGTTTTTAACCCTCATCCTAGCTGGGGTAGCTGCAGACCACAGAAGTATACTTTGTGTCATATCTCCCATGTGCTTTATTCTATTATTGCTATTTTTTATGACTCTGTAAATTAATTTGTTCCTAATGACTTAATTTAATGTTTTCTCTTTCTCTTTTGAATGTATCAGGGTCCAGTCGAAAGCACCCAATTGCAATCTATGCTGTTTAAATAGATAAAATTAGATAGAACAGATTGACAAAATGTGATAAAATGGGACCTATTTAAAGTAACAAACCCCATCAAGGGGGTAAGGGTACATTTTCATTTTACACAATATGCAAATTAACTTTAACTGTTCTTTTCATCAGATGACATTGATTACATGACGTATAATGTTTTGAGATGAAATTAGTTAACATTGGACCCTGGTCAGTAATCTTTGTATGTTAAATTTGGTAGGATGAGGGTTAAATGTTGACTTTAAATAATGTATTGATTGGTTGAGTGCGTTGTGTACATTTCTGAGGAAGAAGATCCTGTGAACGTTCCCCCCAAACTCTTAAATGCTTTTTCTGTTCTAATATCTAAATTGGTACATTTGTCCTGTGAGAGTATAACTTATGTTGGCTGTCCATCTGATGTAAATTAAGAAGTGAGTTAAAGGTAAAGGTGAAAAAAAAATAAAGATTTAAAGAAAAGTCTTAATCTTAGACGTCCTTGCGGCCCCAAGAGGCTGCAATTTCCATTGCACATCACAATAGAAGATGAATGGAGCAAACGTCGATTTAACTTTTACTGGTGCCTAGCTATTAGAGAGGCTTTAATGCTCGTTCTTTTTAGTCGATATTAACAGAAAAATCTTCTGCTTTTAGTTAAGGAAAGATGCACTCAAAGTGTCCATTTGCTGCCAAAAGAATGGCCTCAGAATTTGCCAAGAGGAGAGCATTAAAAACAAATGGATGATTATCATGAGGGTTGTTGGCGACAACATTCTGGCAAACAAGCAGAATAGCTTTTGCCAAGCACAAACTCTGCACTTGATGACAAATTACGTTCAGTTCACAGATTGTTACTCTAAAGCTCTTGCCAAGGCTCCTGGTGGCTTTCATTTACTGGACAATTCTGCTGTTGTTGACAAGGCTGCAAAAACCATCGGCAGTAGAGAATGACTGAAAGAGAAAACTCCTCATGCATGTAGCTCTGTTGCAGCCCAGAGAAGTTCCTAATGCATTCAAATAGGGCGTATTTCTAAAAAAAAAAGTAAATGCACTAGATCAGTGACTCCCAAAAGTGTTTTTCTGTATGTGAAGTGGTGGAAGTACTACTCAGATTGTTTACTTTAGTAAATGTACTAATATCACTCTGTGTAAATACTCCACTGCAAGTAGGTAAGTATATAGGTAGCTATAATGTACTCTGTGTCATCTTCAGTATGTGAGTGTATGTTGTATATTATAATAATATAAAGAATAATATAGTATTTTATTAAGATAAATATCCTTGTAATAGAATTATACTTTGTTAGATATAGAACAAGGATAATTGAAGAATGACAAATGGAAGTTATTACTATTGTTATTATTACTTTATAGATATAGAAGGCAAAATATTTCAGTATTATTTATTTATTAAAAAGGGGTGGAATAAAATAAGTTTATACTTCTTCCCACTCCTTTTCGGATATGTAAACAGAATTTATATTTTTCAGTTTATTTTGTTATTGTAGATTTTTCTCTCTGTTTTTTTTCCTTTTCTTTATGACTGCCCATTAATGTATGATAATTTTGTTTTTTCACATATTCAAAATAAACTAAACTAAACTAAAAGTAAAAGTGCTGCATTCAAAACCTCAGTATGTCATTTTTTTCAGCAAAGGTACGAAAAAGAAAAGTACTCATTGTGTCGTAAAATTCCCCATGCAGTGTTTTTATATTAAATATGATGTTATGGGATATTACTGCTGCATTAATGTGTGTGTTGCATTTTACTGCTGTTTAAGGTGTGCTAATTTTAACAGATGTATATACTGTTGTGTAGTTTAATCAATGCGTCATATTCTGTAAGATCATCATGTTTGTAGGGCCTCTGTCCTGAGAACCACATAGCTCTAAAGTCAAACAGCCCTGTTTTCGTCTTTGTTCTGATTCATTTTCCAGCTGAGCAAAGAGGGTTTTAAAATAGTTTATTTAGCCTAAGAAGTAGAAGAACTTTGTCAACAAATGTCAGACTAATGTAGTGGAGTAAAAAGTACAATATTTGTCTCCGAGACGTAGTGAAGTATTAAGTTGCATAAAATGGAAATACAAGTCCCTTTAATGTTTTACCTAAGAACAGTATTTGATTAGTTACATTCCTGGTATGGTGCATGCTGACTCACTGACACTTGAATAGAGCAGAGTCATTGTGTCAGTAGTGCTTTTCCTGATATGCCCAGTCAAAATGTCTGCTGTGAAAGAGGCCTCTTGTCACATCAACCAATAAACAAGCAGTTAACAGGCCGAACGCTGCACTCATCCCATCAACCTGAATCAGATGTCATCCAGTGGCTCACAGTTCAGAAAAAGGAGGGAGAGCACAGAAAAGGGTGCAACTCAAAAGTGAAAATAATTTATTAATTGAAGTTATTTACAAAGCAAGTGCATCTGTGATATCAGTGGTGTGAGGGTCAGGGTAAGTAGCGTGAAAAAAAGACAAAACGGAGCAACCCAACCAGGAGGTGCTGGGGGAGCCGAGGTTCCCTGATGAAGGCCACGAGCCAAAAAGCATCAGTCTACAAAGCTGGAGTTGACCTCTTTAGACTTCTTTACCCTCTTTGTGCACCTGTAGGAGGAGCCGTTGTGCCAGAAACCCCCGCTCTGCTTCCACAGCTCTGTAGGTTTGCCAGCAGCTCATCAGCCCAGGTGAGCCAGCACTGCCAGCCCCACCTGCACGGGGAGGAGACAACACAAACAGAGCAGATACACAAGGAGGGCACGTCACAGCTGCAGCACTGGAACATTATGTCCTGCCACTAAAAGAGTTAGAAAACCAACTTCTGCCCCTCCAAGTGTTAGATGCGTAAATCCAAACTTTACCAAAAATAAATGAACAATTCCAGGATGGGGGGCGTCGATGAAGGGATACTTGAGCTCATATAGATCGAAGAATGGTCATGTGCAGTGTACCATGCCACGAGACTGACACCAAGTGTGAAGGGGATGTTGTGAGGAGGTGGACCAGTGATTGACATCTACTAAATAGTCACCGCCACATGCAATAAATCTGTCAGAGGGATCAGTGGAAAAACTGCACCGTCTACATTCTGTTTGAGCTGCTGGTGAAGAAGTCATAAAAAGTTAAATAAGTCAATAAGTCTCTACCGAAGTGAAACAATAAACCCTAAGCTGTCTTGAAGCATGTCCTTTAAAATCTAAAAACACATTGATTTTCTCTTTTTCTTTTCTCTTTTTCAGTTTTATTTTCCTTTATTTACTTTATTATTTCTAATTAATATATTTGTTTTAATATGACAATTGCTAGATCTATTTAATTTCATTTTTATTGTTTTATATTATCCCTTTATTTATTTCTTATTTTGCATTATCATTATTATTATTGATATTATTATTATTATACATTTTTACTTAGTATTTATAATAACTATTACTATCACTCTGTCCCTCCATACGTAAACTATTTGCATGTGTATATTTACATGTCCCGAAATTGGCAATATATCCAGAGAAATTTCAATAAACAAAACTGTGGGTAAAAAAAAAAGGAAATGTAAAAACACCAAACTCCCAGAGATCCAATCCTTTACATGCACATGCAAATCTCACATAGCATAAACACTGCACTGCATCACGCCATTGTAAATGTTCAGCAGTGAATTTAACCATTGCTGCATTTCAAGAAGTAACGTACACACAAGCAAGTATTTAAAATAATGTAGGGTTAGTTCTTTAAAAACTTTAAAAACCTAAAACTTTAAAAACCGACCCCGGATACGCGGATGAAGATGAGATGAGATGAGATGAGATAGTTCTTTAAAAACACAATTACTTCTTTACTGAGAACATACTGTATTACTGTTAATATAGAGATATTGCACCTTGTCACATCCTACAGTCATAAAAGGCACTATGATGAGTGTGACTGCACTTAAACGCATCAGCTTGACATTAGATATTTTAATCACTTACAAGTTAGAGTCCAGTAAATTATTCTGCCTATAGAAGACTGCATGTGTTTTCAAACACGGCACAATTATCTGACAGAACTGCATCTAAAACTACATTTTACTCACCCAAGGCTGACACTACTCTAGCCTTTTAATCTGATGTTATATCCTACAGTGCACCCCCCCCCCCTCTCCCTTTCACAAGTCATGCACTGACAACAATGGCAAGAACACAAAAAAAAAACTCTAATGGTGAATGCATATAGGGGCCCTTCCAGTGTAGCCTGCAATATGCTGAAGGGGACAAAAGGAGGGCATTTTAATGGTTTAACAGGCCAGCCCTGTAAGGACATAGGGGGAGGGGAGGGAGGCTCTGTCTGGACTGATCAGCCTCTGTAATTACAGACCAGTGCTTAACATACCTGAATTTTTACTACTTTTTCCTCCTCCAGTCCCAGCCGCAGCTAATCAATGTCTGAGCTCCCTGCAGCCTGACTGTTATGGACTGCATTGGTGTTAAAACACTTCATAACTCAGCTCAGGCCTTCAGGGAATAGCATTAAGGGTGTGTCAAGAAGGAAGATGAGAAAAGAAAATCTTGGTTTCTGAGAGCCCTGCCTCATTATCATATTTTTCGGTTACATTACCCGTCCCCAGAGGTAATCTAAATGTGACTGTAAAGGACAAATATAGCTATATGCTACTCGCTGTCATCCATGGAGACGGAGAGGCTTCACTGCAGCAGATGCATTATTAAAGCCTGGCCTTGTGTTGCCATCCTTTACACAGGCTACTTGTTAAGGACCGTGTTTCTGGGTGACCCCATTTGGCTCTGCTGCTGCAGGACATACCGCATCTACCATTTATAATGCTATAAAATGGTAGATGGGGTGTGAAACTGACAGGAGGTCTAGATGGAGCGGTTAAACAGAAAGGAAGTGGAGATGGTAGGATCAAGGTCAGTGCAGGTCTAAAGCCTCATGGAGGACAGGGTGTCGCCGGCAGCTGCTGTGGCCTCTTGACCTGCTGGGGGAAAGGATGAGGCTTGTTTTTTTTTTTTTTTTTATACATTTACTGATCCACTGTTGCAGCGCAAAATAATCCACAGTGTAAGCTCCTTATCTACAGCACAATTTTGTGAAAAAGAAAGCACCCAAGCAGATTACTCGCAATTTGTCCTGAGACCAGCCCTTGTATTACAAACGCATGTATTACAACCATTACATGCACTGTATATAAAATAATTTTAAATGTATCTGTTGTGGAAAACATCTGCATCATAATGACTACATATGTTATATTTAGGGCTACAGCCATGTGATAATTATCTTGATTATTTTTCAATGAAACATTGGTAAATAATAATAATAACAATAAAGTCCTTAGTGCTTGTTTTGTTAATCCAACAGTCTAAAACCCAAATATAATAATAATAACACATTTTATCTGTATTGCACGTTACATTCACCAATCTCAAAGTTCTACAAAGCAGAATAGAAACAATATATACGTAAAAGGTCAAATGAAAAATAAGTATAAATAATAAAGGAGAACATCTAAATATTTTCAGTTTTTTGCCATTTTGCTTAAAAAATTACTTAAGTTATTTAAAAATTCTGAAAATATTTGTACGGTCATTTTCTGTCGCTGGATTTATCACTTTATTTGCTAATTATTTCACCTCAATAAAATAGTTGTATCAGTACACTTATATATTTTCTGAGTGGACAAAAGAGAAAAATATAAATTAAATTAAATCAAATTAAATAAATAGCGGTAGTAATCTCCTGATTAGAGCATGTTGTATTTGGACGTGTGTGTGTGTGTGTGTGTGTGTGTTAGTTTGTGTGTGTTTCTCGAGTGCATTTTTAAAAATCCACGTGTCTCAGCCATGGCCTTATTTAGCTCCTCTGAATTACAAATACGACTCCAACTACAACTCCCATAATGCCTCTGACAGGAAAGGATGCCGTGACGTCGCAAAACGACTCCATCGCTCTCTATTTTTATAATATTCATATAGTTTATTGATATCTTCACCACCCGTCGCTTAACGTTATCTCTTTTTTAATTAGTCCACATTAAAAAAAACTTAAATAAAGTCTGTTTTTTCACGATACACTGAAAAACTGCCGGAGCGACTACATTTCCCACACGCCCCCTGTGGGTGTTGCGCATGCGTGTTGCGCAGCGGCGTGTGTGTGTGTGTGTGGAGTGGATTCTGTCCAAACAGAAGCTCTTAGCAGTCCGTCTGTTGGAGCGCCGCTCGGTGCTAAGCTGATTCATGTTGTGTTTTTAGCCACCCGTCCCTTTAAACTAGACTATTTTATCGAAGAATGAGTGATAACGATGACATCGAAGTCGATAGTGACGTGAGTATGACCACTTTAAAGCGTTTTTATCCATGTTATTTTGATGATTTAGCTGAACTAGCTAGCGTTAGCTTAGCTTCTCTGTCTTGATAAGTGTGTTTTTTGTCGGGATTCTTGTTCGATTGACACGCAACATTAGCCTTTTTTTGGCTCAGAGCCTTTGTAAAATCTGCTATTTTCTTGAGTTTCTATTTACTTCAGCGAGGGAGTTAAGTTTTGCTGAACAATTATGGCTACAATTGTACTTTTTGTTCTGTTTCTTTGCAGGAAGACTCACCGAGATATCACTGTGTGGTGCGTAATGCTGAGGGAGGGGATTGTGTCCAAATGTCGAGAAATGTGTCACTGCTGTTTTGCAAAGTTGATTTATCCACCATATTCTGTTTTTTTGTGTTGGCATTTAATGAATTGATAAGGTAATACTGTGTAGGTTGATAGAGAAAATGAAAACACTCCTGAACCAACTACATTTAGGTTCTAAATTCATTTCCGTGCAAGGCAATTTACCCTCATTTTCTGCAGCATTGAAATATAGTGCATTTATGTAAGTGCATCATCGTCAGTAGTGCATTGCAGGGTATCCCCCATCCTGTGTGTACGCGGCCATAGGGAGACGGTGACACGACATCTATATTTAGACCAAAGCTTTATCCAGCTACAAAGGCTTTATTGTTGCATGTTTGTTGTTTTTTCCGGTTAATACTAAGCTTTCAGTGCTCGGTGGCTGCCGGTTATAGTCTCTCCGAGAGTCGTTTTCCCCCTGCGGTTCACCTCGCTTCACCGCGGGAGGGTTCCGCTCGTGATCAGGATTTTTTTGTTGCAAATTACACATCTAGGTCATCTCAGTAAAAGAGAGACCCGTTTGTGCTGCATTCATAATGATGCAAGGGGGAGAAAGGTGTAGTGGGGCTTGTTGCATGTGTTGGAGGAGCCGTAGCCGCGCCTGCATCTCTCGGACAAGCCTTCGTGTCAGGAAGCGGTGCTGCGGGATGTTTTTCCTGTGTTGCAGCCAGTGATTAGAGCCATCTTCTTCTCTCTACAGGCCACTAAAGGGCTGGCAGCCTAAATGAATGACGTATAGCTGCATCGCACACCGGCGAGAGAAAAAAACACCCTGCACGACTCGGTTGATGCACAGGCTGCACAACACGACGTCTTATCTCCGGTCAGATAACCAGCGTTTAAACACAGAAGGGAAAACATCAGGGATCCATTTTAGAAGATATACCTTACTGAAAGTACGATAATAAAAAAGAGCATTTTCTTTTTGTTTTTTAAAGATGGTGCTCTGCAACAGACCTTTCTCTCCTGATCATGGTTACCATGCCTCAACAGGAGCCACACGACAAACTCAAACCTGATTTCTGTTCACTTAGTATTATTTAATTGGATTATCAAAGCTATAAGCATGAAATATGTACCTCCTGATGGCAGTTTGTGCTCCAATGAGTCAGACAGTCGCTCCCATCTCTGCATATCTGCATTTTTTTAAGCTAAAATCGTAATTTTACAGTCCATAATCTAGTTATGAGTGGTGAGCATTCCACTTTGTTTAGCATAGACTGTATGTTGGTCGAGGAAAATGCAGATTTATAGCAGATAAGGAGTTAGCTTTAGCCTAGCTAACATCTCTTATACCTTCCGCTTTAATCACCTTTAAATATACTTATTTCAGTGTTGACAAAAAATATAGTGTACTGTTAAAGAAAAGAGAGAGACAGTTGTGTTAAATTGCATTTTCTGAATTGTTTTTACATTGGGGCCTCCAAAACTGTACATTGGCTACCAAATTTAGGGGCCTGGTGGGTCCAGTGCTTAAAGGTATTAGCGTCCACCCATGATAATGTTACAAACTGTTTATGTTACATTGTTGCATACACGGTGTTTCCCTGTTAAAGAGAGTCACAATTAAAACTGTTATACCTGTTCATCCGCTATACCGCCCAACATTAGTTTATTGACATAAAACCTATCTGCAACAATTGAGGTAATCGACCAAGTCATTTTTTACACCAACTGTAAACAATTCACAGGTTTAGGTTCTTAAATGTGAAGTTTTATAGCGTTTTACATTAAGTATCTTTTTTTTTTATTGTTGTCTTAAAAAAAGACATTAAAAACACCACATTGGGTTCTGAAACATTTTCACTGTTTGCAGACATTTTATAGACTAAACGATTAAACCGGAATATAATCAAATTGAAAATGAAACCAGTTGTTGTTGCAGCTCTATTTGAATATAGCTCCACAGTAGGGAAGGCCATGCTGTTCATTTTATACTTTCTATTTTATTTTTGCAACAGTGGTGTCATTCGCCCGCTGGAGCTTCTGCTTTTTTGGTGACTGCTTTTCCACGTACATCCACCGGCCTGACAGAAGTGTAGACTTTCACGCAGAGAATGTGAGGCGGCCATCAGTAGCCGGGGAAGCGGCAGCTACCAGCTCTACCACTCGGCACCTGGAGCAGTTATGTAATGTGTCATGGTCAGGTATGAATAGCACTGAGGGAGCAGCTCAGTTGGTGTGTCCTCTTAGGCAGCCAGCAAAGGGTATCAGTTTTATGATGAACTGATAATGGTTGCACTTAGGTAATTGGACACCTGTTTTTTGTGGTGTGGTTTTGTTGTCCTTAACAACTTAGACAGCTTACACCATGTAGCCAAGAAGAGACTAGAACATGTCTGAGTTCAATAAGCTGAAGGTAGTTTGATAATAATAATCCTTCACAAGACATTGTGATTCATGGCATTTAGCTCAGTTTTTTCTTCATCTCCAAATGAGATGCTCATAAAATTCTCAAGCGAGCAAATTTTGCTACACCCGTCTGTTATATATATGTGAAATAACTTAATTCCTCAGTGAAGTTGTACAGTTTTTGAAAGTACGATCAGTGATTGTGCTGCTGTATCTATCTCTAACTTCTCAGGGTGTATAGGAGTGTGGCAAAACAATAAGAATCATTTCTTTATGGCAATATTTAGCAATTATGTGATCAATGTGATGAAGTAGTTTGAATTATCAAGTATTTAACGTGCTGGATAAGCCATAAAGTTACATTCCCTGTCTGGTTACTGTGTCCATCCAACAGCATTTAAATGTTTTTTTCCCCAAAATAATGATCACAATATGGATTTAACTAGGAAGTCCCAAGTAAGTTTGCAAGTGAGACCTTTCTAAGACAGGGTCTAACGCCTAACAGCATCAACACATAACAGAAACAACACGACGGTTACAAAAGATATGACAAAATACATAAAACAGTACCTTAACAAGGCAGCAATGTGGTCACGTGTTTGTTAGTTAATTGAAGCATCTGCAGCCAGGCCACTTGCTTTATTCTGAGTTTAAAATAATTTACAACAACAATTTATTTTGTTTATTTATATTGTGGTCTAAAATGACATACGCTACAATGATCAAAAATCACCCAATTTGTTTTTTAGCAGAGGTAAGACACCCAGATCATGATGTATCTTGTCTTGTGACCCACTAAGTCAAAGATAACAACACCTATTAAACATGTATAAACGTGGCCTTTGCTGTGTGAAACCGAAACTCTTCCCTGATAATGAATGTTTTGTTTCATAAATGTATACAGAGGTGGCCCACACCCATTATAAAACACTGTGGCAAGAATAGCTGAATTCTGTAAAAAAACAACCTTTAACATATCTTCCTTTAATTACTGAGTGATGTCACTCAAAAAAAGCTTTGACGTAGTGATATTTAGAAGTGGCCTATTACAAAGTGTTCCCATTAAATCACCCAGGGCTCTCAATGTCCGTAATTGCTAAGTAATTGTACATGGAGCAGCTCCAGAGAGTAGTGCTTAAATACATTCTTGGATCTTAATTACCTTTCAAAGATTAATGATAGTAAGGAGCTTGCCTGATAAAAGAAGCGTTTTTAAAGGGTTAAAACAATTCTTAGTTTTCAGCTGATGCTCACATGCAAGTGTTTGTGAATATTATGTGTCACCAAATATGCTCCACACAACTTGGACGTTTCTGGCAAAAATAGGAGTTTGGAACAACCTTCATATCATACACATCGACAAACAACTTGTCATCTGAAAATGCAGAAACGAAAGCATATGAAAAGTAGTGAAACACACAATAATTAGCATGTAGCGTGGACACGGTGTTGAGAATAAAGTTCATGACATGATATCTTTACAATAGAAGCAAAGTCTGAAGTGCATTCTGTATTAGTGTCTTAAACACTAGTTAGACACAGGAAATCAGCCACATGCGGCGCGTAGTTGAGGCTTTTTAAAACTTGTATTCTCTGAAATATATCACAATGGCTGCCAGACTTGTAATTGCACATGCCATCAATACCAGTCATGTGATTATTTGTGCCAGGGTTAATGGAGGGAGTGGAGACTCGCCTCTCTGTGGCTTTGTGTGTGATATGAGAAGGAGGAGGCACACAGGTCCTTGTGGATTTGTCTCTCCTGGATGGTTTGTGGCTCTAGTGCAACAGGCCACAGGAGCAGCTGTCACCATGCCAGCCAGACTAATCACAAGGTGTGCAGGCGTTGAGTGATATGCAGTGAATTTTGATAAAGAGATTTTTATTACGGCTGTCAGTTTCATACGCGTGGCATTTTGTCTGTTATATAAATCTTGTAGGATTTCTTGTTTTTTTAGCATTAAATTGCAACAAAAACAAAAAGAACAGATGTCGGTAACTGAGTCGTGCGTCGTTCCTGCTAACACATGACACCCTGAAGGCCTGTCTCAACCTGCACGTTGTCTCAGTTGTGGCTATTTGGTTTTTGTTGTGCTCCTTGGACAAAATGAGTCAGGTGACACCAGGTCTACCATGTCTCCCTGGAGTGATGTCATGATCACACCACCGTGCTGTTGCTTCCCTAATATTTAAAAGGGATAGTTCAGATTTTATGAAGTGGGGCTGTAAGGGATCGAGTGGATCGGTCCCATCTCTAGTCTGGTGGCTTTGAAGAGATCACAGAACAGCTTCAGTTCCCCCTGTGTAAACTTCAACAGGGCCTTTATGACTACAAGGCAAAGTGGTAAACATATTATAAATATAGATAACACTGATGTTATTTTTTTTTTAGAATTTTTAATCATGCTTTCAGCTTTAGTTCCCGTCCACAGTGGTACATTGTTTAGCCTCCATGCCTGTTCCTCCTGTCTGCTTCCCCAAGCTGGCGGCGTGCTAACCGCCATCTGCTGTGACTATGGATAAGTGCAGCCACTCATACAACCGCACACAAAAAAATCCAAACTATCCCTTTAAATTGTGCCTTGCTTTGTTGGAGGTGTGTGACTAGACATGATCAGTGGAGCCGTTTCGGCTCTGATTGGGTGTTGGACTTAATGTCTCAGCCTGGTGACAGTGTGGATTAGGCCAGGATCGGATGGGATTGGAGGCTGTGATGGTTTGGCCTAAAAACAGGTCGAACTACAGCAAACTGCTTATGGTTATGTGATTATGGCAGCCATCTTGTGCCTTTACAGTCTAATTAGAATACAACATGGTTCCCACGGGTCTATGAAATTCATAGAAAGTAAACATGGATCTTTGAAAGTATTTGAATTTATATATTTTGCACAGGAATATAAAATGTTCCTATGTTCATTTTCTCACTTAAACCTGGGGTAGGCAGTTTATTTTTGGCAATATTGGGCAAAATGTCTTATAATTATCTTTCATCATATTGTAATTCAAATGTTCTAAGAGAAAACTAGACTCCTGTACCTCCTCTTGGCTTTGTTTTTATGCTTTAGAAAATCTAGCCCGTGGTGGGAGACTTTGGCCAATCACAGGTCACTTCAGAGAGAGACGCGCGTCTCAGGACAGAGTTTTTTTTTTGCTTTTTAGCAACTGAAGCTTTAACATGTGTGTCCCGCAATTGTGTCATCATCTCACGCATCAGTCTACTAGTTCTCGTAATTCAAATTCTCAGCGTTGCGGTGCGGCCGGTGGAACAGTGGTTAGAGCAGTCGCCCCATGTAAAAAGGCTGAAGGTCCTTGAGGCAGCAGCCGCGGGTTTGACTCCGACCTGCGGCCCTTTGCTGCATGTCTCCCCCTCTCTCTCACCCCATTTCTTGTATGTCCTATATAATAAAAAGTCTGAAAAACTGCCAAAAATAATCTTTTAAAAAAAGAATTCTCAGCGCTGTAACCGGAATCAACCAGGATCCGTTTCTCAAACTATGCCGTGTTTATCCTTTTGAATTTGAGGGAATTGCTGAATTTGATGCTTAAGAAGGTGTGGGAACCCTGCTACAAATGTATCAAATTCTTTTACTTAGAAACCTTAAATTAAAAACTACAAAATTCTCCCAAAGTACCTTCAAAAATCTACATTTTGTAAGGCCTTTGTCAGTCAATTGGCTGTTTTATTCAGTCACTGTAATCCTCATCCTGCCCACCTCTCACCCGAACTGAATGACATGCGTTTCTTGACTTTGGACCGGTCATGAATTTGAACGGCCACTCCCGTGTCCTCCTGTGGAGAAGGAGGGACGGAAATGCAGTGAGGGGAGGGGGGTCAGCTAGGGTCACAATTGGAGGAGGGGGATGGAAGCTCAGGAGGGCCCAAAAGACAAAAAGACAATGCAGAACCTTCTAGTGATGAAAGTTCAACTTAAAATAGTTTTTTTACACTGTTTATTGGCCTTTTTACCATCAGCTCTTGGTGGTGGACTGGAGTTCTGACAATCAATCAGTCAGGCGACAGAAGATTGATCAATAATATCTCAAATTATTGCTTCTCTCTCATGTCTGCCAGTTTATTTGGTTCTGTTAATCTATAGCAGGTTATCCGGCATACCTGATGGGCTTTAGTGAAATGTGGTGCACACACAGTAAGGCCAGAGAACATGGGATTAGTTTGTAGAGGCATTTTTTTTATACAACTATTGCACTCAAGTTGATTGAAAAAATGGTAGAATATTTATTCTACATATGTGCCATTACATGTGTTTGAGCCTGTGTCAGATGTGAAATTGTTGAAATCTTCTCATTATTTCAGACTAGATTATAATTGTGCAGTTTTGTTGGAGATACACAGATTACTTGCAAGTTAGTTTTATAAACATTAGGACTTCCCTTTGTCAGTTCTGTTAAGATGGTAAAATTAAACATTTATAGACCAGGCTCTAGAAATATATATATATATATATATATATATGTTAATCAATCTGTTTGTAGTCTTGGTGAATTTTCCCAGTTCTGCTCCTGCAACAAAGCGGTTAACTGGCCTCAACCAGAATAAACAAGATGGCTGTTTCCTCTTCTGTTGAAGGGCTGGGCAATATATCTTATAATATATCTCATGTGAATATTGTGGTATGAAAGAAGAGAGTATCGTCTTAGATTTTGGATATCAAAATATGACAAGCTTTGTGTTTTCTGTTTTAAAGACTGCATTACAGAAAAGTGATGTATTTTTATGAACCTAGAAGACAGTGGTCCTTACCTATGTCTTCATTACATACACATTATTGATCAATATTTATCAAAAATCTCACTGTGTAAATATTTTGAGAAAGCCCCATTATTTAATGCTACAGCCTCACCACAATATCCATACCAGATATCTATACTAGATATAAAGACCTTTGAATATGCAATATATGTTTTGTTCAAATGATGACTATTACTAGAGTGGGGGTGTTGCTGTAAAGGCAGCAGAGCCGTTGTGTAGGTTTACCAGGGACACCCGCTGTCCCCACCCACACCGCTCTGCTGCCCGGCTGAAGGCCTTGTGACTCTTCTCATTGCAGGCTGACAAACGGGCACACCACAATGCGCTGGAGCGCAAACGTAGGGATCACATCAAAGACAGCTTTCACAGCCTCCGGGATTCTGTACCTGCCCTGCAGGGAGAAAAGGTTGGTAAAGCTCAGCCTGCAAGTCCTCCAGGCACACGATGTTCAGGCTCTCATGTAAGATTTTTGATCTTTTGCAATGTCTTATTCTAAGAGGTGAAGTATAACATGTTGTGTGAATTTTCCTCCTAAGGATGTCAAGGGATGAGTGCTTTTCTGCATTGTAATAACCACTGATGTCTTTTCTTGCTTTATAATGTGTATGTGTGTGTGTGTGTGTGTCAGTGTAGAGTAATAGTTGAAGGGACTGGGAGCAGGGCAGATGGTGGACGAGTGCAGATTGGCAGCAGCGATGCAGTCTAAATACTTGGACCAGCGTCAGGAAGTTATTATGAGGAAATTTGGTTGCTCTCTTCCTGTTTTGACATCCATGACATTGAGAGCATTTTGCGCGCTGGTTCAGTAACTGGGCACACAGTGTTATTTTCCCATAAAAGACCAGTTTGTGACTCCAACACAGCGTGAAGGGCAGGGGGGGGTTTGCTGATCATTTTATAAGAAATGTTGAGTTACAGCTGCCTCAGTGCTCGACCCCCACCTCTCCACCTCAGGACCGTGCTGCTATTATAGATCTGTTTAAGAGTCAATATGCATTTTTTTCACTGAGAGAGGAAGCAGAGTATGAATGGGATATTAGGGCTGGGTATCAAACCTCAGTGCTTTTTGGTACAGACTGAAATGTGTCTGCAGCATCAAGTTAACAAGACTGCCAAGTAATTTTACACGGTTATATTCTGGCAAAGTCCTTGTTTTTGTCTGTATAGTGTAGCTGCAACAATTAATCAATTCGTTGCCAGTTATTCTAAAGATATTGCCCATTTTAAACCAGGTCTGTGTCATGGCTATGTGGGCATCCCTTTGTATTAATTGACAACAATTTTGAAAATTGATTATAATCTATTTGATATTATTTGATTCCAGCTTCTTAAATGTTAATATTTTCTTTTTTCTTTCCTCCTTTATGACAGTAAACTGAATATCTTTGAGTTGTGGAAAAATAAGACATTTGAACACTTCATTTTGGGCTTTGGGAAACCGTGATTAACATTTTTTACTTTTTTCTGATATTTTATTATTTTGACTAAACAATTAATTGATTAATCGTGAAAGTAATTATCCGATTAATTGACAATCAAGCAGCCAGGCTTCATCCTCAGCTCCATCATTAATCCACCTATGGATCAGCTGGGAGTAGTCAGGCATGGCAGAGATGGTGATATATTTTATAGTCTTTGATCCTGACACATTTCGTCTAGTGATCAGTTTATTTCATAGATGATGGCTCAACCATAGTCACACTCAAGCTACCTACAACTAGCTGATTAATAAATTAACTAATTTACAACCATTCTGACCATCCATTGATCATTTGAGCCCAAAAAGCCCAAAATGCACTGCGGTCTTGTTTTCTGGTTTTCTCGGGTGATATTAGGCTGTCGGACAAAACAAGCGACTAGAATGTCAACTTTATAGACCAGATCGATTCATTTGGAAAATAGCTGGCAGATTAATTATGTGCAGCTCTTATATTAACATCTCTGCTCTTTTGTTCGTGAAAGTTGATGCCCTACTTAATTTTTACGACATAACAGGAGGTGGAATTTGTTTTAGGCGATAAAACACTGATTTTTTGGTGTCGATACAGAAACTTGGATAACGTACCAATCACTACTATTGAAAAAATTTAAAAAGATACCCAGCCCTAATGAGTACAAATCTCAGTGCTGCTGAAATGAAGTCAATGAATGCTCATGGAAATGCTTTATAGAAAAACAGCATTAATTTGATTAATGGAGCAAATGTCTGTTTTCTTAAAAATGTGGCTGTTTGCTGTCATCAACGAATGTGACCTATCTCGCTAATGTTAAACTGAAGTGTTTAATTGGAAGTAAGCTGAGCAGAAATAAAGTGTTAGTCTAGATTTCTTCTGTAGATGTTTCAGTCTGCAGAATTGTGATAGGCAAGAGTTTTTTTTTGTAAAAATTGTGATGAGAATTCTGTATACTTGCGTCATTGCTTCATTTCTGCATGTGTCACTAACAGCAGTCTACCAAACAGGCGTCTCGAGCTCAAATCCTAGACAAAGCCACAGAGTACATCCAATACATGAGGCGAAAAAATCACACGCACCAGCAGGATATCGACGATCTGAAGAGACAGAACGCACTGCTGGAGCAGCAAGGTAACAACACTGCCTTTCCTCTAACGTTATTCTTCAGGTTGGGGACACTCGACGTGACATTCAGACGGATTATACCACCATTTTCCTTTTAGGACATCTGTGCTACTTTGGGGGCAGTTGGGAGGATTCAATCATTTTTACCCAAGTCTTAAAATTTGTTTAAATCAAATTTGACCTGCAACTGTATCCGTTTTCACATATTAACCCTGGACAATGTCAGGACACGTAACTGGAGCTTCTCCACCTCAGACACCTTCACACTTAATGGAAATGCTCGGTTTGCTCTACACAAGGGGGCGCGCCTACGTAGGGCCTGCAGGGAGGGCATGATGCTGGTTGCACCGTGCCAATGGAGCCAGTGTGTAATTTGGTTGTAATTTGATTTATAATGTTTGTAGTGATAAAAGAGCATGTGGGTGAGTGTTTTGAGAACATGTAGTCCCAGTCTCCACATCAAAGATTAAGTCTGGTGCCCTCTCTTTGGAAATATTTTTATCTACAGAGGCAGCCATAGGCCTGCAGGATATGTTGTTGTTGAATGCTAATGAAACAAGCACCACTGTGTCTTGGTTAAAGTAGCAGTGTTTGAATTTTATTAATGAGTACATCAGTAGATGTACATTAACCTGGGGAACGTACGTGCGGTTTCTGTAGGCAGGGCACAGCAGGGGTTTTTTGACCAGCTACACAGACTCTCTCAGACTCCATGTTGTGTGAGTAGTAGCTGTAGCAGTACTGCCGTTGGTTCTGCAAGTTTCGAAGCTCTGCTGCCTTCGATTGCACTCTGTTACCATGAGGGATGTATCTTAATCATTTTTTAAAACAGATTGTGCTAGTGTTTTTACACAGATCTGTGTAGTTTTAACATGTTGGAGGGCTGTGTAGCCATGCATATGGATGCGCTCTGCTGCGGATATACCACTACAGTCATGTCTTGCTCCGTATGCAACCCATATATTTTAGCTGTTGGGCGTTGGTGGTGCTGTGTTGATTTGGGTGAGTTGTTTTTGGCAAAGAGGATATGAAGAGGAAATCTCTACTGAGGTTGCTTCCCACTGAGCAGAATGGATGGTGCAACACGACTAAAATCCATTTTGGATTTCCAGATCACAACTGGCACATATTTGATTGAACTGGGCTGTGTAAGGACAGACAATTTGTGTCTTTTTATTCTCAGTCTCATCTGTCATGTAATATGACCTGAATGTTTCTTTACTGTCATTTTGAAATTGTGTCGTTTGTCTTTCTCACATTCATTTTTGTGTGTTCTGTTCGTCTTCATGTTCATGCAGTCCGTGCTCTGGAGAAAGTGAAGGGCTCTGCCCAGCTCCAAGCCAGCTACTCGTCGTCTGACAGCAGCCTGTACACCAACCCCAAAGGCAGTGCCGTGTCGGCGTTTGACGGAGGCTCTGACTCCAGCTCGGAGTCGGAGGCCGAGGAGCCGCCCAACAGGAAGAAGCTGCGCATGGAGGCCAGCTAGAGAGCAGAGCGGTTAAATGCTGGCTAAGGTCGAGGCGGCGGGTCACAAAGGAGGGCAAGAGGAAATGCAGCCTTCAAAGCTCTCGGGGCTCATCGACCCCCTCATGCCAACAGCAGCCTCCTCCTCCCTCACCGTCCTCTCTCCTCCATCTGTGGGTGGGCTCGCACTGGAGACTCATGATCCCTCTGACCTTCTCACACCGTTGCCACAATTGTCTCTTTCTCCAAGAACAGAAGGGAGGAAGTCAGCAGGGTGGAAGATGACTGCTTCAATCCATGTAGAGAGCTTAAGGTTTTTTCCCCTTTCCCATCCTTCTCTTTTTTTCCTCTTTTCTTTGGTTCTCCATCATTGGTATTTCCCCCCTGGCAACATCTACAATCAAAATCCCAAAAAGAGGCAGCTTGGCTACTTAAGGACTTGATGCTTTTTTTGTACCCTCAATAAAGCCCCTCCTCCCGGGTTTTTTTTTTGGGGGGGGCGCCTGGCGTACTCCAAGCACTGCTATATTATATATATTTTTGGTTCTTTTTTTGTTGTTCTTCTTGATAAAAACCTGTTTAGAATTTACACGCGCACCTAGATAAAAAATCGTCCCGGAGAATTTTACCTTTTTAAAATAAAACATTTGTAGCTTACCTTTTTTCCACTAAAGAATGTGAAGACGCTTCGAAGCAAATGTTAAGTGATACCCACCTCAGGCCCACTGGATTGCAGATGTTTCTGCCTGACACGTTTGTTAACACAAGATTAAAAAAAAAAAAGAAGAAAAGAAAAATAACTCCTTCGTTGAAATTGAAATTGATGTTTTAAAGGAGAATATTCCTAAACTTGTATCGTATTTTGTCCTTTAGCTTGAAGTAGTGAATGACTTTAGGTGGCTGAATACATTAGGCATCTCGTTTTATATATTATAAAAAGCATTGATTGGATGTTTTCAAGTCCTAAAGTATGTTATGCATTTTGTAGTAATCTCACGAGTTATGAGAAAATGCCAATTTGTCACATGTAGTTTTCCTTAAGGGTATGAAATAGGTATTGAATGTCAAAAGGTAGCTCCCGTCTTTTGCAGTACAAGGAAACAAAAATAATTCCCTGTCGATGTGTTGTGCTTTACACGGTAAAAAAGTCAATGTTGCTGAATCCCCCAAGGAAAAAAAGGAAGCATTTTGCGTGTCTAGGAAACGTGTGTATGTATATTGTTTCCATTTTATTTCCATTTAGGAGGATATAATTAGTGTAATAGGTCTTTGTTTGTCCGATTCCATTCCATGGAAATTACAAGTATGTTGTACATACTGCCAACAATTGTCTTGCAAGTTGAGGCCTACCTTTACTATGAGACTATAAAATAAACTATTTTATCCTTTAACATGTTCCCTGTGGTTATTAAGCTGTCAGACCAAAGTCTTTGGACGTCAACACTTCCTGTAGTGTTTGTAAAGAGTCTATAGTGAATTTAATGATAGGTTTTTCACCGACACCTCTTACTTCCACGACTGCTGAAGAAGAGCTTTGAGGACTGGATGTACTTTTGGTCCAGCAGACAAACACAACTTCAGGTTTTTCTGGTTTCCAGTGATGCTGGCAGGTGTCTACAATAAAGACCTGAGGGCATTATGTGCTTTTATGTCTTATGTAACAATCCTCCCCTAACACTAATGTGGTTTTCAACTGTGGAGGAAAAAGAAAAGCTGGGCCAGTTGATGTTTTTATCTGTGAGCAACAGCCAGTGGCTAACCTAGTTACAGTATAAACATGGTGAATCTGTCTTATCTTATTGCAGAGATCATTTAGTATTTCCTTTAATTTCCTGCTTTCAGGCAGGAATGTAGCCTGGATGAGTCAAAGTTTCCTCTGTAACTGTGCACACTGACCTCAAAAAAGGAAGTCTAAAATGTTTGAATTATTTGGATGATTCATATTTTATTTACTAAGTTTATTTTTTAAATGGAGCTGTTCTCTCAAAGTTACTCCTGTGGAAACCAATGCTTTTAAACTAAACTAGAGCTGAAACGATAAGTCGATCAATCGGGAAATTGACAGAAAGATTCCCGAGTTTCAGCGTCTAAAAATCTATAAGTTGATTATCTGACCAAACAAGCCGTTCTTACACGTAATCTTGGGTTTTTAGAAAACTCTCATACTTTTTTTCTGTACTGATTTCTGACATTTTATAGACCAAACTGATAAATCAAAGAAGTGAATAATGCAACCCTAAAATATTACTCAAATAACTTTATCAGAACTTTGTCTGTTATTCGTACCAGATGACATTGCCGAAAATGATTAGGAAATTACAGACTATAAAATAAAAGACTGTAGTGGGGATATACTGAATCCTTTATTCTATATTTTAATTGCTGACCTAAAACTAATCGAACTGAAATACACTGAGTCTAAAAAATACTGGAATATTTTAGACTGGGGAACATAAACATAAACTGGGACTGAAAGTCCCAGCAAAGCAAAATAGTTAGAGCCCTGCTCTCAGTCTGCTCTTGGTTTTTCCATAGACACTGATGTTCAGATTGATTTTGCAGGTACATGTCCTTTTTTTTAACTGACTTTTTCAGTAATGATTTGTCTGAAGTTGTAAAGCCTTTTATAACATTATTATGAAAAGTGCTATATAAAGTTTTATTCAGTTAGGTCATATTGAAACTTGGTTCCACTTTTATTTCAGAGAATGAAAACATTAGGCATTGCAAGCAAAAAATCCAGCTGAATGCTAAACTGCCCACACACAACTGTTTGACCTTCATTCAGGAAATCTCCTGAACTCCAGCCCTCATTTCTACCGACGGTCGACCGTCCGACAGCTTTCTGGGGCTCGTCGACATCAGACCGGACTGCTGTTTGCTGGTTCGAGTCCGTCCCCCAAAGTTGGCTGGTTCACACACAGTGACTTGTCCGCTGATGAATAACTACGACTGATGGTCGCTTGATCCGGAGGCGGCGGGGCCCGACAGCTTGACGTCAGCAGGGGCTCCGGGCGGTCTGTTGTCCTCGGGGACGGGCAGCTGGTGAAAGTGCTGCAGGGCCTGAGCCACCTTCTCTGGACAAATGTTGTAAACCGGATGAGTTGGAGCCTGCGACAGAGAGAGCAAGAGGAAAATAAGCAATTTGCTGTCCCGTAATTTTTTACTCCTATTCATGACATCTTTCTTCAGAATGAAACTTGTCTGCTGAAGAAGAAGCAATTTCTTGAAACGCTTTTTGCACTGTATAAAGTTGTAACTGCTTTAATGTTTACGAAACAAAATATGCCTCAAACATACAAAAATCAAAAAGTTAGTGGACAGAAAATCAAGAACATCCTGTTCATTCATTACAACAGCCCTGATATAAATGCTACCTTTGTCCTGCTTTTCTGTATTTTGTCAACCCCAGTTTGTGGTAGGGGACAGAACAGTGCAATGCCGTCTCCTGCAACACTGCTTCAAATTCAACCAAAAAAAACTTTCCACAGTTGAAACAACACGTCTGATGATGTTTCCAAAAGAGAAGAAGATAAGAAAGCTCACAGAGGCCGTATTTGTTGCAGGGCTGATAAATTGTTCCTCATATTTAAGTGGAGGGCATCATTTATGAAATATAACTTAAGAGGTGATATATGCATATGCATGTGAAGGGGCCGGCGTACTGTAACCAGCTGTAAGTGCCAGTAATACAACAGGAAACAGGAAAATAAAATCACTTATGGTGCCATGACGTCTTAAAGTAAAACCACACGCCATCTAATTTTTGCGCATGTAATTCATTGAAAGGGGCAAAAATGAGGCACAGCATCATCATGCTCTCTTGACTAGATTCATGTGAAGATGCATCTTCACGCTGCAAAAATGGCTACGGTTTAATGATTAACCACATGGTGGGAAAATAAAAGGGTAAGTTCATCAGGGGGAACATGAGTAGTTAAGACTTTTTAAACTCTTTCAGACTCTTTTCATTGTCAAGGACCCTGCAGATCAACAATCAAACCTTCAAAACAGATCACATCATGTGGTTTGGTATTTAATAAAATAACCCTATGGAGGTGCCAGACTGATGCTGATGTATTTTGGGAAACTATAGACAGTCATTTGGGAATAAAGTAAAGAAACCCTCACGTTGGCTATCCAACTCTGTGCTGGATGCAGAATATTTTACGTTTGAAAGCGTTATTCACAACAGATTGCACCACTGTCTGCTCAGCTGCTCAGCTTCTCTTAAAGCTCCTGCAGCAGAGTGTAATAAACAGTGATCGCCAACCACGGGAGCTTGTACCACAGGCCTAGGGGCGAACGTTGCTGGCATGTGCCCATTCAGCGAGACAGAGAAGAAGCATATTTTCCCAAAATGTCCAAGGATTACTTTAAACACCACCTGCTGCCATTAAAAAAACACAGAGAAGTCGAAATAGGGAACTGATTTAAATGCAAACTTGAAAAATACGGGAAAAGAAACCCAGAGGAACAATTCCACGATAACAAAACTATTCTAACACTATCCATTTTTAAAGAAATAAGTTTAAATAATGTTAAAATGCCAAATTAAAACACAACATGTCTTTTAAACACTCAATAAAAAGATATTTTAGAGGTTTAAAAATCACTAAAACTACACCTGTGCTTTTATTTTCTTATGGAACTGGTAATACGTTGTTATTTAAATTAATACTTGAGGTAAAAATTGGATGTTTAGCATTTGCTTCTACTGAGAACAAATCAATTCCTGATCGTAAATAATCCATTTCTGAATGAATCGACCCTCACCAATCTGTTCTCCTCCCTGCCGAGGATCATCTCATGATGGAGGTCCATGTTTCCAAAGTGCTGTGCTATGGAGAGGCCACTCAGGCAGTAACACGTGTGGTAAAAATCTCTGGATCTGGGAACACATGAAGACACAATACAGGACAGTGTAAATCATGTGCATGAGTAAGACACACGTGAATCACATGTGACTGTGAAGAGTGTGTATGTGCTGCCACCAGCCTTAATGTGCAATGGTGTGTGTGTGTGTGTGTGTGTGTGCGCAGATGGTGTAGTACTGACTTGCCAGGCTTATCCAGAAGGCCCCCTGTTGGGTTCTGACAGCACAGGAGAATGTACTCCTGCAAGGCCTGCTGCTCGAACATCCACCGCTGCCGACTCAGCTGCGACTCTCCTGCACAAACACAGGTCAGCCACACAAAAAACGTATTACTTTCACTTTTTGTTTATAAACATTATATTAAAAAAAGATCAAAATAAAACAGCAGGGATTTAATGAACGAATGAGAGGAAAATGTCCTCTTCATCTTCTATTTTATGATGCATTTTTGCAGTGCTTGCTAAAAGAAGACTTTGTTGTAGTAGTAAATTGGGAGGATTTTAAATTTAGATTCTATTTTTGCACAAAAAAAAAAAAAAGATGATATGCAGAGGCAGAATACATAGGGCTCTTCTATCCTAATTTAGTTCATTTCATATCTCGATTACAATATATATTTTAGTAGTATCCATTTATTAACAACTCAAGAACTTAGAAAATAGGGCAACAACCAACGATTACGATTGAAGGTTTGTGTGGTTCACATGCCGTTTTTTTTCCAAAGTTGAAGTTTCTCACTGCTGTTGGCGCAGCAGAGAACTGCACAGGTTCTTCCCCGACTTCCTAGACATCATTGTCGAAAGTATTGCTGCATAAAAAGTACAGGTAGAAGTAGAAAAGGTACACATATAGTGACAGCTCCCATTCAATCGTGCGCATACTGGAGGGAGACAGCTCGCCGGATTTGTCTATATCTAGTGTAGCTCTGAAAACGTTATCTATTACAAAGACATGCACAGAGCTTTTCTTTTGTTTATTGTGGGGAAATAAAATCCCATTCTGCCATTGATTTTGTAGTGGCTTTAGGTAAATCTCTCACGCCAGGTAAAGCAATTTCCTCTTCACGTTAGTGTGACAAATGCAATTGATATCGGGTTTCCTCTCAAGGGAGAAAGCAGTAATGATTTGTTTCGTAACTAGCTGTGATTAGACCATTTGTTTTGTAGTGACACACTCATTTTCTTAATAAGCAAGAGTTTTGATCAAGTTAGGAAACGCAATAGTGACCACTCCGTGTGTATGTACAACTCTTATTAAAGAAAGACGTGTTAAACAGCATGCCTTCCCTACGGGCAAATACACAGTACCGTCTTTGAATAAGGCTCTGTGGAGCAGAGGCAGGAGTCCAGCCTGCCAGAAAGAGTAGCAGCCGTCCACCAGTTTATTACAGCGGCCCTGGAAGCCTCCTTCGAATCGCATCTGTCTGCTGACCACCCACTGCTGAGGACGACACACGAGACAAAACACACATTCAGTACAGCCACGCGTGTGTGCCTTGGAAACTTTGAGGATGTTCCACGTCAAATCGAAACCCAGGTCATACAGGAGCAGAGGGGGAAAAAAACGGCATCTCACTATTTTCAAAATGGGAAGGAATTTGCACTATTGTTGCCATGGAAACCACTAATTGCTGCACATCCAGCCTCGCTCAGCTTGGATTGAGTAACTGTGGAAAATTGGGTTTAAATAGCAGCTGGGGTCTAAACTGTCTGAGGAGGAGGACGAGGGAGGAAAACGTTTATCTGATTAACGTTAGCTCAGGGATTCATTTCAGGCGTTAAAGAAGGTTAACACAGAACAGAAGGTCAAGGATGCTCATGGTCTGCTGTAAACACCAGTTTCTCTAGATACACACCCAAATTTCAGTGCTTTTAAGTTACTGGCCTTCACACATTTTGTGCACAGTGTAAAACATGAGACTTTGCTAGATTATTTAGCCGTAGCATGCAAATATCCTAATGTCCTAGCTTTTTCCCCCCTGGAGTCACAAGGAAACATGTGTTAACCATAAAGGCTTCATGCATTAGAACAGACAGACCGATCACTCATTAGCCAGACGGCACTGTAGGAATTACGCTTCTTCCTTTTCCTCGACAGGCAATATGTAATACTGTCCTCTGAAATGTGTCATTCGAACAAAGCACCTGACATAGTTTATCTAATGGCAAGGAGACAGTTGCATCTCTCTACTTCAAACTGTCATTTACAGTTATTTTTGGAGCCTTGTCCTGGGAAAAACGTTCAATGCTAGGTCGTCGTCCCTGAAAACGGAACAGTGCTGGGTAAAAGAAGATAGGAGGCCACATACACCGCGCCGTCAACATGAATGTTTTCTCACTGTTGAAGCTGTGTGACTTGTCCTACTTCACTCGACAAAGGGCAACTTCATAAAAGACATTTTTGTCCACTCAAGTACCGCAGAATTTTAAGGAAACAAAATGGCTGTCAAAAACAACAACAACAAAAACAATCCTTGTCGAGGAAAATCCATCATCATTATGATCATTAGTCATTAATCATTCTTCAGAGACGGATGCGTTCTTATTTTATAATGCAGATGTTATCTAGTCTGGGCGTCTGAATGTACTGTGCTGGGATAAAGACTGACAGTTATATACTCTATCTGTTTTGCAAGGGCACTCTCTGCTTATCTCCTCCCAGGATGATTGTCATTGGTTTAAAGAAATACAAACAATCCAGAGCGTTTTTTCCCCTATCCCAAAATGAGCAGGTGCAGCCAGTCTGTACTGACAGCACTGTGGAAATAGGTCTGGCTATGTGGCACTATATTTTCTCAGACATGTATCCAGATGAGATCAGTATGAATTTCTACTTTAATATCCACTTGTTTTGAAGATTAAGGCTGAAACGTGGTCGTGAAAATACCCATCATAATTTTCCAAAGCCCAAGTTATGGTCTTTAAATAATGATATGTGACATAAAACAGAGAAAGACAGCAAAGCTTGCATTTTAGAAGCTGACAGCAGCAAATGTTTGGCATTTCTTGGTGTTCAAAATAGTTGAATATTAATGTTCTACAGATTAATTTCACTTAGGGTTGCAACGGTATGACATTTTCACAGTCCAATAAGATAAATATCACGTTATTACACAATTTTGTTAAAATGACCCTTAAAAGGATTTGTTATCATTGAAACTTGAATTTTGTCTATTTCCTACACTGTGCACAGTAAGATAACCGTCCGTTTTCATACCACTGTTTACTGTGAAAACAGTATACCGCTGCAACCCCAATCGCACTTGAAGCATTATGAGACTGTTGTGCATTAGAAACAGAGGTGATGGTGAACAGCAGGTGTGTCACGCTGGTGTACATATTCCCAACCTGGTGTCAACTTACAACCTTTGCTTACACACCAAAGACCATCTCTGGCAGCTCCCTGCTCCATGGACACACAGGTTAAACCACTGAGACTGAAATCCATATTAACTGTGGGGGGTTTTCAGTGACACAGGATACTTTAGAGTGCGCGCTCTGTTAACCTGTGACTTTGGTCGGGTGTGGAGTGGACACTACCACAGAGCTGTAGGGTTGTTTAAGGAAGGAGGGACATGTTGTCATCCCACTACATGTGGGGAACTGGTTCTGACCTGTCACATGCAAATGTATCTCCACTACCACACTGCATTTGAATATATGCTGAACAGTAGTGACAGTGATGCTGGGGGAGCATTTTACATCCATATTGTCAATTGTAAGTGGTAATTTCTTCTGAATGATGACTAAAAGAAACCAAAGCACTAAACTGACACTTAACTCAAGTTGAGTACTTGAATTATGGTTCCAGCTATGTTCAAACTCAGAGAAATCTTTAATCTTAAGATAACGGTCCTTTACATTTGTTCACATATTAACGGCTTCATATCCCCTTTACTTAAAATGTCTCTGCGGTTTTAACCACATTTTTATGATATTTTTTTTAGATTGTGGTCGTTTTTAAGTATATAGTTTAACCGGATGAAGGATTTTAGTCATCAGACCTCTGGATATAAAGTTAGCAGAGAAGATGAGCAAACGCTAGCGTCAGCTTGAATCGCAGGCCCTCTGGGACGTCCTTTGTCCGCCAAACAGCGTCAGAGAAACAGCTTTTTAGTGTCAAACTGCTCTATTCGTGTTTTTACGGGTTTTAATCACCTGGATCATTTGTTTTGGAGAGAGGAGGCTCCTAGTAAAAACCTGAGCGTTGACGGCAATGGTGGTGAAGTCAGCAATTCCCATGGTTGCATGCTACTTCACAACGCCATCAAATTCTTCCGTTATCGTTTTGAATCTAAAGCTCTACCCAAACTAAAGCTCCAGGGCTGCTGTGATCTCTTACTTCGCAGTATCCCAATGTTGACAAAACGAGCCACTGTAAGAAAACGGATGGATTACTTTACCCTCCAATATGCCGAGAGCCTGGTGGCAGCATAAACAACTAAAATGATAAAATGTCACGGTAACGCTTAGAGCCCCATCTCCAAATGCTTTTGGGAGAAAATTATACTGAATACACATTCAAGGAAACTGATTGAAGATATAGAACAGTATCTTATGAAATCAGCAAAAAAATACCAATCAGTTTGATATTTCATACCAAAATGTGTCTCCAACAGGCTGTCGTTTTATCTCGCTCTGGGTTATAATATTTTATTTTTATTTTATCACAGCTGTGTGTTTCTGCTCGGCCCCTTGAGCAGCATAAAAAGACCGGATGTTGTGACTGATAGCATCGTTTTCTGTCTTTAGGCAACAGTTATTCTGTTTTGTGTCATTTTAATGGTTTATTTGTTTTTGTTGAATAACCAAGCAGTGTGCCCTACGATTGTGAAAATGTCAGGCGATAGGGCTTTCTCACCAGCAACGCTTTGAGATCCAGCATGTGCTCTTTGCCCAGGATGACGAGGGCAGCTGTGCCACAGAAGGTGTAGCCGCCGTGGGCCTCCAAACCCGGCACGCCGCTCAGACCACCCTCCCAGTTCTGACAACTGCAGGCAGAGGAAATAAAAAACAAACAAGGTAAAAAAATCGTTCCCCGGCTCATAGAGGAACAAAGCGATCTTTAATAATTCAACAACCGGCCGCTGTGGTGGCGGTGGGTTGTACCTGAGGATCCAGTTGGTCGTGTCCTCAAACAGTTTGGGTGTGAGGATGTTTGTGAGCGACGCTACAGAAGCTGCACAATAAGCACTCCTGTAAAAAGGGGAAAACAGGCTGATAATCAACAAGGAGAGACTTGGGTGAGCAGGAACTCTGCTCTTCCTACACATTATCTTCCCAAGCTTTGTATTTTTAGACTGTTAGCAAGACAAATATAAACATCCATTTTGTTTTTTGGGTTAGTCTATCATACAGTGAAAAATACATCTTATCTTTTTATTATTATCAAAAAGATGATTTCCTTGAAGAGACCAGAAACAACAGTTTTTCCTTCTAACACGTCTTCCTCTGTGGCCTGACAGCTTGTTCCTGCCTGCATGGCCAGTGTTATTTATTCTTGTCAGCAGTGTTAACACTGAAACAACTCTGAGCATGCTCAGTGACATCTACCTGACATGAAGCTTCTCTCCAGGGATTACAAATACAGTCATAGAGCCCTCTCAAAACTAATTACACTGGTCACTTTAGCTGAATATCAAACTTGTCAGTGGGGCACATTCATTATTGGTTTCTGTCTTCAGTCCCCATAATAATATACATCACAATATAGCATGGTATACACACAGTAAAGCCTTCTTTTGTGTGAATCTAATACTTAGCAAATTCAAAATACTGACTATTTTCTCATGTTATTAACGACTGTAGTGCAAAATACAAGTAAAATATTTCACATCAGAGTTTAGTTATGGTGTGCTTCTTATTATCAATTTAGACAACGTAATTGTGTATCACATGTGTGTAGATAACAAAAGTAGATTTATGTTCAATGTCTAGATACACTACATCCTGTTTCTCATTTAAAGGATGAGGCTGGTGTTATTCAGCGTTTTTCTTATCGGACTCTTTCCTACTCCGCCTGTGGAACCACAAAACCATTTGTTCGTACTGAAAAATTTAAATAAAAATAAAAAAGGGTCACTAATAAATACTTTCTTTTTGTTTTTTAAGTGACAAGTAATTTCCCCAAAACGCTGGTACTGTAGTTTTTAGCAGAAGTTACTCACAAAGGAGTAAATGGTGGTTATATTAGGGACTATTTTATAAACACTCTTTAAGTACTGTTGTGAGTATTTTTGAAGGACACTGCATGTGCGACTGAGTCAACATAAACTACAGTGTTTGTGTTTATTGTGATGAAGAAACGTGTCTTTGTACTGTCTTCTCTGGCACAAAGGAATACGTTATACTAGGCTTTAGATACACAGACAATACTAGTTAGTATGATCAATTCATTGCTGCTTTTGGCCTTTAGATGGGATTTATGTTAAGTTAATAATTAAAACCTATTGGAAATTAATACAAGGCTGGTTTTTCTTAGTTCAGGAAAAGTTACAATTCGTGGTTTTCACAGCGACATAAGAAACCCGTCAGAGAGAAAGAAAAAAAAAAGAGTTGGAATAATACATAACAGCAGCAGAGTGTTAATTGGCTGGAAACAGATACGAGGCTCCTCTGAGAGTGAAAAAGTAACTGAGTTTTGAGTCTTTGTTGAAACAGAAGACGATACCTCAAAGCTGCTCATTAAAAAATCCTTACAGAGAGGCACACAGGCACACACACACACACACACACACACACACACACACACACACACACACACACACACACACACACACACACACACACACACACACACACACACACACACACACACACACACACACACACACACACACACACACACACACACACACACACACACACACACACACACACACACACACACACACACACACACACACACACACACACACACACACACACACACACACACACATAACATAAATCTACTCTTGTGCAAGAGCGATGTGGGTATCTCTCCTCTTTACTATCAACACCCAAAGGGAACAGAATA